>NC_091438.1:151559113-151865898 GCF_964237555.1 Oryctolagus cuniculus
CACAGGTACACACACACGTGCACACACACGTGAACACATGTACACACACACGCATACTGATCCTCCGTCTAGGACAGAGATGCACTGGCGAGTAGCACTGTTCCAACAGTGCGAGCAGCCACACTGTCCCTTTGTTTTCTTAAAACCTTTATTTTATTTGAAAGGCAGAGTTACATAGAGAGAGAGAGGGAGAGGGAGAGACACAGAGAGAAAGATCTTCCATCCGAGGGTTCATTCCCAAATGGCCACAATGGCTGGGGCTGAGCCAGGCCAAAGCCAGGAGCCAGGAGCTTCTTCTGGGTCTACTACATGGGTGGCAGAGGCCCAAGCACCTGGACCATCCTCTGCTGCTTTCTTAGGCACATTAGCAGGGAGCTGGACCAGAAGTGGAGCAGCCAGGACTCGAACCGGAGTCCATAGGGGATGCTGGTGTTGCAGGCAGCAGCTTTACCTGCTAAGCCACAGCACTGGCCCTGACATTGCCCTCTCTTTGAAGGTAATAAGTTCCCCTTAGCAAGACGAGACTGCCTGGTGCCCTCTCTCCCTCCCTCCTTTCTTTCCATCCTCCCTGTCTCCCATGTCCAACCTCTGAGTTGGGGTTCTAGGCGCCGAAGGCTCATAGCCTTATGGGAAGACAGGCGCAGGAAGAAGTCGCCATGACCCCTCGTCCCAAGGGCTACAGCCACCTGTTTGGGAGCAGGGCGCCATGGTGGGAGTACTGGCTTGGCCTGGGTGTCCGTGCAGGGTGCTCCAAGGAGGACTTAGCATGGGGTCTCCTGAAATCACGTGGGAACCAGGACAGACCCCTGGGCAGGTGACTCCCATCTCCAGGTGACCCAGGCTGGGCCCCAGTGGGCAGTGCTTGGAGTCTCCAGGACTAGGGTGACCAGGAGTGGCTTGGTGACCAAGCAGGGGCTATAAGAGTTGGAGTCAACACATGGAAAACCCAGTGTGGTGTCGGGTTGGCGGGGGCCTGGCGTGGCTGAAGCCCAAATGGCAAAAACGACGGGGGCAGAAGTTTGGAACGTGGGGACTCGCGGGCTGAGCCTGGCGGACAGGGCATCGCGTGCCAGGCCGAGGAGTGGCTTCCGCTCGGTTGATGGGGATGACGGCCAGCTCTGTGCCAGGGCCCGGGGGCGATGACGGACACGCGGGCATCCTGCCACGGCCCGGGTGGGGTGGGCAAGGCGGCCGGCTGGAGGCAGCCGGGCTGCGGCAATCACACGGGCCCACACCTCCTTCCCAATAGAAGGAATTGGGCAACGGCTGCGTGGGGTGGGGGCGGGGAGCCGAGGGACACCTTTGCTTCCTCTTAGTCACCGGCGCTAACTTTCAGCACATCTTTCCAGCGTTAGTCATGCCTGAGCTGGTGGTGACTTCCCTAGCACCTGGGACAACTGAGGCAGGGCCCAGGTTGCCAGGGAGGCGCTCCCTGGAGGCCGCCCACCTGCTGCCTGGTCTCCTGGGAGCTGGGACCTAGGGGACAGCTTGAATGGGCCGGCCAGACCCAGCCATGGGGTTTCTGAGCTGAGGCTTTGGCGACGCAGATCATGGTTCGAATCCCAGCTCTGCCTCTGGGGGACTGGGGCGGGTCACTTCCCCTCTCTGGACCTCCCCCTCGTCAGCCTCCTTCCCAGGCTTATAAGGAGACCCCGGGAGGCTGCGTTCTGCCCTCCATGGGTCTCCCGTGTAGCTGGGACCAAGCCACCCACCTAAGACATTTAGACACCTGCGCAGAGCCCAAGCATCCTCCAAGGCTATGCAGCGCCGTTCACACCCACACTCCAGGCTCCTCAAGGCCATGGCCAACTCCACCTGCTCATCGGGGCTCCAGACAGTGCCCCGAGCACGCTGGGCCCCCAAGCAGGGCCTTTGCACGGGCCATTCTTTCCACTTACATCACCATCCTTCTTGCCGCCTGCCTGGGTCCTCGCCCCACTGACAGCCAATCAGCATCCAGGAAGTGGCCTCCAGGGCTGTTCTCAGAGCTTAGAACAGAGAGGCCCAACCCAGTTTCTGCAACACCCTGGGGAGACTCCAGTTATTCCAAGGAATGTCAGGAAACTCTCCAGGCAAGATTGGATTTGATTCACTTTAATTAAAAATGAAATGACAGCCACCTGGCACTTGGGGGTGGGCGGGAAGTGAAGCCTACAGCCGGGCGGCCCCACGATCTGGGCGCCTGGGAGGAGGCGGCTCTGGGCCCTTGTGTTCTGGAAGGGGGTGACGGCTCCCTCCTCTGTGCCCCCAGCCCTTGGGACTCGGGGGACGCCTTGCCACATTGCTCTGCAATGATGGGGTCGCAGGCCTTTCTGTCCCCCTGGACCAGGCAGCTCAGTCTCAAGCTTGTAGCACGCGGAGGTCAAAGCAGACGTTAATGTGGGTCAGCGCCTGCAGTCTTGGTCCCGCACTTGCCTGCCCCGCAGCGGTTGCCTGCCCCGTAGCGGTTGCCTGCCCCGTTTTCCTCTGCAGGCCTGCCGAGGTGCGTTCCCACCCACGGGAGCCTCCGCCGAGTCTCGGGGAACGTGCACGGCCACGCAGTCACACTCACGGCCTGGCTGAGCCTTCTTCCAGCGCCCGAAACAACTCCTGTCCCTTTGCCATCTGTCTCCTGCCCCAGATAACCGCCAGGCCGGTTTCTGTCATTTTGCTGTGCCCAGAGTTTCCTGTAAAACCCCAGCCCCTGCCTGGCTGTCCTCACGGGGCGAGCTGGCTTTGGGGTCAGCCGCTGCGGGCAGGGAGAGGGCTCAGCCCTTCTGCTCAGCGGCATTCCACGGGTGGATGTGTCACCGTTTGTTCCATGTTCTCTTGCTGAAGCATGTTGGGTTGCATCAATTTTTGTTGTGGTCTGAATAATGCTGACGCGATCCTTTGTGTATGCATCTTTGTGTAGACGTGTGCTTTTAATTCCCTCAGGTAGATAGAGGTTGAACATTCAACTCCAACGATCTAAGAGTCCAAAATGCTCCAACAGCCGACTTGTGGAGGACCGGCCCGACGCCACAGTGGAAAATTCCGCGCCTGAACTCATGGGCCACGTTGCAGGCAAACTGCAGCTGCATTAAAGATTTTGTGTAATTCTATCTTCAGGCTATGCGTATTGGGTGCACATGACACATGCATAAATTTCATGTTTAGACTTGAGTTCCATCCTCAAGGTATGTCTACACACATATACCAATACTCCAAACACCTAAAACACTTCCGGTCCCGAGTATTTGGATAAGAAATACTCAGTCTATACTTAGGCAAAGAATTACTGGATCATAAGATAAAGTGCTTTAAAAAAAGATTTATTTATTTATTTATTTGAGAGGCAGAGTTATAGAGAGAGGGACAGATAGGGAGAAAGGTCCTCCATCCACTTGTTCACTCCCCAAATGGCCACAATGGCCAGAGCTGATCTGATCTGAAGCCTGGAGCCCAGAGCTTCTTCTGGATCTCCCACGTGGGTCCAGGGGCCCAAGAACCTGGCCCATCTTCTACTGCTTTCCCAGGCCATAGCAGAGAGCTGGATTGGAAGTGGAGCAGCTGGGACTCGAACCGACACCCAAATGGGATGCTGGCACTGCAGGCGGTGGCTTTACCCACTACGCCACAGCACCTGGCCCTGGCTGGCTATTCTACTTCTGACCCAGCTTCTGCTAATGTGCCTGGGAAAGCAGCAGAGGATAGCCCAGTGCTCGGACCCCTGCACCCAGGTGGGAGACTCGGACTGAGTTCCTGGTTCCTGGCTTCAGCCTGGCCCAGCCCCAGCCACGGCAGTCATTTGGAGAGTGAACAGTGGATGGAAAATCTCTCTCCCTCTCCGTGTCCCTCAGCACCCCGCCCCCAGAACTCTGCCTTTTAAATAAAGAAATATTTAAAATATAAATCCTGTCAAGCTGTTTTTCTTTTTCTTTTTTAAATAATTATTTATTTATTTGAAACTCAGAGTTACACAGAAACAGGAGAGGTAGAGAGAGAGAGAGGTCTTCCATTCACCGGTTCACTCCCCAGTTGGCCACAATGGCTGGAGCTGAGCCTATCCGAATCCAGGGGGCAGGCACTTCTTCCTGGTCTCCCACACAGGTGCAGCCCAAGGACTTGGTCCATCTTCTACTGCTTTCCCAGGCCATAGCAGAGAGCTGGATCGGAAGTGGAGCAGCTGGGACTCGAACTAACGCCCCTATGAGATGCCAGCATTGCAGGCAGAACCTGTACCCACTACGCCACAGCACCGACCCCCAAGCTGCGTTTCCCAGAGGGTTTATCATTTCACATTCCCATCAGTCACGCCTAAGGCAGAGTGCCTCTAACTGCACCAGCGCTCTGTAGAGTCGCTTGTTTCATTTTGTTTCCATCTGAGCCTGATGGGCGTCTGTGCACCACGTGGAGTAGCAGTGGTGAGAGCAGACCTCCGCTGCTGATTTCCAGCTGGACATCCGGTCTGTCCCCACGGGATGGGGCGCCAGCTGTGGGCCTCACGGATGCATTAGCAGGTGGCGGCGTGCCCTTCCCCTAGCGTGCGTGAAGCGGCTCCTCTTTTTCACCCTGAATGGGCATTGGGTTTTGCCCGCCTCTGTTGCGAGGGCTGTGATCATCTCCCTCACGTGATAATCGGGTGGCGTGTGCAGAATGACGTGGGGTTTCCCAGGACAGCTCTTCCTTGGCCGTGAGGTTGGCGCTCAGCTGGGTTGGTTAAAGAATTCTGTATCAGGGCTGGCGCTGTGTGGCAAAGTGGGTTAAAGCCCCAGCCTGCAGTGCCAGCATCCCAAATGGGCGCCAGTTCGAGTCCCGGCTGCTCCACTTCCGATCCAGCCCTCTGCTATGGCCTGGGAAAGCAGTAGAAGATGGACCAAGTGCTTGGGCCCTTGCACCTGCATGGGAGACCTGGAAAAAGCTCCTGGCTCCTGGCTGCAGATCAGCCCAGCTCTGGCCATTACAGCCATCTCGGGAGTGAACCAGTGGATGGAAGACTTCTCTCTCTCTCTGGCTCTACCTCGCTCTGTAACTCTTTCAAATAAATAAAATAAATCTTAAAAATAATTAATTCTGTACCCAGGCTCATGAGGAATCTTGACCCCTAGTTCCCCAGCCGGGGAGTGCTTCCCCCTGTAGTCTCCAAGTTTCTGGAGGATTGATGGGAGTCACCAGTGAAGCCAGCGAGGCGTGGCTGACGTTTTCTTTGTGGCTAGGTTTTTAACTGCCAACTCAATTTCTCTTTCTCTCCCCCCCCACTCCCTCCCTGAAGTATTTATGGGTATACACCTATAATTGCTATATAATTAGGCCACATGTACTTTTATCATTACAAAGTGTTCCCTGCTGTTTACAATAACACACCTTGTCAACATCTATTTTTGTTATGAATACGACCCATGGAACCCTCTCGGGCTTCTATTTGCACATTATTTTTTTCTTCAACCTCTCTCCTTCTTAGCACATAGTTAGATCTCGCCTTTAAATCTAGTCTGAAGTATCTGCCTTTTGATGGAAGGTTTAGTCCATTCACTTTTTTTTTTTAAAGATTTATTTATTTATTTGAAAGGCAGTTACAGAGAGGCAGGGGGTGGGGTTTCATCTGCTGGTTCACTCCCCAGATGGCCGCAATGATCAGAGCTGAGCCAAGCTGAAGCCAGGAGCCAGGAGCTTCTTCTGGGTCTTCCACGTGGCTGCAGAGACCCAAGGACTTGGACCATCTTCTACTACTTTCCCAGGCCATTGCAGAGAGCTGGATAGAAAGTGGGGAAGCCAGGACTCGAGCCCGGCTTATGTGGGATGCCAGCACTGCAGGTGGCAGCTTCACCCGCTTCGCCATAGCGTTGGCCCCATAGCCCATTTAATATAGCTATTGGCCTAATTAGAATTGGTCTTAGAATTTGCTATTTTTAAAAAAAGATTTATTTATTTGAAAGGTAGAGTTACAGGGGAAGAGAGAGAGAGAGAGAGAGAGAGAGAGAGAGAGAGAGTCTTCCATCATCTGCTGGAACATGGCTGCAATGGCTGAGGTTGGGCCAAGCTGGAGCCAGACTCTATCCAGGTCTCCCATGTGGGTGGCAGGGGCCCGCGCTGTTGGGTCACCTCTGCTGCTTGACCAGGCACACTAGCTGGCAACTGGATTGGAAGTGGAGCAGCCGGGATTTGAACCAGTGCTTATACGGGATGCTGGAGTCACAGGCTATGGCTTAACCCACTGCGCCACAACACCGGCTCTTGCTATTTGCTTTCTACTTGCCTCATCTCTCTGTTATTCCTCTGTTTCTTTCTATACTGCCTTTTTGTAAAAAAAAAAAAATTTAAAAGGATTTATTTGAAAAGCAGAGTGACAGACAGTGCATCTCCACGTTACTACAATCAACTTCAAAGTCCGAAGGATCAGTTTCCAGCCAGTTTGCCCCAGCATGGTTCAGTCAGCCACCTTTCTTTGCCCTATTGTTGTGATGTCAATGTGTTTGTGCTACAGTGCTACAGTTTTTGCCTTAATCATCATATATCTTTTAAAGAAATTAAGAAAATGAAAAAAAAAAAATCGCCAGCCCTTAACAACGCCAGGGTTCTTCCTTCCTCCCTCGGCTCTGCATGACCGCCGGTCCCGGTTGCCTTTGGTTGAAAGCTTTGATTCAGTTTTCCTTGTAAAACAGAACTTGCATAGACGCGCAGCTTTTATGGTTTTGTGCACCTGTACGAGGCGTGGCTCCCCGTTGAAGACCAGTGTTGCTGTGCAGAGTCTATGGGCGAGGTTCTCGTTCTGCACGTGGTGTCACCCCGGTGTCCCCGCCTCCAACATCACGGTGAGACCTCAGCTGCATCGTGTCCCTGTTCCTCGTCTTCCTGTTCCTGCCTCCAAGAGATTCGCTGTGTCTTCTTTCCTGCGGTTTGGCCGAGACCCCGGGCGCGGCTGTCTGTGCCGAGCCTTCTCGTTGGGCTTCCTGGATTTACTGGCCAAGGCTTTCCACCAAGTCTGGGGCGACGTGGCCGCGGTGCTTGCGTTTCCTTCCCGCCTTCTCTCTTCCGGGGCTGCGTTACACGGATGCTGGGATGCTCACTTTACCCTTTCGATTTCCGAGGCTGTTTTTTATTCTTAATTTCCCCCTGCTTTTCAGTTTGGAGAATTTCTATTGATTTCTTTTCAGATGTAACATTTATCTTTTCTGCTAACTCATCTTCTATTGAGACTATCTGGTGCATTTTTTAAAAATAATCAATTATTACACCTTTTCGCTCTAGGATTTCTGTTTGACTTTTACATAATTTTCATTCCTCTGTTGGGAAATTCTAGTTATTCACTCACGTGTTCATTTCACTCTTTGACGCGTTTATGACAGCTTCTGTCAGGGTCAGTGTCTATTGACGGTTTCTCCCCCGGTACGCAGCGTCCTCTCCCTCTCTGTGTGAACCACAGTTTTTGCTTGAAAACTGGGTATTGCAGGACACGCATGGCGGCAACTCCGGCTGTTTCGTTTCTCTGAGGCTGCTGGAGTGTTTGCTCTCCAGCCGATGCATTCACGGGGACAGCCGGCTCTCTGCTGCAGGGCGAAGTTGCTGTGGCTCCTGGGGTCTCCTCTGTGTCCCAGCACCCAGGGTCAGCCAGGGACTGCGCAGAGCTCTGAGAAGGACTCAACCCTCCGCCACCTAAAAGCTTGGGGCGGGCTGAGCGCGTTCGGAGCCTGGTTTCAGGCTGAGAAGGAGAGGGAGGGGGCGTGCAGGTGTCGGAAGACTGTGCCTGTCCGCTGGGCTCGCCTGCACGGATGCTTAGTGACCGGGTAGTCGAATCCACGTGGACAGCCCATTTCCTCGGCTGTCCATAGGCACCTCCTTGTTCAAGGTGCCGCCTCTGAAGTGTGGCCACCACCTTTGGCCAGCGAGGCTGTAGGCTTTTACCGCCCTTATATGGACACACAGGAACCCTTCCGGGAGTAAAAGCCGACGTCACCGTCCCCAGCCCCGGCTGGCGGCAGTGTTCCCTGCGTAAACACTCAGCAAGTTGTCCCCTGCCTGCGGCCACTTCCCGCTGAGGGACTTGTGTGCCAGTGCCTCTCTGTTCTCATTAGCAGCCTTGCCGTGAGTTTTGCAATCCGGAAGCAGGAGACTTCAACTTTGTTCTTCCTCGAGATTGGTTTGATTACTTAGTGTCAGGTTTCCATGTGAGTTTTAAGATGGATTTTTCTGTTTCTGCAAAAAATGGAGATGATATACACCGTGGTTTTTTTTTTTTTTTTTACAAGATTTACTTATTTATTTGTAAGGAAGTGATAGGGGGCTGGCACTGTGGTATAGTGGGTGGAGCCGCCGCCTATGGTACTGGCATCCCATATGGGTGCTGGTTCATGTCCCGGCTGCTCCACTTCCAATCCAGCTCTGCTATGTCCTGGGAAAGCAGTGGAAGATGGCCCAAGTGCTTGGGCCCCTGCACCCATGTGGGAGACCCAGAAGAAGCTCCTGGCTCCTGGCTTCGTATTGGTCCAGCTCTGGCTGTTGTGGCCATTTGGGGAGTGAACCAGCAGATGGAAGACTCTTTCTCTCTCTGCCTCTCTCTCTCTCTCTCTCTCTCTAACTCTCTGGCTTTCAAATAAATAAATAAATAAATATTTGAAAAAAGAAAGGTAGTGGCAGAGAGAGAGAGAGTAAGAGAGAAAGAGAGAAAGAGAGAGATCCTCCATTTATTGGTTCCCACCCCAGTGCCCACAACAGCCAAGGCTGGGCCAGGCTGAAGCCAGGAGCCTGGAACTCCCTATAGGTCTCCCACACTGGTGGCAGGAATCCAAGTGCTTGGGCCAAGTGCTTGCTGCCTCCGAGGCACATTAGCGGGAAGCTGGATTGGAAACAGAGCCAGGCTTGGCCCCAGGCACTCTGCTATGGGCTGTGGGCATCCCAGCTGCACCGTGACACCTGCCCTTACACACTGCTTTTAACCACCTCTTGTTTCACAAGGTATTACACACACGTGATAAACGTATCCTGAACGTCCTTCATGTTCATGATGCACTTCCGTGTCACTTGTAAAGGCTGCCTAGTGGAAACATTGTAACTTAAGTGTGTTCTATCGCCTGGCTCCTGGCTTCTTGATACGGAAAATGTGAGATGTCTATTCTTGGGCCATTAGCCTTCATTCCCTGGCTTTTTTGATGAGGGAGGGGGAGTTTCATTAACAAGCCTAATTATAGAGAGAAAAGGGGTGGAGAAGGAACTTTCCAAGATTTCTGCTGTATTTCCTCTGTTTTGCAAACGGAGCACAAACGGTGCCCTGAGGGCAGGTGATTTGTAGACGGTCCCACACTCAGCTGGGGCTGGGTTCGAACACTGGTCAGAGGGATGAGCTGGGGCTTCCGCCTGCTCCGTGAGCTCGGGGCTCATGTGGAAGATGTGAGACGGGCAGCTCCTCCTTCTCCTCCCTAGTGCCGCTGAAACTCCAGCTCAGGGTCTTTCTGAACCTAATTTCCCCATTACTGCAGCCAGAAGCCTGGGGCGTCCTCCAATTCCTTAGTCTCGCTTGGAGGGAAGGGAAAGGAAAATCTTCCTCCTCCTTTTAGCTCAGCACAGCCCTTCCTCCTTCACTAAGGAAGATCTATAGTAGCCATGTAACACTGTGTGGTCTAGTGTGTTTTGTGTAAGGGAGCTCTATTCTGTACAGCATAAACTACCCACTTGGCGAGTGTTAATGCACTCAACGCCTTCTAGCTGAGAAAGCAAAAATCAGCGTGGGCTGGGAAGGCGCAAGCCAGGCTGGTGATCGGTCAGTCAGGGACGACAGAGGAGGATAAAGCCCGCCGCAGAGTGACCAGGAGACAGGGACAGCCGTGTGTGGGGAATCCCACAGGAGTCCCAAAAGAGTTACGGAACACGCTAACCCAAAAAGAAAGATATAAAGCAAAGCCAAAATGGAGCTACTTAAGCTAAGGCCACTAAGCACCAGGAACTGCCCAGACCATCTGTCAGAACAGACACAGGTGGCGAGGTAAGGACTGGGTGACGTCACATCGTAAGAAGCAGCCAACCAGCTGGCTACTGCATTGCTTCACCCACACCACTGCACCATGATTGGCCACACCCAGGAGACCCCTAAAACACCACTGGTCACACCCAGACACCCCAAAGGATTGTGATGTTGGTGACACCCCAAAGGATGAGCTTATGGTTGGTGACACCCCAGGGCACCTTCACCGCCCACCTACCCCAGCGGGGGGGGGGGCGGGGGGATGAAAAGCCAAGCTGCACAACTGCTCTGCTTCCCCTCGGGGACCGGGGCTCAGTGCAAGGGACGGAAGCTCTGCTCGCCTCTCCGCTGGAGCCCACCTCGCCTGGGCGTCCCAGGCGTCGGAGCCTCACCGGACCTCTCATCAGGTGACCGGTCCACCCCTTCACCTCGCCGTACGTCTGGGAACGTCGAGCCTACTGCCCAGAGCGCCAGTCATCCCACGACTCCTGCCCGTAAGTGACTGTTCTGAGATCCGTCTCTCCGAGTGGTAACGGAGACTTTGGACTCTGGACTTTGACTTTTCGTGGCCATGGTACGAACCCTGAGAACGCAGCATTCGTATTGCATCCTTAGCCATGAGTGCTTAGACCGGTTATGCTTTTATGCTTTGCATGTGTTACACTTATTACTAGTGCTGGATAATTTTAGAGATTGTCTTACTCCTAGATGTGTGGACTAATGACATACTGAGTGGTATTGAGCTTTAGATGTGTGCATTGAATATATATATTGAGTGGGATTGAACAATAAAGTCTATTGAAAAGGCTATCCAATTCTGTGTGATTCCTCCCCGTTCTCTGAATGTCGCATTAGCCTTTTCGAGCTGCGTGACAAGTGGCGTTCACGACACTGGCTGACCAGCCTCCCAGCAACCCACTTCTTCCAGAGACTCCTGCTGCCTCCCCAGAGGACTTTGTCCTCTAACATCACGGGCCCCGGGGGCCGGCGTGGCACGGCGGGTAAGCCACCTCCTGCAACAGTGGGACATCCCATATGAGCACTGGTTTGAGTTCTGGCTGCACCGCTGGCACCCGTATTTGGTTGCGGGTTCGAGTCCTGGCTGCTCTGCTTCCAATCCTACTCCCTGCTAATGTGCCTGGGAAAGTAGCAGAAGATGGCCCAAATATTTAGGCCCCTGCCACTCCCAGGGGAGGCCCGGCTGGGATTCCTGGCCCCTGGCTTTGGCCTGGCTCAATGCTGGCTGTGAAGGCCATCTGGGGAGTGAACCAGCAGAGGAAGATCGATGTCTGTCTCTCTGTCTCTCTCTCTCGTCATTCAACATTTCAACTCACTCACTCACTCACTCTTAAAAAAGCCCTATTGAGCAGAACCACCGAGGACTTTAGGAGGGAGCCTGCGTAGGGAGGTGACGGCCCAAGGGCGTGAAGTTCCAGATGACCCCAACCCCGACAGCTCTCACCGAGTTTCTCTCCCTCTTGGAACAGAAACTGAGCGGCGAAAACTTCTGGATGAAAACCCTGACTCCTTTCCGTAGAATTCCCGGACTTCCCGATCCTCGCCCCAGGCGAAGGCTCCTGGGCAGTGCACGCACGCGCAGCGCGGGCCAACCCCCCGCCCCCACCTCCTCCCTGTCCACCGCCCTCTCTGATGCTCCCTTTTCTTCCCTGGTCTGAGAGAGCCCGCGGCCCTCTTTCAGCTTCCTTTACTCTGTCCCTAATGACACGTGCATTGCTTTATGGATTTCCAAGGACGTGTGAGGCAGGCATTTCCTGGTGACCGGCACCTGACCCTGGCTTGGCTGCGGCTCCATCACCCAGGCAGGTGGTTCTCCTATGTCCACACTGAAAAATGGATCACCTTTCAAACAGAGCCGCCGCTTCCGCCGCCATCACCAATGACAAACCTGACCTGTGTCTGGGGCACCCCCTGCCTGTGCCGCCACCTGCCCTGGCTGCACAGCCTTGTGCCAATCGCAGACGCTCCCAGCCCGCAGCAATCTGCCCTCCGCTGAGAGCCGTGCTGGGGGCTGAATTCCTGATGCACTCCGTCACACTTAATACACACCCAGCCCGGCAAGCACCTGGTGGCCCCATTCCACAGCCAAGAAAACTGAGCCTCTGAGCAGGGGGGACTCGCCCAAGCAAGAAAGCGGTGGCACTGAGGCTGGAAGTCAGGGCCCGGTCCCCAGGGTGCTGACTGCCCCATCGCAGCCCCCGGGGCCGACTGTGGGTCACCTGCCCAGCCAGAGCCTTCCTGCTGCCCGGGGCCCACCTTGTGTTTGCAGCCCTGTGCACCAAGCCCTGCTCTGTCTTGTTTATTCGCCAGCGTCGGGGGTGCCTCACTTGCCCTTCTCTGGGGAGCCTGGGCTCAGCACAGGCCAGGCACACAGCAGGCGCTCAGAGTTGCTTCAGGTCCCCCCTCTCCCTTTGCCTCCGCTCCTCTCTTCCCAGAAGTACTGACTTGGTGAGCGCAGTTGTCACAAAAAACTATCCTGAGGAGGAGGAAGTGTCCCCACTCCCACCCTGTGCGTCCACTCTGTACAGAGACCCGCGTCATCTGAACCACCCTCCCCGCCCAGGGCTGCGGAAGCCTTTCTCCGCCAAGGGCCGTTCGGATCTTTATAACATCGTTTGTGGGCCATACAAAATCAACAGCTTCAAGATTAGCCTGCTGGGTTAGCGTTGTAGCACAGCGGGTTAAGGCAGCGTCTGCAATGCCAGCATCCCCTACAGGCGCCGGTTCAAGTCCTGGCTGCTCCTCTTCCAATCCGCCTCCCTGCTAATGCGCCTGGGAAAGCAGCAGAAGTTGGCCCAAGTCCTTGGGTCCCTGCCATCCACATGGGAGACCCTGATGAAGATCCAGGCTCCTGGCTTCAGCCTGGCCCAGCCCATGTCTTTGTAGCCATTTGGGGAGAGAACCAGTGAATGGAAGATCTCTCTCTGTCTGTTCCTCCCTCTCTGTAATTCTGCCTTTCAAATAAATAAGTAAATACTTTTTAGAAAATACTTAGCCTGGAGCCGGTACTGTGGTGTAGCAGGTTAAAGCGCTGGCCTGAAGCGCCAGCATCCCATATGGGCGCCGGTTCTAGTCCCGGCTGCTCCTCTTCCGATCCAGCTCTCTGCTATGGCCTGGGAAAGCAGTAGAAGATGGCCCAAGTGCTTGGGCCCCTGCACCTGTGTGGGAGACCTGGTAGAAGCTCCTGGCTCCTAGCTTTGGATCGGCATAGCTCCGGCCATCGTGGCCATCTGGGGAGTGAATCAGAAGATGGAAGACCTCTCTCTCTCTCTCTGCCTCTACCTCTCTCTGTAACTCTGTATTTCAAATAAATAAAATAAACCTTTAAACAAAAAAATAAAATACTTAGCCTGCTCTCCATTTATTGGAATTGGAGTCTTGCCCACGGTCGCCTTGCCAGGGCCCAACCCAGTGATGCTGCCCACGGGCTGGATGTTTCCCACACCTGTGGCCTATACCCATTACAACCCTAAAGAAAGCAGCGAGAATTCTGGGTTGTTGAGTATTTAGTGTTCCTGCAATTGACGCCACCGTTGAAGCTGCGACCCGACACGCCTAGAGTCTCGTGTGGCAAGCAGCAGTCCCTCCTCTCCCTTCTTTCTCCTCTCCCTCGGTGTTTTCTGAGCGGCCTCCCTGTGCTGAACCCTGAGCTGAGGCCAGGGAGGTGCCTCGGCAGCCTCAGCTCCCCGGGTGTGCACCGCTGGGTCCGGGTGACGGGCTGCCCCTCGATCGGCCTGTGTGCCCTTTGTAAGACAGGAGTAGTGCCTGGGCCGGCACCTGCGTTTTCTCCCCTCCTGAAACAGAAGGAAGCGGACCTCGGACAGGGTGTGATTTACTCTCAGGCACTGTGGGGGAATGAGGAGGCCATGCCAAGATGGCACTGGCAAGCGAGCGTCAGTTACTCAGGAATGGCTTCAGAACCCACTTGGCAAAGGAGCCTGCCTGGCGACAGGCTGTGACTGGTTAGGGCATAGACCGCCCCTTGACTGGATTGGCTGCCTCAGCTATATAAGCTGCTGCTCCAACTGAAATAAACGAGTTTGCGGGCTGCTCACCTTAGCCCACTTTCACCCGGCTCCTGGGGTCTGTGTCGTGACTCCATGCCTCTTGCCCCCATTGTGCTCCTCCTCTCAGAATGAATCCACAGCAACAGGGCAGCAGCCCAGGGGTCCCGGGGCCCCCACCCCCGGGCACAGCCTGGTGTCCCCGAGGATCCTGCGTCCTGGGCAGGCGAATGCTGAGTTCAGCCGCAGACTCGCCTCCCGGGAACGACTGCTGGGCTGAAGTTTCGCTGCAGTTCGTGAACACCAGATCATAGCAGGGGCTTTTCAAATCACAGAAAAGTACAATGAGTGGCTAGAATACCGTCAGCTGCCGCTTGTCCAGTACTTACCGCCTCCGTTCTGTGCTGTCACTGAGTCTATGATGATGTCTGCTTTGGCCCCAAATTAAGTTTCACCCACATTCACCAAAGTCCCCTGGGAAGGCAGCTGATTGCAGTGGGAAACTGCCCCAGGTGGCTGCGAGCCTGGTCCTGACTCCCTCCCTCCTGCTGTCCACAGAGCAGCCCTGTCCTGGTGGTGGCACCTGGCCCCAGTCCTGCTTTCCCAGGCCACAGCAGAGAGCTGGACTGGAAGAGGATCAGCCGGGACTCGAATTGGCACCCATATTGGGATGCTGGCACTGCAGGAGGCAGCTTTACCTGCTATGCCACAACACTGGTCCCTCTGTTTTTTTTTTAAGATTTTATTTGAAAATCAGAGTTACAGAGATAGAGAAATCTTCCATCCACTGGTTCACTCTCCTAATGGCCACAATGGTGGGGCTGAGCCAGACCAAAGCCAGGAGCCAGGAGGCAGGAGCCTCTTCCAGGTCTCCCATGTGGGTGCAAGGGCCAAGGACTTGGGTCCTCTTGCAGCTTTCCCAGGTGCATTAGCAGAGAGCTGGATCAGAAGAGGAGCAGCCGGGACTTGAACTGGCGCCCACATGGGATGCCGGCTTCCTAGGCAGCGGCTTTACCCGCCGCGCCACAGGGCCGGCCCTGCTGTACGTTTCTTTAGAGTCACCTCCATCGTGGTGACTTCATTTTACAAACAGAGAAACTGAGGCCCAGAGCTGAGACTTGCCTCGGTCAAGGTCCAGAAGCTCGAAGGGGACAGAGTGGGACCTGCGCGCGGGCCAGGGCTCAGCCCGGTGGCGGCCTTGGCACTGCCCCAGGCCGCCAGCTCCCCTGGCGGTTTGGCGGGTTCGACAGAAGCAAAAAGCCCAGAGTTTTGCGCGCGCTCCGCAGCCGCTGACCTCACCTGGGCCGCGGTGAAAGGCTTAGCAGAAAAGAGCTGAGGAGAGAATACTTTCACAGTGAATGAGCTGGCCGGCCCGCGGCCTGACTCACCCAGGGTTTTCACTTTATAAGGACGTGAGCGGGCCTCCCGCCCCTGCCCCGGGTGTGCCTCGTGCCCTGTGTCCCGGTGTGGGAGAGGCTGGGTGACGTGAGCCCAGGCTGAGCGCTCGCAGCCCTGGCTGGACCCCGGGCTCTGCCGCTGCGTGTCCTGGCCCTGCCCCTCCTTGCGCCCAGCCCGTCTCCCCAGGTGGCCCCAGCCCGCGCCTGCAATCCCGGTTGCGCTAATAACTCCCCCAGATTTCAGGAGCACCCGGCTCCTGCCAACCTCGCCTAATCAGGTCTGGGGGTCGAGTGTGTCCCCGAGTCTCAGGTGCTCACAGCCACCGCCCCTGCCAGTCAGCCTGGCTTCTTGGCCACCGCCCTCCTCTGGAAGGCCATGTGCCCTTGAAGTCCCCGATTGGCTCTGACCCCAGGAGCCGAAGTCTCCTGCAGGGACGCCCAGGGGCTGTGCACTGGGGCTCCCCGCCTCCCTGCGCCCCTGTGCTGAGTTCCCAGCCTGCCTGCGCTGCTTGGATCTGCTGGGGGCCACGTCCTCCCGGGCACACACACCTGGCTCCCTGCCCTGGTTGTGTTCCGTCCTCTTCTCGCACGCGGGCCCAGGCTGTGTTAGGGTCCTGGCAGCCGCCTCCACGTACCCCTGATGCTTCTTGCAACCACGTGGCAGGCCACGTTATAACCCATCCATTTCAGAGCTGGAGAGGCTGAGGCCCGTGAGGTGAAGGCATCCGTCCATGGCCTTCACCTGCAAGGTCAGGTGGGGAGGGGTCGGCAAAACCCTGGGAGCAGGAAGGGGCCCGGAGGCATCTCAGGAATTTGTGGGAGCCCTTGCTGCTGATCCTCCAGGTGTTTGTGCTGTGCCAGAGCAGGGTAATGATTAAGCCAAGTGTTGGGAGGGGGAGATAAGGAGGGTGGGTTGTGGCGCAAGGAGAGAGGCCAGGTGTGAGCAGAGCAGGGACCCAGCCGCCCCCGCTCAGGGAGCCGGCACCTGGCGCTGTCTCTGCCGCCAGTGGCAGCACCCGCTCTGCAGGCCTGGAGCAGGCTGAGGAGTGACACCGCAAGGTCCTGGGCTTCTGCGTCTGGGCTGAGCTGGCGAAGGGCCCTGGTGTTCTGACCGGGCCAGCTTCTCCCAGCAGCCTGCTCTACGAGCAACATCAGTGCCCCTGTCCTGTCTGGGGGCAGACCCCGGGGCTGACCCCCACCTGTTGAGCCTGAGAGAGTCGTCTCTCCTCTCTGGAGCCCAGGGTCACCCGTAGCCAGGGGTCTGACGTCAGCCACATGGTAGGATTTGTAGCAAGTCTCCAGCAAGGCGGTGCACGATGACGCAATGACGTCCAACGGTTTCCGAGCCGTGATCCAAGAGCCAGAGGTCTGGAGCGGGGCCCGAGTGCCTGCCTTTGCAGCGAGCTCTCGGAGGCACCGATGCCCAGAGCTGGGACCACACTGTGAGTCGTGAGCTGCGAGATGCAGGCTGGGATGGGGAGCAGGAGCCACAGAAGTGCCTGCGGGAGGACCGGGAAGTGGGCGCCATCGGGCTGCCGTAGCAGATAGGAATGAATGAACCTATTGTTTTATTGTTCGACCAGGAAACGCCTCGGTGAAAGGGGTGGGGGCGTCAGTTCCTGCACGGGGAGACTGGCCAGGGTCTTTGCACCTCAAACCAGAGAAACTGTGGCTGCTCAGGGTCTAAGACAGGGCCCTCGCCCCAGTTCAGGGGTCAAGGGTCAGGGGTCAGGGGACGCCAGCAGAAGGTAGGGGCCATCTAGCTGGGTGTCCAGCAGGTATGGGGACAGCGGTTACACGGATGTGCACAGTGGACAGAATCTGTCTCTGTGTCCCCATGTCACGGCCTCCCGTGGAGGAAGGTGCCAGGCGGGGAGGGAGGGGTCACAGCTCTGTATCATTCGTGCTGCGTGATGTCACCAAGGGACAGCCCCCTTCAGGGCCTTGGTTTCCTCTTCTGTAGCCAGCAGGCGATGGTTCCCACTCTGAGTGCTCTGGGGAGGTGGCTGGCCACTCTGGCAATGGGGACAGTCCTGTCCCAGCAGGAGGCTCTGTCTCCCAGGGGCCTTCATGGTGGGCGGGGAGCCCTGCGCTGTGCTCCACACACCTTCCCGCAGCCCCCAACCAGGCCTCCGGGCAAGGGTCCCAGGGCTTGGTTGTCCCCGCCTGGCAAGAACCCGGCTTCTGGCCAGGATAACAGGTTCTGGGCACACAGAGCCCTCCTGGGCCAGAGGGAGGAGAGTCGGAGCAGAGGCCACTGTCCTGCCCCGGCTGACACCTGGTGGCATTCCTCCCCCCACCCAGACCTGGCTTCAGAGCTGCCCCTGGGTCTCGCCCCCTTCCAGACCCTGCCCGCCCGCACCTGCCTGCACACTGTTTGTTTATGCAGAGCAGGCAGCAGGTGGGGAGGAAGAGGGTGTGAGACCTGCCAGCAGATCTGCTCCCGGAGCCCGCCCCTGGGAGGCGCTTCCTGGGACAGGGGACTCAGTTTCAGCGCAGAAGCAGTCCCAGGAAATCCGCAGGGGCTGGCCTCTCTGCTCATCCCCGTGAGCCTCAACTCACTCATCTCTAAGATGAGACTGAAGGCCAGAATTGGGATGCAGTGGGTTAGGCTGGGTCAGGATGCCGGCATCACTGTGAGCGCTGGGTTGAGTCCCGGCTGCTCCACTTCCAATCCAGCTCCCTGCTAATGTGCCTGGGAAAGCAGGGGATAACGGCCCAAGTGCTTGGGCCCCTGCACCCACCCACATGGGAGACCCAGATGGAGCCCCTGGCTCCTGGCTTCAACCTGGCCCAGCCCAAGCCATTGCAGCCATTTTGAGGAATGAATCAGCAGGTGGAAGACCTCTCTCTCTCTCTCTCTCTCTCTCTTTCTCTCTCTCTCCCTCTCTGTCCATCACTCTACTCTGCTTTCACATACGTAAACCCATCGCTAAAGAGGAATAAAGCAGAGAGGGCCGCCGTGTGTCGGAGGCGCCAAGGGCACAGCCCAGGAACGCCGTTTGCCCGCGGGGAGCCCTCAGCAAGTTCGCTCCGCCTGGAGGGAGCGCAGGGCTTCAACCCTGAATTCCTCACCTCCCTGCGCCCAGGACCTCTGCAAACCAACCACAAGCGGGTCTGCAACTGAGAAATCATCACACCTGCCTGTTCTGCTACTGCCTGATGTCTTTTGATTGACAAACTTGAAGCAATGAACACGGCCGGTTAGTAAAGTGAGGCAGACGGGAAACCAGGAGGCCGGGCCCGGTCTCCGCTCTGCACCAATCTGCTGTGTGACCTGGGGCAAGTTGCTCTGCCTCTCTGGGCCTCAGTCTTCCCACGAGCAGAATGGAAGGGTGAACAGGGGGGCCCCAGGTGGACCTCCAGCTGCAGCACTCGGCACCCCGCTGTGCTGATGGTCGCTGCCCAGGCCCGTTCAGGGGGACAACAACGGTGGAGGGTGAGGAGCCAAACTCGCTCGCCCTAAGCACCAACCAAAACCCGGCATCAGCTGGAAACTGACAAGGGCATCTTAGAGCGAGCGCAGCCAGCTGGCGTGGGCAGCTGGTCTCCTGGTGCCTTGTCCTGGCAGCCGGTTCCTCACTCAGCGGCTCCTTCACACCCCCTTCATTCGTTCATTCATTTGTTCAGTCAAGTCAGTGGTTCACTGAGAGGCATCATAGCACACTGAGTGAGAGGCCAGTCTGCCTGGGTTCGAATCCCGGCTCTGCCGATTCCTGGCTGTGCCGCGACTTCTTTGCGCTTCCGTGTCCTCATCTGCTAAGCGCAGGCACGAGAAGTGCCCGCCTGGTGGGGGTTTCGTGCTAAGGGAGGGAGTGTGTGCAAATGCCGGAGCCCTGCCTGGAGCGTACCAAGGGTTGTATACACATCTGCTGCTGTTGTTTGTTTATTCTTTTGTCATTTCCTAAGAGACGGTGCCACGGCGGGCCCTGGGTTGGGCAGCTACCAGGGATTCAGACCTGAAGGGCGATCCCTGACCTTGAGGAAGTCGCAGAGGGCGAAACAGGCAATTATCAAGCTATGAAGTCAGTGTTATGGAGCAGGTAAGCACAGGGCACCATGGAAACACAGAGGCGGGGCACCCGGGCTGGACGGGCTGGGCTGCAGATGAGTGTGTGTGTGTGTGTGTGTGTGTGTGTGTGTGTGTGTCTGGGAGGGCTTCACGGCAGAGGTGGCTCTAGCTCTGGGTCTCATCAGTCTGGAAGTGGAGTGGGTGAGCGGACGGCAGCTCGGGGAGAGGCTTGGAAGGGAGAACGCAGGTGTTGAACAACAGGCCTGCTTGGGTGTGGCAGGCGGGGCGTCGGGGCCACTGGAGGTTCCCGGACTGCGGGGAAGTCAACACTGGATCAGCTGGGCGAGTGTCTCCCGCTCTGAGGATCACGCTCAAAATAAACCACAACAAGCCCCCTTCCTGGCGTGAGACTTCTTCATGGCTAAATGATTCACATGCACTCACACAGACACAGCGTGTGTGTTATAGACACACACAGACAGGAGAACTGAAACCCTAGCTCGAGACACAGGAAAAGACATTCTGCGCTTGGTCGACCTTGAGCCAACGGCTCTTCTCTCGCACTCCCAGGATTGCACCCCACACCCACTCCGAGCTCATTGCTGTGTACCGCGGGGCGCCCCAAAGAGGGGAAGGAGGCGAGCAGGAGCCCGCCTGGGCGTCGCTTCCCCTGCCCACCCCCCGCCGTGGCCCTGTGAAGCTCAGCTGCTGTGTTATTCTCAATGCAAGGGGCGAGTCCCTTAGTCAGCAAAGCAGGGGACCAAGCCCACATCTACCCGGATGCAGGAACTTCCGTGCAAAACCCGAGACAGCCCCCCGTGGTCAGGGTCATCCTCGCAGGCTGCCTAGAACAGTCCAACTTGCCTAAATAAATGCATAAAGCACTGAAGGTGTAGAAGAGGATTGGAAGGCTGTTCCCCCAATTTTTTAAAATATTTATTTATTTATTTGAAAGTCAGAGTTACACAGAGAGAGGAGAGAGAGAGAGAAGTCTTCCATCCACTGGCTCATTCCCCAGTTGTCCACAACGGCCAGAGCTATGCCGATTCAAAGCCAGGAGTCAGGAGCCCCCTCTGGGTCTTCCCACGTGGGTGCAGGGGCCCAAGCACTTGGGCCATTTTCCACTGCTTTCCCAGGCCACAGCAGAGAGCTGGGTCAGAAGTGGAGCAGCCGGGACTTGAACCGCTGCCAATATGGGATGCCGGTGTTGCAGGCGGCAGCTTTACCCACTACACCACAGCGCCGCCCTCCCCACCATGTTAATGTGCTCCAAATGGGGCAGGGGGCTCAAGGGGAGCTCCTTCTCACTTCTATTTATTGGCTCATTAATTCCTTTCTTTGGGTTGTGCTGGCCCGTAGTAAATATTTTCACACAGGAAATGTGTCTTGTGTGGCCTTTAAGCCTGCGGAGCCTGGGAGTGCGCAGGGCGGAGCAGATAGGAGGCGGCCGAGGCCTGGGCCGATCAGGGGATGCAGAGCCTTGAGCTTGGAGGTGGCAATGGGGAGGGAAAAGCGGGCTGCGAGAGCAATGAAAGAGACCCCACGGGGCTTGGGCCATTAACTGTGGGAACAGGCGGGCAGGGGGTGCGGGGGGAGGCGACTTCCGAGTTTCTGGATGGTGCCATCAGCTAAGGCAATCACTGGAGGAAAGCAGCGTCTTGAGGAGGGGAGGAAGGGAGGAACGCAGAGCTGATGCCCTGTCGGCTTGGAGGCGGCGGTGTCTGGAATCCCCAGGAAGGGAACGGCCGGGGGACCCATCCCGGAGCCCAGGGGTGGAGGCGGCACCACAGATGCTGACTCTACCAGCTTCTCTGCAGACCCTCAGCCTCCCGGACCCACCACGGGCCTGGACGTCCCTCCTGATGCACAGCCTGGGTGGACAGCAGCTAGGTCTTTTTTTTTTTTTTTTTAAGATTTATTTATTTTATTTGAAAGTCAGAGTTACACAGAGAGACAAGGAGAGGCAGAGAGAGAAAGAGGTCTTCCATACGCTGGTTCACTCCCCAAATGGCTGCAACGGCCAGAGCTGCACCGATCCAGAGCCAGGAGCCAGGAGCTTCTTCCAGGTCCCCCATGCAGGTGCAGGGGCCCAGGGACTTGGCCATCCTCCACTGCTTTCCCAGCAGAGAGCTGGAACGTAAGTGGAACAGACCGGACTTGAACCGGTGCCCATATGGGGTGCCAGCACTGCAGGCGGCGGCTTTACCCACTACACCACAATGCCAGCCCCAGGAGCTAGGTCTTAAGACCCAGAGGGGCTCCTGGCTTCAGCCTGGCCATCGCGGCCATTTGGGGAGTACACCAGTGGATAGAAGACCTCTCCCGCCTGCCCGCCCTCTCTCTCTCTCTCTCTGTAACTCTGCTTCTCAAATAAAACAAACAAACAAACAAACAAACAAACAAAAAACAGTAAAAACACGCACAATTCTCATACCAATGTTTCTCTTTGTGTCTTTCGGCTGAAGGAGCCTGCGCCCCACCTTATCTTTCCCCTCCCCAGCACGCTGGCGTGTCAGTCCCTGGGAGTGCATGGAGACTCACTTCATGCCGAAGCTGTCCACGCACCCGGGAGCGGGTGCCATGTGGCCTGGGAGTGCTGTGTGCTCTACTCTCGGGTGGGGAGGACAATAAAGGCAATTAGGCCAAGTCAGCTGCTGGTGCCCAAGCCGCCTTGATCCCCGCTGGCTTTCCGTCTCCTGCCCCGTGCATTACAGAGGTGTCGGCACTGCCGGCTCTAATTAGGGATTTGTCATTTTCTCCTTGCAGGTGTGTCCATGTCGGCTCCAGGTATTTTGCTGCTCTGTTATGAGACACAGGTGTGTTTGGGAGAGTTCTCGCCTCTTGGTTGACAGATCCCTTTCTCACGGATGAATGTGGTTTTTTAAAAAGGTTTATTTATTTATTTGAAAGGCAGATGGAGCCGGCGTTATGGTATAGTGGGTCAAGCCGCCGCCTGCAGTGCCAGCATCCCATGTGGGCACCAGTTTGAGTCCCGGCTGCTCCATTTCTGATCCAGCTCTCTGCTATGGCCTGGGAAAGCAGTGGAAGACGACCCAGGGGCTCGGGCCCCTGCACCCATGTGGGAGACCTGGAAGAAGCTCCTTGCTCCTGGCTTCAGATCAGCACAGTTCTGGCTGTTGCAGCTATCTGGGGAGTGAACCAGCGGATGGAAGACCTCTTTATCTGTCTCTCTCTGCCTCTGCATCTCTGTAATTCTGCCTTTCAAATAAATAAATACATCTTTAAAAAAAAAAAGGCAGAGTTAGAGAGAGAGAGAGAAAGGTCTTCCATCCAATAGTTCATTCCCCAAGTGGCTGCAATGGCCGGAGCTGAACTGATCAGAAGCCAGGAGCCAGGAGCTTCTTCCGGGTCTCCCACATGGGTGCAGGGGCCCAAGGACTTGGACCATCTTCTACTGCTTTCCCAGGCCATAGCAGAGAGCTGGATCAGAAGTGGAGCAGCCGGGACACAAACCAGCACCCAAAGGGGCTGCCGGCACCCCAGGAGGTGGTTTACTAGCTTCGCCACTGTGTTGTCCCTTAATTTCCCTTTCCTGGATTTCTTTTGGGTTGATTATTTTAAGAAAATTATTCCATCTTATTCTGAGCGTTTTTGTGAATAGTTGCTTTAGGGTGAATGATATGGGTCTTTGACCTTTCACCTCCCAGTCCCGTAATCTTGTGCCGCTTTACGTATGTGAGCACTTTCAGCCTATGGAAAAGCAGAAAATAAAAAGATGAGGTTATTTTGGTACAAAAGAAGTTTTCAGTTCATGTAGTTTTGTCTTAATGCACATTTCCCATGAACTTGAAGACTTCTCATATTCGTGTTCAAAGAAACAGAACATTGAGAGTGATACAAAGCAAGGGATCTTATACAATTTCGTGGGGTTGGCTGAAGAGTCAGCAAAACACGGCTCTGTGTGTCTGGTGCTGGCGCACTGACAGTGCAGTTTGGCAGAAGGAAGTGGATTGAAAGTGGGGGGAGCAGGAGGGAGAGCAGGAACAATCTAGAACCTGTACGGCACACCTGGTGTCCCACACCTGGTGCTGGCATTGTGGCGTAGCAAGTTACGCCTCCACCTGTGATGCTGGCATCCCATATGGACATGGGCTTGAGTTCCAGCTGCCCCACTTCTGATCCAGCTCCCTGCTATGGTCTGGGAAAGCAGCAGAAGATGGCCCAAGTGCTTGGGGGCCCCTGCACTCATGTGGGAGACCCGAAAAAGTTCCTCGCCCCTGGCTTTGGCCTGGCCCAGCCTTCCTGTTGCAGCCATTTGGGGAGTGAACCAGCAGATGGAAGATCGCTCTGTATATGTGTGTGTGTGTGTGTGTGTGTCTCCTCCTCTCTCTGTAACTCTGCCTTTCAAAAAAAATCTTTAAAACTAAACAAATAAACAAACACACATCTGGGCCAGGGCACAGAGAGACTGAGGGGTGTCCAGCTGGAGCAGGAGCTGGGGAACTCCCTGCTGGCTCCAGACAATGAGGTGACCCAGCGGTGAAGGGCCAGTGTGTGTGCCCGGCAGCACCTGCTGTCCCTGCATCAGCTTTCTGAGTGACAGGGAAAAAATGGCAAACAGCTGCTATTCTACTGCATTCTCCAAATGTCATGCAAAATGTCTCCTGTGACCCGGCTAATTCAAGACCACGTGGGGAAAGGCATCCTTGGAAAGGAACCACGGCTCCAGCATGAGGTGGACCCACTAGGAGAACCCAGAACAGCACCCCTTTCCTTGTGTGCCCATGGAATACAGCTTGCTTTGACACTCATGCTGCTCCACTCCCACTGTCATCATATTTTTTTTTGCATTAAGCAGTCAGTCATCTTTAAGAGAAATTGAAAAGTGAGGGGAACCCCTCTGTATGAACTCAGCTGTTTCCAGTCCATCTCATTTGGCTCTCACTTGAAGAACTTCCTTTACTAGTCCTGTGGTGCAGATTTGCTGGTGACAAAAAGCTTTACTTTTGCCATCACTGCTTAAAGGGCTGGGTATAAAATTCAAAGTCAGCAGTTTTCTTTCTTGTTCCAGGAAAGTTCCATTATCCCTCAGCTTGCATAGCTTCTGATGAGAAGTCTCTGAGAATCTGTGTGTAGCAAGTCTTTGCTTTAACGATCTTGTTGTCACTGATTTTAGAATTTGATTATAATGTGCGTTGATGTGGGGTTTCAAGTTTGTCCTGCTTGGGGTTCTATGGATTTATAGTTTTATCAGATTTAGAAAACTTCTAGACATTATTTCTTCAAACATATCTTCTGTGCCCCTCCCTTCCCCTTTCCTTTCCTTACCTTCAGTTGTACGTATTTTAGACAATCTGATGTCTTATCTCAGGCACTATTCATTTTTCTCCAGGCTTGCCTCTTCTCTGTTTCAGTTATTATTTATTTATTTATTTATTTATTTATCATTTTATAATGTGCATTTTCCACGAACTTTTTTTTATTCACCCAGTTTTATTTTTGATTTGAGAGTCAAAGAGACAAAGACAGACATACACAGAGAGATCCCATGTGCTAGTTCACTCCCCAAATGTCTGGACCCGGGGCTGGTCCAGGATGAAGCGAGGAGCCAGGAACTCAATACAGGTCTCCCGCGTGGGTGACAGGGACCCAACCACTGGGGTCAGCACCTGCTGTCTCCCAGTATCTGCATTAGCAGGACACTGAGACTGGGAGACAGAGCTGAGACTCAAACCCAGGCACTTGCATATGGGACATATGTTAATCATTAGGCCAAACACCCACCCCAGTGCTTCAGTGGAGATAAATTCTGTCTCCTTTGGGGCCAGTAGTATTATCTTCTGTGGTGTATAACCTGCTCTTAATTCCAGCCAATACATCTTGCATTTAAAATATTAGGTATTTTCATCTTTAGAAGTTCCAATTGGTTCTTTTTTACATTTTCTATTTCTCTCTTCCCTGATTAGCTTTTCCTGTAAATACTTCAGTGCAGTTATAAGACTATGAAGCTATATAAAAACAAACTCCAGAACACTGTAAAAGCTGACCTCTTTGGGTGCCACTTGCATCATGTCTCTTCTGGGTCTGCTTCTATTGACTGGTTTTGCTCCTGGTTCTGGGCCCCGCTGCCTGCTTGTTGGCATTTTCGGTCATTTCTGACCAGCTGCTGGCCATGACGGACGGTACACTGTCGAGTGACACCAGGTTTTTGGTTTTCCTTAAAGAACACTGGGCTTTGTTCTAACAGGCACTTGGGTTACTTGCAAATCAGTGTGGTGTGTTTGAAGCCTGTTTTTAAGCTGGTGTGGACTAAGTCCACACCCTGGGGCAGCTCAGCCGGCTGCTCAGGCATGAGCTCTGCAGAGCCCACGGAATGTGTTTTCAGTGAGTTCCCAGCACTCGGAGGTTTGCAACCCAACCATCTCCTGACCTGCTGGAGCTCTGGGAACTGTCAACTTTCCAGCTGTTCTTTGCTGAGTCTCGGGATTTCGCCCCAAGTGTGTGTGACTTAGAACTCAGCACCAAGCCAAGCAGGCCCCAGCACATGTCCTCAGCTGCACGGAATTGTGTCCCACGTGTCTAGCTGCCCCCATGATTGCAGTCTCCGGTTCCTGCACCCAGCAAGACCCCAGTCTTCTGCTTAGCATGCTTCCTCCCCGTGATGGTCTGGAACTTTGACTCCAGGCAGAGATCCAAGGTGATTCCTAGTCTCCCTTTTGATTTCTCTTCTCATTGGGCTCACATCGTCCCATCCCCGGGCTTTAATATTTGCAAACAGTAGTTTGCTTTATTTTTGCTCACTGATGCCGCTCATCACATCCGGAGGCAGAAGTCAGGACCTGGTTTAGACGCCACCTGTGCCCCTCCACCGTACAGCCTTCCCAGCTTCTTCTCTTCTGTGTGACTGTCACCCTCCACCTTGACTTGCCATCACACGCCTATGTGACTGTCAGTGGACCATAGGGCTGTGAGGTTGGGCACAGCGAAACTTCCCCGAGCTGGGCCGGTGAGAGGCGCTTGGAAAGTGAGGTTGGATTTCCTTGCATGGCTTGGCAGTGAACTGAAGTGACCCTGATGAGGCACTGGGTGTCCCCGGCTGGCACCCAGGAGGACTGGCTCTCTCCCTGGTGCGGTCACCAGCAGGCAGACTCCCAGGTAAAAATCACAGGGCTGCACAATCCTCCCTTATTAGGGCAGGAAACCAATGGGGAGATTGGCTGAAAGAATCCGAGCCTGCCCAGACCCGCCAAGCACATCAGGCTGACATCAGAGCTCGCAAAGCCGCCGGTCCTGACACAGGGGAAGGCCTTGACCACAGGCACCCTGACCGTGGCAGACCGTCCTCCCCAGGGGGCCAGACCGCTCCCAAGGGTGGGTCCCTGGGCCCAGGATCCCGTAGCCTGGCACAGGTCCTCTGGAAGTGGAGCGAGGACAGGCAGTGGAGAGGCAGGGGTACCAGCCCTCGCTCTGTGACTCAGTTTCCCCAACTGCACAGTGGCATCTCAGACAGATGGACTTTCCAGTTCTGGCAGTTGATGCTTGGTGGTCTTGTTTCTTGAGCTGGGGATTCTAAGAGTTATCTATTTGTTTAAAGATTTATTTATTTATTTAAGGATTCCCTTAGTTTAAAAAGCAGGGTGAGAGAGAGAGAGAGAGAGAGAGAGAGAGAGAGAGAAATCTCCAACTGCTGGTTTGCTCCCCAAATGGCCATAAAAGCCAGGGCAGGCTGGGCCAGCCTGAAGCCAAGGAGCCAGGAGCTCCATCCGGGTCTCCCACATGGGTGGCAGGGGTCCAAGCACTCGAGCCAGCTTCCCCTTGTCTTTCCAGGGATGTTAGCAGGAAACTGGGTCAGAAATGGAGCAGCTGGGGCTTGAACTGGTGCTCACATGGGATGCTGGCCTGGTGCCCTGGTCCCAGCCACCTGTGGTTCTGATGGCCACAATCTGTGATGACTCTGGGGCACTCTGCTGGGGTGATTTGGGACCTGGTGCATCCACTGCGCCCGTCTCCATCAGCAGCCATGGGATGGGTGTCCCCTGGGAGCCAGCCCTGTGTCTGCCTGGGAGAACCCGAGCCTGCTCTTTATCTGCTCCCCGTCGCTGTTCCCAGGGTCATTCATGCCCAGTGATTCACTGCGGGAGCCAGAGAGGAGCAGAGGTGCGGGCAGAGCCAGCGCGGCTGCCCTGGGCCTGAAAGGGCCGAATTGTCTGCTGCCTGAGAGGGCCTTTGTGCTGGGCTGCTCGGTGAGGGCCGGGCTGGCTGCGCCGAGAGCGGGGGCGGCCCCGCGGCCCTGGGCCCTAGCTGGAGAGCGTGTCTGCTCTCGCGGCCCACTCTCCTACACCTGGCTGTCCTGATGACCCAGAGCCGCAGCGGGAGCAGTGAGCTGGAGGGCAGGATGGGGGCCCACTGCTGACCTGCCTGATTCCTGACTGGCCCTGTCTGGGGCACGCCACGCCACGCCACACCACGCCACGCCATGCCACGCCACGCAGTTCTCTGGGGTTCTCTCCTTGGGATGTCTTTGCTTCCATTTCATCTCCCTCTAAAGGAGGACAAGGATGCTGCTTCCTGACTTGCTGGCCCACGGATCTGGGACAAACTCCTAGCAACCCATTCTTGAACTGTGTGGCTGCTTGGGGTCAGATCCCAACACATGGGGATGGCCGGGGGGCGGGAGCAGGAGATGAGGCCAGCAGACAAGACACCCAGTCTGCTCCCTATTTCCTGTGTGACCCTGATCAACTCACGTCCCCTCTGTGTGCTGCACCTGTAAAATGGGACAGTGGTACCAACCTCACCACTGCCACGGAAACACATGTGTGGTGTGTGTTCTGTGGACAAAGGGTTCGTGGGCAAATGGGAGGCTTGGTTCCCCGTGCCACCCCACAGGTGGGTTCGCAGGCCCAGCTCTGTGCCTTCCAGCGGGAGCTGCAGCCTCTGAGGGGAGCGTGTCATGGGGAGATATCCACCTATTCATTCATTCATTCATTCATCTGTAGAGTGACTGGTTCATTTATCCGCTCACTCACTCCTGCACACATCCATTCACCAAGCTCAGCCTGCTTGTCAGTTCTTGTTTGAGGCATGGGTTTGTTCTCAGAAATTCAGCTGAAGGAAGGCTCCACTGCGCTCTGGACTCGGGGTACAAGGGTGTGGAGGGGCCAGCCAGCCTCCCCTCAGCCCTCGTGGGGAAAAGAGCTCCCGGCCTGGGCTCAGAGCAGGCGTGCTGGGGTTGGCCAGGCGTGGGTCTGCCATTACTGGCCTTGCTCAACAGCCTTGGCCAGATGCCTCAGCCTCTCTGAGTCTCCGGTCATCCAAGTAATGATCTTCTCGCTCGAGTAACCGTGACAACCGAAAGCTAGCAGTTGCAGCCCTGCATAACCAGGCGCAGGTGCCGGAAACAGCCACTCCAGGGCGGAGGTCAAGGTCATTGGCACCGGATGAACTGCGCCGGAACCTCAGCTCTGCTACTTGTTGGCCTCGAGGAAGCCCCATGGCCTTTCCTGCCTCGATTTTCTATTCTGTCAAATGGGGCTCTTGGGTAAAGTGAGGATTAACTTTTTTAAAAAAGATTTATTTATTTGAGATGTAGAGTTACAGACAGAGAGCGGAAGAGAGAGAGAGAGAGAGAGAGAGAGAGAGAGAGAGAGAGAGAGAGAATCTTCCATCCGCTGGTTCATTTCCTAAGTGACCACTATGGCCATGGCTGGACCAGGCTGAAGCCAGGAGCCAGGAGCTTCTTCCAGGTCTCCTACACAGGTACAGGGGCCTAAGCACTTGGGCCCTCTTCTACTGCTTTCCCAGGCCACAGCAGAGAGCTGGATCGGAAGTGGAGCAGCTGGGACTGGGACTCGAACCAGTGCCCATATGGGATGCTGGCACTACAGGCAGAGACTTAACCTCCTGTGCCACCAGCCCCCAGGATTAAATTTTTTAAAATGTAGATCATGGAGCACCAAGGCTGGGTCATGATACCTGATGGCCCAGCCTGCGTGGGCTTCACTTGTGACCGTCTCGGGGGTGCTGGGGGCTGTGCAGGCGTGAGTGTCTGCTTATACTGCTTATCTATTTAACAAAGCCGCTCTTCTACAGTTCGTATTCTGTATATTGATATCTCTTGGTTTTGGCCTGGCCCAGCCTGGGATGTTGCAGACTTCTGGGGAGTGAATCAGCAGATAGAAGATTTCTCTCTCTCTTTCAGAAATAAATAAAAATAAAAATAAATAAATGAAATAAATAATAAAAAGCTCTGCATTTTGAGAGTGGACAGATAGGTTGGGGAACTACAGGCCTCTGGGTAGAGGAGAGCCTCCTTCCCCACCCCACACCAGGGCGGCTGTGGCTGGGCTCTGTGGCCTCCGACAGAGGCTCTGGCCACAATGGGGATTCGTGGTGGAGCTTGGGATTTCTTTATATGGAAAGAGGCTGCTCATCTGGCACCCCTGACCCAGTTGGCCGCACCGGAATTTCTGGATTCCTAAGCCATTGGTGAAGGAGCGCCCCTCCTCACCTCTCGCATTTCCTGGGAAGGGTTTGGTCTCTGTTTTGGAGCCTTGTTTTGGGTTTCCATGGGGCTGCCTGGGCTTGGTGATCGCACGGATCTCGGCTGCAACACCCCACTATCAAAACCAAACCGTCCAGGCGTCCAGGGAGGCCACGCCTGCAGCCACCTTCCTTCCGGGGCGGGGTGGAGGCAGACCTGTCCCTGCCCGGTGCAGCATCACTGAGCCGGGAGTAAAACCCTGTAACGGGTCTGATCCACAGGGCGCGGCCCAGGAGAGCCAGGCCAGGGCCCTGCCGGTGTCAGGAGCAGAGTGCTTGGCCTTCCTCGCTCCGAGGCCAGCTTTCTGCTCCCTGTGTGTTCCTGCTTCTGATGCAGTGGGCTCCCAAGGGGTCTGAGAGTGAATAGGGGCTCCGAGAGCAGTCGTTCGTTCATTCACTCATTCAAGATGTCGCTGAGATCCGCCCATTACATGCTGGGCCCCCCACCAGCACTTGGGAAACTGGGGGGCTGGGGAGCTCACAGCGCTCAAGCAGCCCACAGTCAGAGGACCTGGTCAAGTTATCACCCAAATGAACGGCCGCAGTGGCACAAAGCGCTGTGTGTGTGTTAGTGTCAGAGCAGGATGAGCCCTCGTCCCCGGAAACGTCACAAGGCCACGCGTGGGCGTTCTGTGCACGTGTTCATGCGCTTCCCTCTCATCCTCCTGTGAACCCCAGATCAGGAGTTCCAGAGCCAGGGCAGGCACTGTGGCACAGCAGGTAAAGCTGCCGCCTGCAGCACCAACATCCCATAAAGGCGCTGGTTCGAGTCCTGGCCACTCCACTTCCAATCCAGCTCCCTGCTAAGGCGCCTGGGAAAGCAAAAGTGCCTGGCTCCTGGCTCCCGGCTTCAGCCTCGTGCAGTCCCTGCCATTGTGGTCATTTGGGGAATGAAGCAGTGGATGGAAGTTCTCTCTGTCTCTTCCGCTCTCTCCCCACTCTGCCTTTCTGATGAAAAAAAAAAAAAAAGTCTAACAAAAAGAGTTCCAGAGTCACCGTGGAGGCCCTGCTGAGATTCGAGCCGGGAGCCTGTGGGAGAGCGGCCTTAGAGAGTGCTTCTTCATCGAGGATTTGGGGACATTTCTCGAGCACCAACTCAATGCCATCTGTTGGGGTTGTACCATGAACACCCTTCGTGGGTGGGTGAGCTGGAGGCAGAGACACAGGCAAAGGCCAGATCACAGAGGCCTTGTGGGCAGCAGGAGGAGGTCGGGAATGCCCCCTGCGGGTCACAGGAAGCCAGGTTTCATCTTAAGTTTGGGTTTTAAATTTGCCCAACTGCAAGTAGCAGGTGCATGGTGTCTGCCTCCTTTCATATGATGTTTGATAGGCATAGATTTCCAAAAAAGACTTCTTTTATTCCTTTGTAAGGCAGAGAGAGAGAGAGAGAGAGACAGAGCACTTTTATCCTCTGGTTCACTCCCCAAATGTCTGCAATGGCCAGGGCTGGGCCAGCCCACAGCCAGGAGCCAGGAGCCCAGTAATCCACCCAGGTCTCCCACATGGGTGGCAGGAGGCCAAGCACTTGGGCCCTCTTGCCCCGCCTTCCCGGGCGTCTCAGCAGGGAGCTGAATCGAAAGTGGAGCAGCCAGGGTCGCAACCAGCTCCCGTACGGGATGTTGACGTTGCCGGCAATGATTTAACTCACAACCCCCTGATAGATGCAGGTTTAAATCAGTTCATTTTGTTTTAACTTCCATCTAGCATTGTTTTGTTTTAAAGATTTATTTATTTATTTGAGAGGTAGAGCTACAGAGATAGAGACAGAGAGAAAGGTCTTCATCTGCTGGTTCACTTCCCAAATGGCTGCACTGGTCAGAGCTGGGCTGATCCAAACCCAGGAGCCAGGAGCTTCTTCCAGGTCTCCCACATGGGTGCAGGGGCCCAAGGACTTGGGCCATCTTCCACTGCTTTCCCAGGCCATAGCAGAGAGCTGGATCAGAAGAGGAGCAGCTGGGACTTGAACCGGAGCCCATATGGGATGCTGGTGCTGTAGGTGGAGGCTTAGCTCATCACGCCACAGCGCCGGCCCCTTCTGTCCAGCATCCCATGGCACACACACATCGTATGTTATTCTTAAATCCTGCTGTTGAAGGACATTAGGTCGCCCACTGTTTTTCACTCTTACAACTCGTTCAGAAGTGGGGAACGCGGCCACAGGCTGCGCACATCTCCAGCCCGGTGAGAAATTGCCTGCGGGCTCCCCGGAGTCGGCAAGCTGATGCTGACTCGCTCTGGCCGCATCTGAAGGTTCCGATGTCTTTATATCCTTGCCAACAGTTGGTCACGTTGGCTTTTTAAACTTTTGACAATGCTTTGGGTGTAAAATGGTAACTCGCTTTAATGTGTGCTTCCACGATGACTCGTGAAGTTAATGTGTAATTTTATATTTATTGGCTGTTAGGATTTCCTCCCCTGTGTGCGTTGTCTGCTCATATCCCGTGCCCATGTTCTCTACAAGACTCTCCTTCTACTTGACCTGCGGGAGCTGTTTCTGCACTTGAGTTACGACCCCACCGTCTTTTAGCAATGTCACAAATGTCCTCGCCCACACTGTTGAACAGTAGGTTTTAGGGACAGGAGGGGCTTGATCTGATTGGTGGCTTTGATTGATGGCTCTGGCTATGGGTTGACGCATGGATGGTGATGGACAGGACGGAAGTGGGCAAACCAGCCGGGTCACTCTGGTGGTCCAGGGAGGGAAGCTGCCCCATTGGGCCAGGGTGGTGGGAGGGGAGACAGGGAGAGGCAGACGGTTCTAGGGCAGGTTCTGGAGGTACAGACGACAGAACTTGCTGATGGGCTGGTAGTGGGGTGAGAAGAAAAGATAAGGATCGGGGTGACTCCAGGTTTTTGGCTGCGCGACGGGGCGGATGGTGGTGCCGTTGGCTGGGATGGAGGACGACAAGTGGAGAAACTGGTCTAGGCTGCAGATTTAGGGATCAGGATTTCTACTTCCAACACACGAAGTCTGAAGTGGCCCATAGGTATCCGAGCGGGAATGTCAGCTAAGCAGTTGGATCTAAGAGCCTGGAGCGCGGGAGGCTCGGCCGAGGCTGGGGCTTGACACTTGGGAGTCACCAACCCGTGCACGGAATTTACCGTGAGACGGGATAAGATGGAAAAGACAAGGAGTTCGTGGTTGAGCCTCGGCACTTGTCAACACAGGGGTAGGGAGCCTTTCTCCAGCCAAGCGCCATTGGGGCATTTATCAGACCATACAAAATTATCAGATTAAAAATTAGCCTGCTATAGAGGTATTGGATTTCAAGTCCCACCTGTGGCTGTCTGGCAGGGACAGACACAATGATTTCAAGGGTCTTCTTCTTCTTCTTTTTTTAAAAGATTTATTTATTTATTTGAAAGTCAGAGTTACACAGAGAGAAGAGAGGCAGAGAGAGAGAGAGAGAGAGAGGTCTTCCATCTGATGGTTCACTCTCCAGATGGCCGCAACGGCCAGAGCTGTGCCGATCCAAAGCCAGGAGCCAGGAGCTTTTTCCGGGTCTCCCACGTGGGTGCAGGGGCCCAAGCACTTGGGGCATCTTCTACTGCTATCCCGGGCCGTAGCAGAGAGCTGGACAGGAAGTGGAGCAGCCGGGTCTCGAACCGGTGTCCATATGGGATGACGGTGCTTCAGGCCAGGGCATTAACCCACTTTGCCACAGCGCCGGCCCCATTCTTCTTCTTCTTTTTAAAAAATATTTACTTATTTATTTGAAAGTCAGAGTTACACAGAGAGAGGAGAGTCAGAGAGAGAGAGAGAGAGAGAGAGGTCTTCCATCTGCTGGTTCACTCCCCAGTTGGCCGCAATGGCTGGAGCTGCTCTTTTCCGAAGCCAGGAGCCTGAAGCTTCTTCTGGGTCTCCCACTGGGTGCTGGGGCCCAAGGACTTGGGCCATCTTCCACTGCTTTCCCAGACCATAGCAGAAAGCTGGATTGGAAGTGGAGTAGCTGGGACATGAACCGGCGCCCATATGGGATGCTGGCATTGCAGGCGGCGGCTTTACCCGCTATGCCTCAGTGCCGACCCCTCAAGGGTCTTCTATGGTCTGTGGGCCCGGCATCCCCCGGGCCTGCTAGATGGTGAGCAGAGGTAGAGAATCAGCGAAGCCTGTCCTGCAGCCGCACGCCACGAGCCCGGACTTCATTACCACCGACTGCATAGCCCGAGGCTTGGCACACAGAGGCTCCCCGCAAACGTTCGCTGAGAGAACACGCGCACGTTTGCTGAGAGAACACGTGGAAGAACCAGTGAGGGAAGAAGAGGCTGAGGAGGAGAGTGAGGCCTGTGGAAGCCAAAAGAAAGAGAAAGAGAATTTCCAAGACAGTGGGACGGTCGGTTGTGTTGAATGTTGTCGGGAAGCTATGCAGGAGCTGGACCGAGAAGTGACCCCTGCATCTGGCAACACGGAGGTCACTGGTGACCTCGGCAAGAGCAGTGGAGACTGTGAAGATGAGGAGTTTGCCAGGTCCTGTGACGTGGAGCGGGGGGCGGGGCTGATGGGGGAGAACGGCGTGGGAAAATGCCGGAAGACGAGAGCGCGGGGCTGGCTTGCGCCCTGCAAGTCGCTCCAGCCGGTGACAGGGTGGGAATGATGACAGCCGTGAGAGAGGGGGCTGGGGCCAGGGGAAGGGTGGGTTTCAAGGCCACGGGCAAGGCCGAGGAAGGGCCAGGTGCACAGGGAGCTGAGGGCGGAGAGCAGCCTGGTGGCTTCTGACTGTGGTCACTTGAGCTGAGGCTAAGGGGGCAGGTGGGTGGGTCTGGGTGTCATTCAAATTTTAGGGTTCAGAATTCCAGTTTAAACTGTCTTAAGAGAAAGGATTTTCCCCCGATGGAACTGGAAAGCTGGGGTAAGCCTTGGGCCCCCTTCACGCCAGTTCTCCTCTCCTGTGCCCGGCTTCCTTCTCGGTGGGCTCTCCTTGCTCAGAGGCAGGTCTAAGCTCCCACCCCAATCCCAGAACAGCCCCAGCAGAAAAGGCAAGCTCATTTCCCAGCTTCCAAGCACACAGAGTCCCATTGGCTCTGCTGCCGGTCATGTGTCATTCCTGAACCAATCACAGCGGCTAAAGGAGAAAACTCTGCTCTGATTGGCCAGGCCTGGATTGCACATCCATCCCTGTGCCCAGAGTGAAGGTTCTATTTGAAACAGTCTTCCTGAAGAGCAAGGTGCCCACAGGAAAACGAGGTGAGGAGAGGTGCAGCGGCAGACAGGCGAGCCCGTAGGGCCTGACTACCTGTAGATTTGTAGAATAAAAGAACTGCTTTAGGGGCTGGTGCCATGGTGTAGCCACCGCCTGCAGTGCCAGCATCCCATACAGAAGCCGGTTCAAGTTGTGGGGAGCAGCCCGGACTGGACTGAGTTACTGGAATTAAGACTTATTCTATGCATCTGCTCTCCCACAATATGGCGCTGGGAGAGGAGGAAACAGCTTCTACCCAGCTGCCTCCAGTTCAACCAATAAACAGCAGGACCTGCTCCTGATTGGAGGAGAGCAGCGTACTCGGCGTGTGGGTAGCCGAGTTGGGATTGGCAGAGGAGGACTATAAAGGAGGAGAGAGACAGCATGCACCAGGAACATCTAAGGGGAACATCTAAGGGGAACACCTGTGCAGCCCCCGAGAGAGCCGGCCGGCGGTGTGCCGCTCCCCCGCGGAAGTGGGGAATGTGGCAGGGGGAACCGCCCTTCCACGGAGGTGGAAGGGATAGCAGCCAACCCGGGAAGAACCAGCAGCAAACCCGGGGAGGGCCGAGCAGACGAAAGAACAGCGCAGGGTTCTGTGTCGTTCCTCCACGAAGAGGGGGAGCGACATAATGGTGCTGTGACTCGGATAGGAAACCTAGGACGGATATGAAACTTAGGAGGGAAGAAACGGGAAGAACTGGGAAAATATCGGAGAGAGAGACTAGCAGACAGCCTAGGGAAAAGCTGGACAAAAAGGTGCCGGAAGAAGCTATTGAAAGCCTAGGCATAGACTCGGATACGGACTACGGGGGGAAGCTGGGAGAAATCTCTAAGGGCGAAAGCGAAAGTGAAAGCTAGAACAAACAGATTCGGATGCGGACTGTGGGGAGAAGCCAGGAGAAATGAGGGAGGAGTATTGTTGGAGGAAAGCTTGGGGAAACATACCGGGTAGAGAAAAATGTTAGGGAAATTGAAGCCGCGGGGGGCAGGCCGAGGCAGAGACGAAAGCCACTTTGGGATTCTCAAGTTAGCCCGGGAATGGGGGGCGAAAAGTTGAAACCAGAAGCGGAAACATAAGCCAGATTGGGATCCGTCTGATTAGCCCGGGGAGCAAAGGACGGGAAGCCAAATCGTGGGGCGGAGACGTGAGCTGGGTTGAATTCGCCAGGCTAGCCCGGGGAACTTAGATTGAATGCTAGTGGCGGAGACGTAAGCTACGCTGTGTGACTCGTGGAGGCTGCCGTGCGCAGAGAGAGCGTGCGGGGCACAAGTAGATAGGGAACGCTGGGCTAAGTGCGAGACCGCGGAGTGTGCGCGCAAAGCCGAGCTGCGCAGATGAGAGAGGCGCGGGCTGAAGCGGCTCAGAGCCGGAAAGCCGCCTAGAAGCAGCCTCGGGGCGGGCGCCGGGAAGCCGCAGGGATAAGAGAAACAGAAGTTTAGAAGTAAAATGAGAGAAATAGGAATGCTGGAAGTTTAGAAGTAAAATGAGAGAAATAGGAATGCTGGAAGATAGAAGTAAAATGGGAGAAATAGGAATGCCCGGAGATAGAGGAATAGAGAAATAGAAAGGCCTCCCCACAATACTGCAATGAGAAGGCTTGGATTCGGTCTGCCTGATTAGTGAGGCGATGAGCACCTGCAGGCGGCTAGCAGCTTATGCGCCGCAGGTCACCGAAGACAGGCACGTTATCAACACCAATAAGTCACCCCACAACATGGCAATGAGAGAGCTTGGATTCGGTCTGCCTGATTAGTAAGGCGGTAAGCACCAGCAGACGGCTCGACCAGAGTATGAGCCGCAGGGCACCGAACACAGGCACGCATCAGCGCCTAAAAACCTCCTCACAACATGGCGAAGAGAGGACCCGGATTCGGTTTGCCTGATTGATAGGACTTGTAAGAACCTGTGGCAACTCTAGCAAGTAGAGCAGAGTGTGTACCGCGGGACACCGAAGACAGGCGCGTATCAACGCCAAAAAATAAAAAGAAAGGGGGATCTGTGGGGAGCAGCCCGGACTGGACTGAGTTACTGGAATTAAGACTTATTCTATGCATCTGCTCTCCCACAATATGGCGCTGGGAGAGGAGGAAACAGCTTCTACCCAGCTGCCTCCAGTTCAACCAATAAACAGCAGGACCTGCTCCTGATTGGAGGAGAGCAGCGTACTCGGCGTGTGGGTAGCCGAGTTGGGATTGGCAGAGGAGGACTATAAAGGAGGAGAGAGACAGCATGCACCAGGAACATCTAAGAGGAACACCTGTGCAGCCCCCGAGAGAGCCGGCCGGCGGTGTGCCGCTCCCCCGCGGAAGTGGGGAAAGTGGCAGGGGGAACCGCCCTTCCATGGAGGTGGAAGGGATAGCAGCCAACCCGGGAAGAACCAGCAGCAAACCCGGGAAGGGCCGAGCAGACGAAAGAACAGTGCAGGGTCCTGTGTCGTTCCTCCACAAAGAGGGGGAGCGACACAAGTCCCAGCTGCTCCACTTCCTGTCCAGCTCCCTGCTATGGCCCAAGTCCTTGGGTCCCTGCTCCTGCATGGGGACCTGGAAGAAGCTCCTGGCCTATGGCTTCAGATCAGCCTAGTTCCGGCCATTGCAGCCATTTGGGGGAGTGAACCAGCGGATGGAAGACCTCTCTCTCTCTCTGTCTGCCTTTCCTCTCTCTGTGTGACTCTGACTTTCAAATAAATAAATAAATAAATAAATCTTAAAACAAACAAAAAGAACTACTTTAAGAGGCCCCCCGACTCAGTGCTGTCCAATAAAAGTGTCCATTGCCCGTGCAGCTTCAAGAGTTCTGGGACCCACACTACACACGAGAAAGAGAAACAGGTCAAATAAGCTCAGATAATCATTGGATTTAGCCCGTTAAATCAAAAGTGCGATCACCTCAACAGGGATTCAACATAAAAAGCACTAATATAGTTATCAGGCAGAGTGGACAGTGAGAGAGAGACAGAGAGAAAGGTCTTCCTCTTGCCGTTGGTTCACCCTCCAATGGCTGCCGCAGATGGCGTGCTGTGGCCGGCGCACCGCGCCGATCTGCTGGCAGGAGCCAGGTGCTTCTCCTGGTCTCCCATGGGGTGCAGGGCCCAAGCACCTGGGCCATCCTCCACTGCACTCCCGGGCCACAGCAGAGAGCTGGCCTGGAAGAGGGGCAACCGGGACAGAATCCGGCACCCCGACCGGGACTAGAACCCGGTGTGCCTCCGCAAGGCGGAGGATTAGCCTAGTGAGCTGCGGCGCCGGCCTCCATTAAGTTTTCAAGACCTGTGTTTTATAATCTACACCGCACCTCATTCCCAGGGAGTACTTGGTGTGTGTTCAGATCTTATCAATTTACAATCGAGAAAAGTAGCTAGTTGTTCCAGAGGTACTTACAAATCCTCCAGTGACTGACTTGAGTAGCCCTAATTTTTAAACTCAGGTGAATTAAAACTCAATAAGGTTTCAGATCCAGTGGCTGCATCCCACTGACCCCGTGGAAGTGTGTGGCCGCCACATTGGACAGCGCAGCCCTGCCCCAGCGGGGACTCCTGACCAGGGGCGGGGGAGCGCCCAGCGCCCGAGGTCCCTGCGCTGAGCGGGAGCGGCCCGGGGCCCCTCTGGCTGTCGCAGGGCCCTTCCGCTCTGCTTCACTGCCTGTCCTATTTTCAGTAGCTGAGGTCAGCGTTTCTGAAAAGTAGAGCGAGGCTCCCACGTCCCTGGTCCACTTCCCGGCCAAGAGCGCCCGAGCCTGCAGCAGGCACGGCCTCCCCAGGGAGCTCCCTGTCTCTGGGCGCTCAGATTCCTCCTCGGGCTGTGACCTCGCAGCGTGGATCTGTAACCGTGTTCACTGCTGCAGAATGAGTGCGCGAGGAGGCAGTGCCTTAAGTAGGCACCCACTGAGCACCTGCTGGGTTTTCAGCACAGCACCTGGCCTTGCGGGGGGTGGGGGGCGCAGAGATGAAGAAGGCCCCGCTCCTGTCCTCGGGGACACCCCTCTGCCCAGGGAGGACTGTGACACACGACCAGGGTGTGCGCTGGGTGGCGTGGTGCCCTGCAGAGCCGCCGGAGAGCCCTGTAGGGCGAGCAGGTCACAAGCCCTGGGAGCAGAGACAGCAGCAGGCAGCCTCTCCAGGGCTGAGTCCGCTCCCAGGGCTGGATGGGACCTTGGGAAATCCGTGGGGAGCCCACACCTGGGACTGCTGGGTGCCGGGCGTGGCCGGTTGGGGTGGGGGTGTTTGGGTCACAGCCCCAAGGCTAGGAGGGGCTGTTTGTCTCGCTGTTTGGAACTGAGAGGGGCCATTGTTGGGTGAAGTCTTGGCTTGCTGGTGTGTGGGGTTGGCTCAGGATTTGGGGCGTGTACTGGCTGGGGTGTCATTGCCCTTGAATTTCAAGATGGTGACAGCAGAGTATTCAACCCAGCGCAGGAGCGTCTGAGCACAGGTCCCGTGCCCAGGAAGCTGGCTCTGCACACACACGGACACACGAGGCCCCCACTGCTGGCGCTGGCTATGCCTTCCCTGCTCACCGCCGCTGTGAGGGTGCCAGCTCACGCCCTCCGCCAATCCCCGACGGAAGCCACGCTGTCAGGCCCGCTTCGCCTATGAGGACACGAAGCCACAGAGAAGGATCTGGTCTCAAACCCAAAACGCATCTCGGCCCAGAGCCCCAGCTCCCTCTCGGCCTGTCCTCCTGAGAGCAAGGGGCCGCCCATTCTTTGTGTTCTTTCTATGTTGCTCTAGAATTTCTTTCCTCTGAAGTTTCAGATGGTGAATCTGGTGGGAAGATGGAATCGGGGTAGGTGTTGTAGCGCAGGGGGTCATGCTGCTGCTTGCAACACCAGCATCCTATATCAGAGTGCAAGTTCAAGTCCCGGCTGCTCCACTTCAGATCCAGCTCCCTGCTGATGTGCCTGGGAAAGCAGTGGAAGATGGCCCAAGTCCTTGGGCCCCTGCACCCACATGGGAGATAGGAAGCAGCTCCAGGCTCCTGACTTCAGCCTGGCCCAGTCCTGGTCGTTGCAGGCATTTGGGGGATGAACCAGAGGATGGAAGATGGCTCTGCCTGTCTTTCTGTCTGCCTCTCTCAGTCTCTCTGGCTTTCAAATTGAAAATGAATAATAAAGGACGGTGCCATGGCTCACTAGGCTAATCCTCTGCCTTGCGGCGCCGACACACCGGGTTCTAGTCCCCGGTCGGGGCGCCGGATTCTGTCCCGGTTGCCCCTCTTCCAGGCCAGCTCTCTGCTATGGCCCCGGAGTGCAGTGGAGGATGGCCCAAGTGCCCTGCACCCCATGGGAGACCAGGAGAAGTACCTGGCTCCTGCCATCGGATCAGCGCGGTGCACCGGCCGTGGCGGCCATTGGAGGGTGAACCAACGGCAAAGGAAGACCTTTCTCTCTGTCTCTCTCTCTCACTGTCCACTCTGCCTGTCAAAAAAAAAAAAAAAAAAAGAATAGTAAAAAAATGTTTAAAAAATTAAGAACATTCTTCCATGTAAAATGTGTCTTGTGTGTGAGACATAAATAATAGCAATGGCATTAATAATACTAACAAACCCATGGACCCAGCACCCAACCGTGGAGAGCTGATGTTGCAAATTCCAGGAGGTGCCTGCACCCCTCCTCAGGTCTTCTCTGCCCGAACCCTGCACTGTTATTCCTGTGCCTTTTCCCTAGTGTTTCCACACGGTGGGTGCAGTTCTGTGCACTGCCTGGTGCAGTGTTTCCCTACAGCTGGGGTGTTTCTGCTCCACAGTGCAAGTATGCCTGTGAGAGTCACCCAGCGTCTTAGACCATTTTCTTTCTTTCTTTTTTTTAAGGTTTATATATTGATTTATTTGAAAGGCAGAATGCCAGAGAGAGAGAGAAAGAGAGAGAGCGTTATCAATCTTTCATCTGCTGATTCATTGCACAAATGGCCACCATGGCCAGGGCTGGGCCAGGCCAAGGCAGGAGCCCAGAACTCCATCTGAGTCTCCCACGTGGGTGCAGGGGCCCAGGAAAGCGGGCCCTCCTCTGCTGCTCTCCCAGGCACATGAGCAGGGAGCTGGATTGGAAGCAGCGCAGCCGGGACTCTGAGAGGAGACGCCAGCATGGCAAGCCGCGGCTTCCCTGGTGTGCCAGATGCCAGCCCCGACCTAGTGTGTCTTCTGCCGCGGGGCGGGGGAGCACAGCACAGACCAGGTGACTTGGAAACAAGGGGAGGGATCCGGCCCAGTGCGGAGGGGCCACGCGGTGAGCGCCGTCGGAGCCTGCGACACCGAGAGAGCGGGGAGAGCAGGGCGTGTGACAGCGGGAGAGGAGCTCAACAGCCCACTCCCCTGAACTCCCTTCTGCGGGTCCCTCAGGGCAGAGCCCCCACGGCCTGATCAGCTCTCATGGGTCCTGCCTCCACGCCTGTCATCACAGCCATTCAATTCCACGCGCATTTTGGAGGGGACACTCACAGCCCAGCACCCGTGTTGTTGAGCACGCCTGTAATTCACTCACCTTCACTGCCGGGGGGGACTGCGCTGTGTAAGTCAATCACACACCCCAATCCTTTCTCTTCTTGATGGGCATTTATTGTGTCTTGGGGCTGTCACCGTGTCACAGCTGGTTAAAGCCACCGCCTGCAGCGCCAGCATCCCGCATGGACGCCGGTTTGAGTCTCAGCTGCTCCACTTCCAATCCAGCTCCCTGCTAATGCGCCTGGGAGAGCAGTGGAAGATGGCCCAAGTGCTTGGGCCCCTGCATCCATGTGGGTGACCTGGAAGAAGCTCCTGGTTCCTGGTTTTGGCCTGGCCCAGCCCCATTGGTTGGGATCATTTGGGCAATGAATTAGTGGATGGAAGACTCTCTCGCTCCCTCTTTCTCTCCCCCTCACCCTGTCTCTGTCTCTCTGTCTCTCTCTCCCCATCTCTGCCTCTCTCTCTCTCTGTAACTCTGCCTTTCAAATAAATAACTCAATCTTAAATTAAAAAAAAGGTTGATTGCCTTTCTTGGCGTGAGAGTCTCCGGGTGAGGCACCAGGTAGGGAAATGCTGGGGAGTCAGGGCTGTGCGCCTGGACTTGGCCAGACAATGCCGAGCTGCTTTCCAGCAGGGTTGTGTGAATGTTCGCCCGCCCCACGGAGTGGATAAGAGCTCGCATTGTTTCCCGGCCCAGCAGACACTCGGTGTCGTAAGACTTCCACACTTTGCCAACCGGGTGGGTGTGAACTGGCATGTGGCGCAGGTTCTAAACTCGCATTTCCCTGCTAGCAGATGAGTTTGGACATCTTTCCATGTTTATTGGCAGCACTTGCTTCCGCGTCTGTGCACTGTCTGCTTATGTTTTTAGTGCTTTTTCTAGCGCATTGCCTTTTTCTTATTGATGCTTCGGGAGCACTCCATAGACTCAGATCCTAATCCTTCATGAATCAAGTGCACTTGAGCTTGGCATTGTGGTGCAGCAGGTGAAGCCACCGTTCATGACACCAGCATCCCCTGTGTGTGTTGGTTCCAGTCCCAGCCGCTCCATTTTAGATCCAGCTCCCCGCTAATGCGTCTGGGAAAGCAGCGGAAGATGGCTCAGGTGCTTGGTGGATGGAGTTCTGGGCTCATGGCTTCCGCCTGGCTCGGCCCTCCCCATTGCAGCCATTTGGGGAATGAACCAGCGGATAGAAGATTTCTGTCTCTCCCTTTCTCTTTGTCATTCTCCTTTTAAAATAAATAAATTTTTGAAAAAATTACATAAAATTTTAAAATTATACCTGCTCTGTCATTTGCAATCTGTGGCTGGCCTGTTTATTGTTCAGGCAGAGTGTTCTGGGAGCCCGAGCTCTTATATTACGTGTAGTCGAAGTTGTGGATGTTTTCCTGGCTGGGATGTGCTTTTGGTGTCTTTTTAGAGAAATCGCTCCCTCCCCTGAGGTCCTGGAAACAGTCTTTTATATTTTCTTCTAAGCGTCTTGCCTGGTACATCTAGGCCTAATCCACCTGGAATTGATTTTGCATAGATAAAGATCTAATTTCATTTTTTCCGTGTGGATGAGCAAGTGCTGGAGCCCTGTTTACTTGGGAGCTCGTCTTCCATGCGGTTACGCAAGCCATGACTTCTCTACTGATCGCATTTCCACACACGCCCAGACTGCCTCTGGACCCCCTGGTCTGGTCCCCGAGCCAGCTCCACGCCGTCCCAATTACTCACACTGCAAAACTAACCTTTTTTTATTTTAAGATTTATTTATTTATTTGGCAGGCAGAGTGATAGAAAGAGAGGGAGAGACAGGGATCTTCCTCACATGCCTGCAGAGCTGAGGCTGGGCCTGGCCGAAACAGGGGCCGGGAACTCCGTCCTGGACTCCCACGTGGGTGGCAGGCACTTGGGCCATTGTCTGCTGCCTTCCCAGGTGCATTGGCAGGAAGCTGCGTCAGAAACAGAGCAGCCGGGAATCGAACCTGCAGTCTGATGTGGAATGCTGGCCTCGAGAGCAATGGTTTAAGACCCCCTGTGCCACGAAGCCGGCCCTGTAAGGCAAACCTCAATCCCACTGTTCGGGTGTGTCGGAATACCTGGCAGAGCAAACCCTTCTTTAGTATCGGGGTTTCCCCCCGGATCTCGGGTGAGACAGGATCATACTACTCATTGTGAGTCCAGGAAAAGCCCCAAACTTCACACCCGGAAGTGTGGCTTCCATGAACGCCGAGCGCCATTGCGGCGGTTGAGCCACCGGAAGCTGAGAACCAGCTGTGTTTGCTCATTCCTACACTGTTCTGCTGAGTTCTTTTCCAAATCTTCATGGCTCTTTTATAGTCTCCTGTTCCACGTTCAGTTTGAACCTCTTTTCAGTTGAATCGGTTCTTTAAATTGAATTTTGGGGGCTGGCGCTGTGGTGTAGCTGGTAAAGCTACACCCAATATGGGCATCAGTTTGAGTCCTGGCTGCTCTACTTCCGATCCAGCTCTCTGCTATGGCTTGGGAAAGCAGAGAGCTTGGGCCCTTGCACCTGTGTGGGTGACCCGGAAGAAGCTCCTGGCTCCTGGCTTCTGATTGGTGCAGCTCCAGCCATTGTGGCCATCTGGGAAGTGAACCAGCAGATGGAAGACCTCTCTCTCTGTCTCTCTGCCTCTGCCTTTCAAATAAATAAATCTTTCAAAAAAAAAAAAAAAAAAAGTGGAACCTGAACTCAACCTGGTCTCAACTCTGATGTGGGACACAGGCATCCCAAGCGGGGTCTTCACCCTGAGCCAGAAGCCTGGCCCTGAACGTAACTTCCTGTCCTTCTTTTCTTTTCCCGGCCCTACACCAGCGCCCATATGAGATGCCAGCACAGCAGGCGGCGGCTTTACCCGTTATGGCACAGCACCGGTCCCTCCACTGTTGGGAGCAACCCGGACTGGACTGAGTTACTGGAATTAAGACTTATTCTATGCATCTGCTCTCCCACAATATGGCGCTGGGAGAGGAGGCAACAGCTTCTACCCAGCTGCCTCTCACCAACTTGACAAGCTGCAGGACCTGCTCCTGATTGGAGGAGAGCAGCGTACTCGGCGTGTGGGCAGCCGAGTTAGGATTGGCGGAGGAGGACTATAAAGGAGGAGAGAGACAACATGCACCAGGAACATCTAAGGGGAACACCTGTGCAGCCCCCGAGAGAGCCGGCCGGCGGTGTGCCGCTCCCCCGTGGAAGTGGGGAATGTGGCAGGGGGAACCGCCCTTCCACGGAGGTGGAAGGGTCGGTAGCCAACCCGGGAAGAACCAGCAGCAAACCCGGGGAGGGCCGAGCAGACAGAAGAACAGCTCAGGGTCCTGTGTCGTTCCTCCACGAAGACGGGGAGCGACACTCCACCATTTTTTTTTTTTTTTTTTGGACAGGCAGAGTTAGAAAGTGAGAGAGATATTGAATACAAGATGAATATATACAAATGAATGGATTAGTATGTTCCACCAAGAAAAATGATTTTAAGTGACACAATAAAGAATAGCAAATAAAAAAAAAAAAGAAAGTGAGAGAGAGAGAGACAGAGAGAAAGGTCTTCCTTCCATTGGTTCACCCCCCAAATGGCTGCTATGGCTGCATGCTGCGCCAATCCGAAGCCAGGAGCCAGGTCTCCCACGCGGGTGCAGGGCCCAAGGACTTGAGCCATCTTCCACTGCCCTCCCGGGCCACAGCAGAGAGCTGGACTGGAAGAGGGGTAACCAGGACAGAATCCGGCGCCCCAACTGGGACTAGAACCCAGGGTGCCAGCGCCGCAGGCGGAGGATTAGCCTAGTGAGCTGCAGCACCAGCCCCCTCCACCACTTTCTTTTTTTTTATTTTTTTTTAATTTTAATTTAATTTAATTTTTTTTTTTTTGACAGGCAGAGTGGACAGTGAGAGAGAGAGACAGAGAGAAAGGTCTTCCTTTGCCGTTGGTTCACCCTCCAATGGCCGCCGCGGCTGATGCACTGCGGCCGGCGCACCGCGCTGATCCGATGCTTCTCCTGGTCTCCCATGGGGTGCAGGGCCCAAGCACCTGGGCCATCCTCCACTGCACTCCCTGGCCACAGCAGATAGCTGGCCTGGAAGAGGGGCAACCGGGACAGAATCCGGCGCCCCAACCGGGACTAGAACCTGGTGTGCTGGCGCCACAAGGCAGAGGATTAGCCTAGTGAGCTGCGGCGCCGGCCTTTATTTTTATTTATTTATTTATTTTTTTCCCCTCCACCACTTTCAAGTCAGCTTCTTGCTAATGCACGTCCCAGGAGGCAGAGTGACGGCTCCTGCCGCTGATCTGGGAGTCCTGGGTGGAATTCGTGTGGGTATTTGGGAAGTGAGCCAATGGATGGAAGTGCTCTGTCTCTTTCAAATAAAGTGAAAACAAATAATTAAAAATGAAAACAATCACCGTAAGGCAAGACAGAGAGATTTCTAGGGTGAAGGGAATGCTCCAGCCGACAGAGCAAGGTCCTGGCTGGCAGGGGGGTTCTGCGCCCACAGGGAGGTAAGAGCTGGGGGTCCACGCACAGCATTGGGGGACGGCGGAGTGTGGGGCCACCTGGTTTGGGAAGGAGGTGATGTATGGGTGTGTGCTCTCTCTTCTGGTTGCTTCTGCTGCCCCAGGAAATCGGAGAGATGGGCACTGGCTGGGAGGGAGGAGGTTCCAGCTGGGAGACGGGGAGGTGGGTGGGTGCATGAGTGGGTCGGGCGGTGTGACGGGCCTGCCTGGGAGCACGCAAGGCCCAGGGGAGCTTAGAGGGCTGGACTTGAGCGGCTGAGCAGCGGGGCTGTGCTTTGCCCAAAGTGCAGATTTCACCGCCTCCTCGCTAGAACCCTCATTCTCTTCCCCGCTCTGGACTCCTGTGTACGGCATTCAAGTTCCCCCGCGAGCTCAGCTCTCCTAAGTCCCGATCCTGTCCTCTACTCCCCAACAAGCCAGAGCTGTCGCAGTGCCCTTTGCACTGGTCTGCCCTGCACCTGCTGTTCGCACTTCCCAGAGCGCCCTTCCGCGTCCCCGCCCCCAGCAGCAAGCCTGCGCCGAAGCTGGCTTCACTTCAGCCTCCTGCACTCACGCACCATTCCTGGTGCAGCCTCTTCTCGTCTGTTATAGCTCCCATTAAACTCCATGGCCCTCAGTCCCCCAACGGTCCTGTCTCTTCCACCAGCCTGTGGCCTTGCTGGGGGCGCAGACTGCATCCGATCCTCTGTGTCCCCAGCGTCCTGCACCCAGCAGCAGGTGCAGAGAGAGTGGGCCAAGACTTCCGGAGGAGCGCTGGGTCAGGCCATCAGGGGTATCCCCGGGGAATGTTCACTGGACTGTAGAGAGGAGACAAGAGCGGTAGCCAGGAAGCTGGGCCAAGGCCGGAGGGCAGGAGGAAACAGGCCTCGCTCCCAGGGGTAGCACCATCCGTGAGGACAGAGGGAGGCAGCTGAGGCTGGGGGAGGGGGAGGGAGCGGGCGAGGTGGAGCTCGAAGCACCTGGCGGGAGGGTCCTATGCAGGGCTCTGGCCCTTGGTGCTGGGCAAGCACACAGGCTCCCGGGGTGTGCAGAGCGGGCTGCAGCGAAGCGCTCTCCATGGGGGTTTCTGCCAACCCCAGGACTCTCTGAGGTTCGAGGACAAGAAGCCTCTCATCTCTAAAGAACCACAAGGAGTAGACTCAAATGGGATCTGGAGACAGACAGGCTGTGGTGCTGTGGGCACCTGCTGTGACTCTGCACCTGGGGAATGTGGGGGAGTGGCACTGTGGTGTAGAGGGTAAAGCCCCAGTCTGCAGTGCCAGCATCCCATATGGGCGCTGGTTCGAGTCCTGGCTGCTCCACTTCTGATCCACCTCTCTGCTATGGCCTGGGAAAGCAGTGGAGGATGGCACAAGTGCTTGGGCCCCTGCACCTGCATGGGGGACCTGGAAGAAGCTCCTGGCTTCTGGCTTCAGATCGGCTCAGCTCCAGCTGTTGTAGCCATGTATGGAGTGAACCCAGCGGATGGAAGACCTTTCTCTCTGTCTCTCCCTCTCTCTCTCTCTGTAACTCTACCTGTCAAATAAATCAACAAAATCTTAAAAACAATAAAATAAAAGTGGACAAGAGATTTGCACAGACATCTCCAAAAAGGACAAACATCTGACAAGCACACAGAAGCTGCTCCCTGTCCTTTGTCATCAGGGACACACACGGCGAGACGCTGCTCCGTGCCCCCAGCACGGCCGTCCAGAGAAGCCGAACGCTAACAGGTGCCATCGCTGGCGTGGCGAGCGGCTCGGCGGCAGGGGTGTGCCCACGTGAGGAAGTGTTACTTGGCAATGCAGAGAGACGGAAGCATGGAATGTCTATGGTGGGGATGAAGCCCTAACAAGTGGTGCTCAGTGAGAAGCCAGACACAAAGGCCCGTGTCATGGGTGATTCCATTTATAGGGAATGTCCCAAGCAGGCAACTCTGCAGAGACAGAGAGCAGTGAACTGAGCACCCAGCCAGTGCCCGGGGCTGGTGCGGGCTGCAGGCGGTGGGTGGGAAGTGCTATGTGGGGGCAGAATTCTAACGTTAGATGGTGGCCTACCCTCACTGTACTAAGAACATCGAATTGTACACTTAACGTGCGAATTCCGTGGTATGTAACTCATGCCTCAGTAAAGCTGCTTTAAAACGGGGCAGTGGGGCACTGCTGGCCGAGTTGGCTAAGCTACCACCTGTGACGCCGGCATCCCATACCGGAGCACCAGTTCAAGTCCAGGCTGCTCTGCTTCCAATCCAGCTTCCTGCTGATGTGCCTGGGAAGAGAGCAGATGACGGCTCAGTGCTTGGGCCCCTGCCACCCATGGGGGAGACCAGGATGGAGTTGCTGGTTCCTGGCTTCAGCCTGGACCAGCCCTGGCCTTTGCAGCCATTTGGGAAGTGACCCAGCCAGTGGACAGAAGAGTCTCTCTCTCTCTCTCTCTGCCTTGCAAATAAACACATCTTTTTTTTTTACAAAATGAAAGGGGGAGGCAGTGTTATCCATCTGGCGAGGCGATGGGGGGACTGAGTGCAGAACCTTGTGTGTGGCCCCTGCATGCCGGGAGCCCAGTAGGCACCTGTAGCAGAGGCAGGGGCGCCCCCCTAGTACCCCCTCCCGGTGAGACTGAGCTCTCCCCGCTCAGTGGTAGCAGCTGCCTTCCCTTTTCTGTCTCTCTTCCCTGCTGCCCTCCTGCGGGTCCCCGACATCACGTCCCCAGCGGGCGAAGCTCAGGTGCGGGAACCCTTGTGTCCAGTGAGCTTCAGGGGAGCCCATCTGGGGCAGAGCTCCAAGCCCGGGCTGTGATTGGTCCCAAGGGGGCCAATCGTGTCTCAGGCCCTCAGCGGGTCCACCTGCATCCAGCTCCCATTGCGCTGTGCAACCCGGGCTCCCCGTTCTTTACAGAGGCAGGGGTGGGGGGTGACTTAGCTGGACGGAGCTGGGGCCCAGAGGGAGCGAGCCAAGCACTCTCCGGGAGCCAGAGGCAGTGCCTGCAATGACGCAAGAGCTGGGCGAACTGAAGGTTTGCCGTGTGCCTGACACGGTTTGCAAAGCACTTCTCCAGTATTCATTTGTCCTCACAACAGCTCTGTTCGAGGGGAGCTACGATCCCTATGTTACCGAGTTGCACACCGTGGCTCAGAGAGGGAAAGTGACTTGCCCAAGGTCACACAGCTTTGATGCTGTGAAATCTGAGTCCAAACCCAGGGCCAGCGTTCTGTGTCACTGCATGTGCCGGCCTCTCGTGGGGACGCGTCTCACAGCTGAGCCCGCTCCTTCCCACCCGGACTACTGGGAACCCTGGTTTTACAAGGGAGGCTCCACCCTGCACTGCATGCTGCGGCCTGGGCCCCTGACAGCCGTAGGACACCGTCCAGGCCTGGGTTGCTTTTTTATGGTTTGGTGGGCGCCTGTGCACAGGAGACAGCCCAGGGGCTGGACGGGAGCACCGCTGTGGCTCCTTTGAGGCCTCACGGACTCAGGGACAAGGCCAGGCTCTTAGTCTATTTCCAGGCCTATGAACTACATGGATGGGCTACCAGGATCAGATCTGCAAGGGGCTGGAAGAGCTGCCCAGGGACCCCCGTGGGAAGGGGCACTCGCAGGAGGAGTCTCCCCGCCCTCCCACCCCACCCAGGTCGGTCTGCTTGGTTCATCTGGGGTCAGGGTAGGGAGGAGGTGCAGAGGAAAGAAGTTAGGAGGGAAACGCCCCTGCCCCGAGTTCCTAACCTGGAGCTGGCTCTGCCCAAGGCTCTGGGGAGCTGCCCCACGTGGAAGGAGCCAGCCCCCAGCCCCACGGAGCCCCTGATTGACTGGGGGACAACGGGATAAAGAACTGGCGGCTACAGACCCAGGGCAGAGACACTGTGACAGTCACTGAGCACTTAGTACGCGCGGGGGCTCCCTGGGGGTTGTCCCATCCAGTCCTACGTGGCCCTGGGGACAACCCACCGTCACTGCCGCCCAGGGGCACACTGCCAGACTGGAGCCCCAGCGTCTCATCAGCTGAGCCACCCATTCCACAGCCTCATCCACAGCGAGGGGCCGGGAGGCAGCCCAGGTCGGGGAGAATCTTCTCTGCTGGGGTGGGGGAAAACGGGGCACACGGTGGTCTTCATACTGATGCCTGCTTGAGGCTTTGCGGGATGAATAGGAGTTCGGTGCAGAAAGGGTGGGGAGGGAGTTTTTGGCAGGAGTAGCCCGCTTAAGGACAGGGTCCTGAGCCAGCGTGGTTAAGGACAGGGCCCCGAGCTGGCGTGGTGGGTTTGGGGAGTGACAGGGAGTACTGGGGGAGCTTCAGGCCCAAGCAGAAGAGTGATGAGCTGACGCTAGAGACCAACACAAGGCACGGAGGCCTCTCCTGTCCTGCTGAGGCCCTGGGACTGTGGATAAGGCACTGCCTCACCCTCCAGGCACTGGGAGGGGAGGCCTGGCAGAGGAAACAACGGTGAGTAACCCACAGCCCTGTGGGCGTAGCCCCTGCTGGCAGCAGAGAGCAGAGGACCTGGGGCCGCCCTGGGACTGGGAGAGATGGGGGCTTGGGGGAGACTTCCTGGAGGAGGGGCCGTCCTGCTCCTCCCTCCCTCCCTCTCCCCCCTCCTTCCTTCCTCTCTCTTTCTTTTTCTTCTTCTTAAGATTTATTTATTTGAGAGGCAGAGAGAGAGAGAGAGAGAGAGAGAGATCTTTCATCTGCTGACCCACTCCCCAAATGACCCCGACAGCCAGGCAGAAGCCAGGAGCCTGGAACTCCATCCGGGTCTCCCACATGGATACAGGGCCCCAAGCACTTGGACCGTCCTCCGCTGCTTTCCCAGTCACATTAGCAGGGAGCTGGATTGGAAGTGGAGCAGCCGGGACTCAGACCGGCGCTCATAAGGGGTGCTGGTGTCGCAGGAGGCAGCTTAACCCTCCGTGCCACAGTGCTGGCCCTGGCGAGCGTTTCCCATGGAGCGTTGAGTAATAAACATTTTGGACTTTGGGGGCCACTTGGTCTGTGTTGCAGGGACGTCGCTTGGCTGCTGCAGCCTGAGACAGGAGGGGCCTGGGTGCGTGTCAACTCAACTTTATGTAAGGGCACTGATGGGGAAATTTCATACATTTGTCACTCGTCACCAAATATTCTTCTTCTTTTGATTTTTTCCCAGCCATTAAAAGATGTGAAAACCATGCTTAATCTGTAGACTGTACAGAAACGGGCAGGGAGGCGGGCGGTTGACCTGGCAACGAAGGTGCCGGTTAAGACGCCCCGAGTCCCATGTGGGAGACTGGGTTGAGTTGCCAGTCGCTGGTAGATGGGTGCTGTCTGTCTCCCAGGCAACAACCATGCACCGAGACAGGCATGGGCCACTGTTGGCCAACCTCTGCCCAAACCTATCATTTCTTTGCTCCTTTGTTTAGATTCACCTTTGCCTGACTTGAAACGGGAACTTCCTATCTCACCAACATCACTTCACCTCAGCAGGAGGCGAGTGTATAATAACCACGACTCCAGCAAACCGGCATGGCTAAAGTTCCCGACAGGTGCGGAGGCCGGCCTGCTCCGGGTCCTGGGGGGAGAGCGGGGGTCACAGACAGAGCAGCACAAGGCCGCCTCCCTCTCTCTGTCAAATTCAGAAAGCAAAACACCTAGGGGGGTTAGTGCACCATGTAAACTGATTTTTCAATGCTGTGCCTTGCGCGGCCTTAACCCAGCCTGGCCCCGCCGTGCGGACGGCACCACGCCTGCCGTGTGACTGCGACTGCTGGTGGTGGCGTGTTGTCCCCACGTCCAATCAAGATCCCTGAATACCTAGGGAGAGGACGCTGTCCCTGGCCAGCCCGCGGCGAGCGAGTCAGCGTTTGCTAAGGGTTTTGAGGGCGCCTGTGAACGAGTTGATGGCCGGTGCAGAGAATTATGATTGCTAATAAAACCCTAATCACAAGACTCGTGGCTCCGGAGTGATGAGATGTGAGCGCCCGAAGGCTCAGAGCACCTTGGAGAAGCATCGCGAAGACAATAATGAAAATCCCAACAAGGCCAAGCCAAGGGCGTAGAGGCGGCAAAGGCCTGGTGGAGAGGTCAGCTGAGGGCCCCACGACCCCGGCCGCCCTGGCTGACCATGGCCGGCTTACCCGGGATCTTCAGAAGACAAAACGACTCAGGTGGTCGGGAACTGTAAGTTTCTGAGTGGGATGAGGCCTTCCGACTTGCCAGGCCTCAGTGGCTTCATCTGAGAAATGGGAATAAAGATACTTTATGTGCAGAGGGAAAGGGCTGGGCTGGATGGGCTCCCTGAGCCTGTGCCGGGCCTGCCAGCTCTGACCTGACGAGTCGTGAATCCTGGCACAATGTGCCAGGTGTCCCCTGTCCGGGAGAAGACAGACACCTAGCTCGGGGTTGCAGCCTTGCTGCCTGGGGCTGCATTTTTGGACTGGTATAGTTAAGATTCCGGGCATTTTGGCCCAGTGGGCTCAGCTACGGCTTGGGACACCCTCATCCCACGTCAGTGCCTGGGATCACTCTGCTTCGGAACCGGCTTCCTGCTGATGCGCATGCCAGCAGGTAGCAGAAGATGGCCAAGGACCTGGGTGACCCTGCTATCATCTGGGAGACCCCGAGTGGAGCTCCTGGCTCCTGGCTTCGGTCTGGCCCAGACCTGGCTGTGACAGGCATCCGGGGAGTGAACCAGCGGATGGAAGATCCTCCCCTGTCTCTCCCTCTCTCACTGTCACTCTGCCTTTCAAATAAAAAGCATCAAAGAAAGAAGGCTTTAAAAAATAAAATAGAAAACAATTTGAGGGGTTTATTATATAGAAAATACTTCAAAAAGTTCATAGAAAAATGAAATTAATTTATCAGGAGCTTTTAGAAATCCCTGTGTGTAAGGATTGCAAATTATCTTTTTTTTTTTTATTTGACAGGTAGAGTTATAGACAGTGAGAGAGAGACAGAAAGGAAGGTCTTCCTTCCGTTGGTTCACTCCCCAAATGGCCGCTACGGCAGGTGCTGCGCCGATCCGAAGCCAGGAGCTGGGTGCTTCCTCCCGGTCTCCCTCGCGGGTGCAGGGACCCAAGCACTTGGGCCATCCTCCACTGCCCTCCCGGGCCACAGTAGAGAGCTGGACTAGAAGAGCAGCAACCGGGACTAGAACATGGGGTGCCGGCGCCGCAGGCGGAAGATTAGCCAAGTGAGCTGCGGCGCTGGCCTGCAAATTATCTTTGAATTCATTTCCATGAACTCCCCTCTCCCCCCTCCTTTTTTTTTTAACCTTTCTGTGATTGCATAGCAGTTCAGGATCTTTCTTTCTTTTTAAGATTTGTTTATTTTATTTGAAAAGTATAGTTACAGAGAGGAAGAGGGAGAGAGGGAGAGAGAGGGAGAGAGAGAGGTCTTCCATCCACTGGTTCACTCCCCAGCAATGTCTGGAGCCGCACCAATCCAAGGCCAGGAGCCAGGAGCTTCTTCCAGGTCTCCCACGTGGGTGCAGGGGCCCAAGCACTTGGCCATCCTCTATTGCTTTCCCAGGCCACAGCAGGGAGCTGGATGGGAAGTGGAGCAGCCGGGACTCTAATCCCATCCCACATGGGCTGCCGGCCCTGCAGGTGGAGGTTGCCCCGCTGCGCCACAGCACCGGCCCCTCCACAAGCTTCTAGAAGTGCCGTCATAAACACTGTGAAGCAGCGACAGGAAAACACGCGCAGTACAGACGCAAGGAGCTCAGTGAGCTGTCGCCTTGCAGACGGCTGGGCCACCCAGGGCAGGACAGGCGAGGGGGTGCGGCACACAGGCCCTCCCAGGACCCCCAGCTCCTCCTCTGACCACATCGCACTCGATTTTTCTTCGGTTTCTGGTTTGACCAGGTACTGTGCTTGCTTCTAACAGCACTTCTGACATCAAATCGGGTGTTTTTCCTTTTCTCTTTCTTTTTTTAGATTTATTGATTTATTTGAAAGAGTTGCAGAGAGAGCGAGAGAGAGCTAGAGAAATCTCCCATCTGCTGGCTCACTCCCCAAATGGCTGCAACAGCTGGAGCTGGGAAGGTTCAAAGCCAGGAGCCAGGAGCTTCTTCCAGGTCTCCCCCGTGAGCGAGGAGCCCAAGCACTCAGGCCGTCCTCGCTGCTTTCCCAGGCGCATTAGCTGGGAGCTGGATTGGAACTGGAGCAGCGCCGGCCCTGGTGGTTTCTTTCCCACACCAATTCTGCCATCCTCCGACATCAGCTGGGGTCTCAGTCAGTGCTGACACTAACTTCTTGGAATCACTGCAGACCCCACAAGTCAGAGGCTCAGCCCACAAAACTGTCCCCACTTCAGGCAGCAGCTCAGAGTCCGGGGAGGCCACTACCTGGCTTCTAAGTCAGGGATTCCCCTAACTGCCTCTGCAGGTTTAATAATTCAGGGGCCTGACTCAGAGAGCTCCGGGAGACACGGCTGACATTGGCCATTAATTACAAAGGCTGCCACTCAAGAACAGCTAAGGGGACAGGTGCAGAGGGCAAGGGCACGGAGCTTCTAAGCCCACGGTCCCCGAACCCTCCCGTCATCAACAACCCAGGAGCCCGGCAAATCTTGTCCTTTGGGGGTGCATGGAGGCTTCATCCCATAGGTGTGGGTGAGAAACCACTGGCCATCGGTGATTAAAATTGGTCTTTGGTCCCTCTCCCTTCCCAGAGAGGGGAGCGGGGGCGCCCCGGAAGTTCCCGTCTAACCACAGCCTCTGTCCTGAAGCTCTCTGAGGACCCAGGAGTCATCTCCTTTGCACACAAAAGGCAGTGAGAGGGCCTGCGCCGGGCCTGCCAGCTCTCACCTGACGAGAGCCGTGAATACTGGCAGCCCGGCCGTCACCATGTGCCAGGCATCCCCTGTCCGGGAGCAGACAGACGCCTAACTCGGGGTTGTAGCAGTTCAGGCCACCTCTGACCAGGCAGTCCCCGTGAGCACCGGTTCGAGTCCCGGCTGCTCCTCTTCCCATCCAGCTCTCTGCTGTGGCCTGGGAAAGCAGTAGAAGATGGCCCAAGTGCTTGGGTCCCTGCACCAGCATGGGAGACTTGGATGGAGCTCCAGTCTTCTGGCTTCTGCCGGGCCCAGCCCTGGCCATGGTCATCCGAGGAGTAAACCAGAAGATGGAAGATTCTCTCTCTCTCTCTCTCTCTCTCTCTCCCTCTCAAATAAATACATCTTTCTCTTTTTTTAAAAGATTTATTTTATTTATTTGAAAGAGTTACAGAGTTCCATTCGCTGGTTCACTCTCCAATTGGCTGCATGGCCGGACCTGCGCCAATCCGAAGCAAGGAGCCAGGAGCTTCTTCCGGGTCTCCCACACAGGTGCAGGGGCCCGAGGGAGACACCTGCCCACTGTTCTACACAGAGAGCCCATTCCTGTTCTCAGAGACCTCCCAGATGGAGGCCCCCCTGCCCCTGCCGCCCCCCATCCCAGCCTGCGGGGCTGTCCCGCCCACACCCCTCCCGCTGTCTCAGGCCTCTGTCCCCTGGGGCTGGCACCTGAGGATTTCCCCAGGACAGGCTGGATGTCAGGGCACTGGAGGAGCTGCACGGAACCTTCTGGAAGGAGTGAGCTCTCAGCAGAGGGAGGCGCTGCCCACCTCCCTTGGGCCATCTTCTACTGCTATCCCAGGTCATCGTAGAGAGCTGGATCCGAAGAGGAGCAGCCAGGACTAGAACCCATGCCCATATGGGATGCCGGCACTTCAGGCCAGGGCTTCAACCTGCTGCGCCACAGTGCCGGCCCCAAATCTCTCCTTTTTTAAAAGAAAGACTGTGTTGCAGGAGTTTTGGGTGCTCTGAGCCTGGAACCAGGAACTTGGGACAAAGATCCAATACTGATTTATTACACGGTGGACAGACACACTCCAGTTTGCCACAGACCCCACCACTCCCTGTAGCTCAGCTCTGCCTGGTTCATAGGTTTGTGTTTCTGCTCAGCCTCTCTAAGATCTTGATGTCAGTGACAGAACAGCTCCCAGTGCGCAGGGGAAAGAGGGCTGAGTGGTAGTCACCATGATAACACTGTGGGAAGAATAAGTGGTGACCCACGTTTTAAAGATGTATTTATCTGAAAGAGCTACAATGAGAGAGAGAGAGAGAGAGAGAGAGAGAGAGAGACCTTCTTTCACTGGCTCATGTCCCAAATGGCTGGGGCTGGGTCAGGCTGAAGCTAGGATCCTTGAACTCCATCTTGGGTGCAGGGGTCCAAAGACTTGGTCCATCCTCTGCTGCTTTCCCAGGCGCATTAGCAGGGAGCTGGACTGGAAGTGGAGCAGTGGGGACTTGAACCAGTGTCCATATGGAAGGCTGGCGCTGTAGGCGGTGGCCCAACCTGCGATGCTACCACCTGGGCCACTGAAGTGCGTCTCTCACTGTGAGTGGGGACCAGGGTGTTGGGAAGCCACGCCCACCCCTGCTCTCAGAAAGCACGCCCTCTGCCCACGGAAGGGGTGGGGTGGCACCCTTTGGCCACTCAGACGTGAGGCCCCAGGAGACCTCAGGGTGGCATCACCCCAGTTAACGCCTCCTGCAGGATGCTTGGGAGAGAGCGAGGGGGGAGCAGCCAGCAGCAGGGAGGTGGGCAGCGGCTCCCTCAGCTGAGAGCTCACTCCTTCCAGAAGGTTCCGTGCAGCTCCTCCAGCCCCCCCCCCCCCAGCCTGTCCTGGGAAATCCTCAGGTGCCAGCCCCAGGGGACAGAGGTCTGAGACAGCGGGAGGGGTGTGGGCAGAACTGCCCCGGAGGCCGGGATGGGGGCGGCAGGGGCAGGGGGGCCTCCATCTGGGAGGTCTCTGAGAACAGGAATGGGCTCTCTGTGTAGAACAGTGGGCAGGTGTCTCCTGTGGGCGAGGCTCTGATGTCACGGCCCCGGGCAGAGGTGGGCAGGAAGTCCCGCGGGGGAGGGGCAGTCAGCGTGGGACCACAGAGTGACAGGGTGGGGCCGCTCCTCCTGCGGGGGAGGGGGGGACCCGCCTGCTGTCGCTGCATGCTTCTGGGACTTTTCCAAATGACAGGAAGGACTTCCAAGAGTTTGTGATAGCAAAAGTCTAATGTGTTTTTGGCACAAAAAACTGAGCTCTACGCACAGTTCCTTCGTGATGCACATTTCTATGAAGTTCTTGACCCCTCGTGAACTAAAATGTTTTTACGGGGCCAGCGCTGTGGTGTAGCAGGAAAAGCCACCACCTGCGGTGCCGGCATCCCACACGGGCCCTGGTTTGAGTATCTGCTGCTCCACTTCCAATCCAGCAGATGGCCCAAGTCCGTGGGCCCCTGGGACCACGTGGGAGACCCAGAAGAAGCTCCTGGCTCCTGGCTTCAGATCAGCCCAGCTCTGGCGATTGTGGCCATTTGGGGAGTGAACCAGTGGATGGAAGACCTCTCTCTCTGCCTCTCTCTCTCTGTCTCTGTCTCTCTCCCCTCTCTGTAACTCTGCCTTTCAAATAAATTCATACATCTATAAAGTAATTTAAAAAATAAAATGTTTTGGCCGGCGCTGCGGCTCACTAGGCTAATCCTCCGCCTTGCGGCGCCGGCACACCGGGTTCTAGTCCTGGTCAGGGCGCCGGATTCTGTCCCGGTTGCCCCTCTTCCAGGCCAGCTCTCTGCTGTGGCCCGGGAGTGCAGTGGAGGATGGCCCAAGTGCTTGGGCCCTGCACCCCATGGGAGACCAGGAGAAGCACCTGGCTCCTGGCTTCGGATCAGTGCGATGCGCCGGCCACAGCGCGCTGGCTGTGGCGGCCATTGGAGGGTGAACCAACGGCAAAGGAAGACCTTTCTCTCTGTCTCTCTCTCTCACTGTTCACTCTGCCTGTCAAAAAAAAAAAAAAAAAATCTCTCTGTCTCTCCATCTCTCTCACTAACTCTGCCTTTCAAATCTTAAAAAAAAAAAATAAAATGTTTTTGTTATTGCGTTCAAGTGTACATAATGTAAAATCAACCATTTCCACCGGTTTTTAAAAAATGATTTACCTATTTATTTGAAAATCAGAGTAACAGAGAGGGAGAGCTCTGAGAGGTCTTCCATCCATTGATTCACTCCCCAGATGGCCACAACGGCCAGTGCTGGGCCAATCTGAAGCCAGGGGCTTCATCCGGGTCTCCCATCTGGGCACAGGGGCCCATGGACTTGGCCATCTTCCGCCGCTTTTCCCAGGCCGTTAGCACAGAGCTGGGTTGGAAATGGAGCAGATGGGACTCGAACCTGTGCCATATGGGGTGTTGGCATCATAGGTTTTACCCACTACGCCACAGCGCCTACCGCCATTTCCCCCATTTTTAAGTGTACAATCCAGCAGCAGAAGGTAAACTCACACTATAGTGGCGCGACCTTCACCACGATGGGTTTGCAGAGCTTCCGGTGCCCCAGGCTGGCACTCTGTGCCCTGTAAGCAGCAAGGGGCCGGTCCCCCCCGCCCGCCCCAGCCCCGGCGGCCTCCAATTCGGTCCCTGTGACGTCGCCCACCCCAGGCTCCTCGTAGAGGTGGAACCGTCTGGTGTTCCCGGCTGGCTGCAGTGTTTCACACAAGGTCCTCCTCCAGGCCCGTCCGTGCGGCAGAGATACTCCACTGTGCGCGGAGTGACACGTGTTTCTCCATGCATGCCGATGCTTTGCGGCGCTTCCTCCTTCGGGCCATGGGGAATCAGCCGCTGCAGACGTCAGTGTGCAAGCGCCTGTCTGGGTCCCGGGTTTGCCCCAGGAGTGGCAGAGCTGACGATTCTGACTCTTGAAGGCACCACAGAGCTGTTTCCACGCAGGGCTCCAGGGTCTGTCCCGGCTGGCAGGGCACGAGGGCCGCGATGTCTCCACATCCCAGCCTACGCCTGCTCTTCGTTTTTTGGGGAGCGCTGTCCCCGTGGGTGGGAAGTGGTGTCTCGTGGGGTTCTCTGCCCCCTGGTTTTCAGGAGAGGTGTGACGGCTCATTTTACAGACTTGAGGCGGTCACAGGCTCAGAGCTGGGATTTGATCCCAGATCCCTGTGGCCCCAAAGCTGCCAGCCTCCCCCACTGCGAGTCCTGGGCGGCAGGGACTCTGCTCCTTCGTGGACACCAAGAGGGAGGGGGGCTCTGTCTAGAACCACTGGGTCTGGGGGAGCCCGAGGGGCCCTGGAGCTTGTTGGGCTCCACCTTTTGGGCTCAGCTGGGGAGGCTGCGGCCGGGGGAGTAACGTGAACCTCAGGACGAATGTCCCTGTGTCCACTGGCTCTCCCGGAAGCACCCCGCTCCGGCTATGCGCTGCCTGCTCCTGTGACCCAGGGCCGCCCGTGTGGACTCTGCCGACCCCTCCCCAGGGCCTCCTCTCCCAAGTGGTCAGCTCCATCCTGCCTGAGGGCCAGGGGGTGGGGGGATAGAGGCTTCCTTGACAGAAGGGGATGGGGCCAGCCTCGGAGGGGCCCCGAAGAGGAGGGCAGAGAGAGACCGGCTCCTTCCCCAACACAAGCGGGGGCTTTGTCCCAGGAGGGGGTGCTGCCTGACCTGGGCTTTGGGTGAAGGCAGGTGCAGTTCCTCCTGTCTCAGCAAGGAGGGCGTGGAGTGGAGGGACACAGTGTGGGGCGGAGAGAGAACCGGGGCTTTTTGTTTGTGCAGCCCCTGTTGCATCACCCAACTGACTGGGTGGCATTTGCAACTAGCCTCGGTTTCCTCCTCTGTAAAATGGGTGTGTGAGCACATCCTCGTGGTGCTGCTGAGAGGATGACATGATTGTTTAGGCAAATAGTGCTAAGCACAGTACCCAACCTGTACTGGCTGCTTGACATGCAGGCATCCCATAATATGGACACTGATCTGAATCCCAGCTGCTTCACTTCCGATCCAGCTCTCTGCTATGGCCTGGGGAAACAGTAGGAGATGGCCCAAACCATCTTCCTGCTGATGCACCTGGGAAAGCAGTAGAGGATGGTCCAAGTGCTTGGGCCCTGCACCTGTGTGGGAGACCCGGAGGAAGCTCCTGGCTCCTGGCTTCGGATCAGGACAGCTCCAGCCATTGCAGCCATCTGGGGAGTGAACCAGCGGATGGAAGACCTCTCTCTTCCTGCCTCTATTTCTTTGTAACTCTGCTTTCATTTTTTTTAAAAGATTTATTTATTTATCTGAAAGTCAGAGTTACACAGATAGGGGAGAGGCAGAGAGAGAGAGAGAGAGAGAGAGAGAGAGAGAGAGAGGTCTTCCATCCGATGGTTCACTCCCCAATTGGCTGCAACAGCTGGAGCTGCTCCATTCTGAAGCCAGGAGCCAGGAGCCTCCTCCGGGTCTTCCCATGTGGGTGCACGGGCCCAAGGACCCGGGCCGTCCTCTACTGCTTTCCCAGGTCACAGCAGAGAGCTGGATTGGAAGTGGAGCAGCTGGGTCTCAAACTGGCGCCCATATGGGAAGCCGGCACTTCAGGCAACTTTACCCACTTTGCCACAGCGCTGGCCCCTAACTCTGCCTTTCAAATAAATAAATCTTTTAAAAAATTAGCTGTAGTTTAATTTAATGTCTTTTTAAAAAATGATTTATTTTATTTATTTGGAAGACCAAGTTACACAGAGAGAGGGAGACAGAGACATCTTCCATCCACTGGTTCACTCCCCAAATAGCCACAGTGGCCAGGACTGGGCCAGGCTTAAGCCAGGTGCCAGAAACTCCATCCAGGTCTCCCACGTGGGTGGCAGGGGCCCAAGCACTTGCGTCACCTTCTGCTATGTCCCAGGTGCAGCAATAGGGAGCTGGTTTGGAAGCGGTAGCGAGACTCAACCGCAGGCACTCTGATCCAGGATGCGGCTGTCCCAAGCGGCGCCACAACCCGCTGGGCCACAGCCTCACATGCAGGTGCTTCCAGCAGCGAAAGTCATCTGCTGACCTTCGGGACACCTGTACCGGCTTGTATTCTGTGTGTGGACACACGGACAACCCCACAGACACGTAAGTGCGCTTTTCAAAATGGGGCTGCCTTTTATCCTGTGATGTCACCTTTAACCACAGGCAGAAAAGCTTGCCTATCCTGGAGCAAGCTATCCTATCTGTTGCTTTGATATATATCACCATATATATCACCATCACCATATATATATATCACCATCACCATATATATATATCACCATATATATATTACCATATATATACCCCAAATATATATATGTGTGTATATATATATATATATATTTGAAAGTCAGAGTTACAGAGAAAGAGGGAAAGACAGAGAGAGAGAGAAACAGAGATCTTGTATTCACTGGTTCACTACCCAAATAGCCACCATGGCTGGGGCTGGTCCAGGCTGAACGAAGCCAGGAGCCTGGAACCCCATCTGGGTGGCATCCACGTGAGTGCGGGGGCCCAAGCCCTTGGCCTCTTCCACTGCTTTCCCAGGTGCATCTGCAGGGAGCTGCATCAGAAGTGGGGCAGCCAGGACTCAAACCTGTGCTCATATGGATGCTGGCATTGCACGTGGCAGCTTGACCCTAACGCCACAGGGCCGGCCCCCATGATCTGTTGTGAGGGGGCTGGTGTAGACTGCGGACGCCACGACCATGGATGGAGAGGAATTTCCAGGTTGCTTAGGGACAACGAGGGAGCCTCTCAGTCAGCAGGCTGGGGTGAGCTCACCTCGCTCCTGTCCAAGGCGGTGGTGGATGGGGCGTGCTCCCGGAAGGAGGCTTTTTGACTCACTCCTTTCTTGCAGGCCCCTCCTAGGAGCTGTCCCCATTGCTGGGACATCTGTTTCAGCAGAAATGGGACGATGAGGCCGCAGAGGACCTGCCCTGCCCTGTTCCGAGGGCTTTCGCTGACACATGAGAAAGCCATTTGCACAGCAGCAATCAGAAGGCGTGGTGATAGGGCGGGGGCGTGGCCCCAGCTCGCCCTCCGATGGGAAGACCAGGGGAGCCCCACATGGCAAGGAGGCCCTGCCGGCCCCTCCTGTGCTTTCTGGAACTCCCTGGGGCTCCCTGGTGACCGGTCACTCACCAAGGTACCTGGATAGCCACTCAGTCCTCCCTCCCAATCCCTGAGGTTCCTGGGCACATGGCCATGTTCACGGTGACACCAGACAATGACCAATGACTCGAGGTTTTGGCCCTGTGATCTCCAGGCCCTGGAATGAGGAGAGGCTCTCTCTCTGCCTACCTCCTCTTCTGCAAGCCTCAGTCGCTCCATCGGTGACATGGGAACGATGACTCTTCCCTCAAATGGCTGAGGCTGCGGAGACGATGCACCTGTAACAGCGCGATGCCCGCCACACCCAGTGCTCTGTCAGCCATCGCTGTGAGGACGGATGAGTGGGGTAAGGGAGGGTGAGCGAGATGGGGCCTCCTGGGGCAGGGATCCGTCTCGCCTGTGGTGCTTCAGGCCCTTGGCCGCTCTGTGATGCCGCTGCTGCTGAGAGCCAGGAGGCAGCAAGGGGCCATCTCCTCCCAGGGAGGCTGCGGGCTCCGGGTGGGCTCATGGAGCCACCCTCACGCGGCGTCCCCTCTGCCAGGACTTCATCAGCTCCCACCCCTCCCGTGGGACCAGAGCATCCTTGTTCTTTTGTAGATGGTGCAACCACGGCTCAGAGAGGCACCAGCTTTGAACTGACTTGGGCACAGCACAGAGAGGGGCCCTGGGTCCTCAGGCCGAGATGACAGCTTAGCAGGGGAGGGGTTGCCTGGAGCTGGGGAGACAGGCTGGCTTCTCCTTCCTGAGGGAGCTCTGGGTCAGGGTCAGAGCTGGGGTCTCTCCCTCCCCTTACAGCACAAGGAGGACAGGTGTGGGAGAAGTCGGTGCCCTGATGGGGACGAACGGGAGGCTCCTGTGCTTCTAGGGGGAGTTGCTGTCTCCACCCTCACCAGAAAGTCTGCAACAGAGAGGGCGGATGAGAATAAGCCACAGCCGGGAAGTGAGGCCATCAAGGACGGCTCAGGGGGTGTACGACTGTGCACAACCTGGGTGGCTGGGCTGCGGCAGTGTGTGCCAACACTGCACACACATGTACCACACGTGCTGCCACACAGCAGTCCTGCCCCCAGGGCTCCGTGGAGGCTTCACTCCTAACAGCCCCAAATGCTCTCCTGCAGCAGAATGGGATAAATCAACCCCTGGAATACTATGTAGCAAGACACTGCTACACAGAGCTGTGGGGAGGAGCCTCTTACACACAAGGTTGAGTAAAAGGAGCCCCGAAAGTGGAGTCTGATTGCAGCTTCCTGGCAAAGCCCACCCTGCAGGCAGTAGGTGGACCCTGGTACTTGGGTCCTTGCATTGTGTAGAAGGCCCACACTGAGCTCTCCGCTCCCGACTCTGACCTGGCCTAGCTCCGACTGTTGCAGGCATTTGGGGAATGGACCAGTGGATGGAAGCTCTCTTTGTCTGCCTGCTCTAAGTTTGTTAAAAAAGGAATTAAAAGTTAAGTTTAGGGGCTGGCATTGTGGTGCAGCAGGTTAAGCCAATACCTGCAATGCTGGCATCCTGTATGGGTGCCAGTCTGAGTCCTGGCTGCTCTACTTCCGATCCAGCTCCCTGCTAATCTGGCTGGGAAAGCAGCAAAGGATGGTCCAAGTGCTTGGTCCCCTGCACCCACATGGGAGACCTGTATGAAGTTCCTGGCTCCTGGCTTCAGCCTCGCCCAGTCCTGGCCATTATAGCCATTTAGGGAGTGAACCAGTGGATGGAAAATCTCTCTCCCTCTCTCTGTCTCTCCCTCTCTCTATAACTCTGCCTTTCAAATAAATAAATAAATCTTTTTTTTTAAAAAAAGTTAAGTTTATTTTAGTGGAAAGATTTTTGAAATCTATCCACACAAGGGGTCTCCAAAAATTCAAAAAGTTCATCAAAATGCTTGTTATGTAAAAAATTATGCATAGATTTCAAAATTTTTTGCACTAACATAAACTTATATTTTAATTCCATTGCCCATGAATTTTTTGAGGCATCTTCGTATTGCATGATTTTTTGGACATGAAGTCCTGGAAGCTGAGACGGGAGCCAGGGCGGGAGAAGTCAGCACCCGAGCACCTTCGGGAGTTTTCGGCTGAGAGGGGGCAGGCGGGAGCCTCCTGCTGTGACCTCCTGGTGCGCATCTGCAGAAATGCACTGAACTGAGCCCTTCCTATTCGTGCACGTGACCGAACATAAGTTACACCTCTACGCAAAGCCCAGACAAAGGTCAAGACGGAGACGTGCTGCCAAAGCCTCTATCTGCAGGATAAGCGAGAGCCGGCCTGTGAGGAGGGGGAAGGCAGCCTGGAGGCGGAGCCGGCAGGTGCAAAGGCCCTGAGGCGGGGGTGCTGCCTCTCCTCTAGGCTCTGGTCTCCTCTGATGGTGCCCCAAACCAGGATTCTCCTGGCCTCTTCCCATGCATTTGTGGGTTTCCACGAAGGCCTTGGGACAGGATGCTAGAGTCGTTTCAGCAGCTGTGTCGTCAGCCTGTGTTTGAACGCCCTGCCTGTGAGCTGTCGCTGGAGGAGCTACGGCCCAGAGGGGGATGGAATCTGCACTCAGAGCTCAGCTGCGCCAGCACCCGCGTGTGCTTAGCTAAGCCCCTTCTCCCTCCTGTCCCTCAGCTTCCTCTTCTGGCAGAGGGGTCTCTCGTCTATGGGGTTTTAGTTCAGAGTTGGGGTGAAGGTCTGAAGGCCAGGGCCGCCCAGAACCTGCGGCCCTTCAAAGCCACCCAGCAGGGCCCCACTGGGGGTCTGCTCACCTGCCACGTGGAGTTCGAGCCACCACGCCCACAGTGCCTGGCACATACCTGGAGTCCCAGGGATGTTGGCTCGTGGCGCTCAGCACTTGCTCCATGCCAAGCTCACCCCTCACCCCCGTGTGACCCTGCCAACTACTACCTCCCATTTTACAGTGAGAGAGACTGAGGCACAGAGATTGAGTGAGCAGGTCACGTGGTTCACAATCACTGACGGAGCCTGGCTGTGGCTTCCCTGTTCCTAACCGCACCTGCCCTACAGCCAGAGTCCACGGTGCTGCCCAGGCTGGCCTTCCTGGAGCTTCCTCCACTGGGAGACCTAGAGAAGGTGCTGGAAGCAATTGGGGCTCTTCCAGGGCTGCTGACCGAGATCGGCGCCGTCAGGGCAGCCAGTGGGACAGGCTGGCGCCTCGGCTTCGCTGGAATCCACGCCCTTTTCAAGGAAGGTGAACCCACCCAGGATAATTGCAGTGCCAACCGGCGGCTTAGGCGGCTCGTAAGCCCAGAGGTGTCCGTGGAGGATGAGGCCCTGCCACGTGCACGCGTCACCTTTGCCAGGGCTTTTCTGGCTGGTACTGGCATCATTGTTTTTTTTGGTAGGGAGGAGGCAGGGGATTAATCTGCAGCCGCAGCAGCCGTGGACTTGCAGCCACTCCCTTCCTCTGTACCACCATGTTTCACTGATCTCATTCTGTTCACCATGCAGAAACCTGATGGAATGTTCTAGAAACTCCAGCCCCAGGCTGAGGATGGGGGATACACTCAAGGTTCCTGGAAAGGAGTCCTGGGTGTGGGATGCTTTTTTACCCAACCTGTTTTTTTTCTACATTTATAGACTGTTTACATTTGCTTAAGCAAAAATACAAAAAAAAAAAAAACCGAGGAGAAAAATTATGGTGATTTTCAAACATGGAAAGATAAGACTCTATGACAAAAAACATGCTACACGGAGGATCTCTGCGAGACCTCAGAGGAAAGAAAGTGTCGTCAAAAAAGGAGACACTCTTCTCTGAAGGGAGGAGAGAACATCCACTCTGCTTGTGGCCGGGTCCAAATACCGATGGATCTGCGGTCACAAAAGGCCTCCACAGCCCTGGCAGCCCACGACAAGAGCCTCGGATGATCACTGACATCATAAAAAAGAGTGTTAATTGTTAAAGGAACAGCAGTAGCCACTGTGCACTTGCTTCCCAGGTAGGACCTCTGTCCCTATTGAATTGTAATATGAGAATCAACTGCAAATTCTCTCCCCAAACTGCACTCTGTATGTTGTGTGTGGGCCAATTGTTGAAATCTATGATTAGCATAGAGTTGGGCCTCTATATATAAAGTCATACTAAAAATGATCCATAATGAAGGAGATGGGAGAGGGAATGGGAGGTGGGATGAGAGTGGGGTGAGGGGTATGGGGTAAAGAACCACTATATTCCTAAAGCTGTGTCTATATAAAAATGCATTCAGTAAATAAAAATTAAAAAATAAAAACTAAAAATTATGGTGATGACAGTTAGCACTTACTGAGAGGCCGGTGTGGTGGTGCAGCAGCTCGGGTTGCCACTTGCCACGCCGCCATCCGGTATGAGCCAGTTCTGGGCCTGGCTGCTCTGCTTCTGATCCAGCTTCCTGCTGACGGACCAGGGGAAGCAGTGGATGATGGCCCACGTGCTGGGCCCCGGATGGAGTTCCTGGCGCCTGGCTTCAGCCTGGCCCAGCTGCAGACATAGCAGCCATTTGGGGAGTGCACCAGCAGATGGAAGATCTCTCGCTCTTTCTGTCTCTCCCTCTGTCTGTCACTCTACCTCTCAAATAAATGAAATAAATCTAAAACAAAAACAAAAAAACACTCAAAACTAAAAAAATCAAAACCCACTGACATGCCTTGAGCAAGTCTTGAACAGGCTAACTTCCCAGGTATGGACGCGTGAATCCTGCCCACCATCTAGGAAGTACGCATTCGTCTGAGTCCTCTTTCTGGACAAGAAATTGAAGTTCAGAGAAAGAAACTAAGAAAGGCGGTGGAGCATTCACACTGCTAACAGTTAAAAAGGGATCCTCTGTCAAAAGGAATGAACAAAGAGGCCAGGCACACAGCCGTCCACCATAGGATGCCGCTCAGACAGCGGCTCTGGGAAGGGCAAATCTGATGCGAGTGGACCAGGGGTTGTCTGGGGCAGGGAGTGGAGATGGGAACCAGCTGTAAGTGGACACAGTGATTCTGAGAGATGGAGAATGTTCTACCAATGACTGAGACGGGTGGTTGCACAAGTTGCTAAGCTTCCCAAAAACCAACAAAATGGGTGAGTTTCACGATAGGTCAGCTATTCCTCAAGGACATTGTAAAGCAAATAAATGTAACTGAATTTGCAAAGACATTTATCAAGCACTCATTATGCATTGTGTAGGAATTTTGCCAGTACCAATGGCTCATGCATTTTTTTCCTCTGAACGCATCTTTGTTGAGCAACTACTATGGGCCAGGCGCCACGTCAGGGTTGGGTTACAGCGATGAGTGAGACCTGCTTCTGGTCTGAGATTCCTGTCCTAATGGAGACCCTGGACCAGCGAGGATTGGAAGGTTAGAGGTGGGAGGGGTGGAGATGTGGCTGCAGGTGGCTGGGACTGCCTCCAGGTGGAATGGTGCTGACCTCCAGCCCAGGCCTGCAGGGTGCTGGCAGAGCATGGCTTTGTGCGTGGGGCTGAGGCCCAAGGGATGAGGGGTAGTCAGCCACCAGGCGAAACGGCAGGGGAGTGCAGAGGACGAAGGCCATGTGTTCATTCATTCATTGCTCCATTTATTCAACAACTCAGCAGCTGTTCAGTGTCCAGGCAGGGCAGACGTGAGGCAAGAGTGTCGTAAGAGCCTTTGTGGGTAAAGCTATGCCCATTTCCTGATGAGCAAATGGAGCCTTAGGGAGACAAAGTGCTGGAGCGGGTGCTGTGGCGTAGTGGGCTAAGCGGGCATCCCATATGGGCACCTGTTCGCATCCAGCTGCTCCTCTTCTGATCCAGCTCTCTGCTATGGCCTGGGAAAGCATTGGAAGATGGCCCAATGCTTGGACCCCGGCACCTGCGTGGCAGACCCAGAAGAAGCTCCTGGCTCCTGGCTTTGGATCAGCTCAGCTCCAGCCTTTGCACCCATGTGGGGAGTGAACTAGCAGATGGAAGACCTTTCTGTCTCTGTAACTCTACTCTCAGATAAATAAATAAAATCTTTTTTTTTTTTTTCTTAAGATGAAGTGACTTGCCAAGTTGCATGGCTGGAACAGATGCACAAGCGTTAGCCAGTCTCCTGTCTCGGAAGCCAGCCTGCCTCTTTCCACTCTCCCCTCTTGCCTCTGGGTTAGACATACGGCTGTGACTGAGGACCTAAGAGGTGCCCTACTAAACAAACAAACAGAACCTCCATCTTTCTAGGCAGCAAGTGGAAGCTGGCATCCCCTGGGGTTGTTTATTTATTTTGATCATGCCCATCTGGTGAGGACCCGCCTCTAGCTCCCTGTGGACCTCGCCTGGGGGAGGCAGCCTGCAGGTGTTCAGGGCCGAGGGAAATGGATCGCTGAACTCTCGGGCTCGGGTATGGCTGAGCCATAGCCCAGGCATGGGAGCAGAATTCCAGACCGAGTTTTGCTGCCCCTTCTCTAGGTGACCTGGGGTGAGACCCCCTGTCTCTGGGTCTCGGTTCTTGCTCCCCTAAAATTCCCAGCCCTGTCTGGCCGACTCCGCCAGCCAGGATGTCTTTATGGACAGGCTCAAGGGTGAACAAGGTGTTCTGGCTTGCTTGGAATTTTTCTGGGTTTTAGCAGTCAAAGTCCTGCATCAAGGGAGACCCCCCGCCCCAGTCCCTGGCAGATGGGAACAGTTGGTCCACCGGACTGGACAGCTGCAAAGAGCAGAGACACATAGCGTCTCGCTGCCAGGCCTTTGTGGCCATGGGGCAGCGTGTACGCCAACTCCTTGGCACGTATCACGCTCAGCTGAAGACCCCTGCAGTCCAGGCCCACTCCCAGCCGTTCCCGGGGCTCCTCCGTCTCCTGCGCACCCTCTGGGTGGTTTTCCTGGCTGTCGCCACAGCTGTGGAAGCACCGCCCTCAGCCTGTAGTGTCTAAGCTTGAACAGGACCGCCTGCCCTGGCCCCCATCCCACCACGGGAGGGTTTCACACCCTGGCCCCGCACTGGTGCTGGCAGGACAGAGCCTTCCTGGGAGAGGTTGTGGGGAGCCCAATCCCCAGGTGTGGATCCTCAACCCTTTGTGTTCCACAGGCCCCTTGGGAATCTGGGGAAGCCTGTGGACCTCATCTCAGAATAATTTTTAAAAATGCTTTAGGATTATAATGACAACAATTTTACTAAAATACAAATATCAAAGGATTAAGGACAAATTTGTGATGTAGTAATGTATGTCCTTTCTTAATACATTAAATAATATTCACTGGTGGGTCTAATATGACTTTGATTTCAGAATTGTGGCAGCTTACTTGTTATCCTGAGATATCTTTAATAATTGTGGTGTGATATGAAAAATCTGATTTATTTTTAAAGATACATTTCATTTATTTATTTGCAAGGCAGAGTGACACACAGAGAGGGTGACAGATGGCAAAAGACGTAGAGAGAGATATTTTTAATTGTTTCACTCCCCAAATGCCTGCAGTAGTTGGGTTGGGTCAGGCTGAAGCCAGGAGCCTGGGTCTCTGTGGGTGGCAGGGACCCAGGTACTTGTGATCCCCCTGGGTGCACATTAGCAGGAAGTGGAGCTGTAAGGGGGAGCAGCACTTGACCCCAGGCACTGTGACCCCAGTGGTGGCTTCACCTGCCGCGCCACAACACCCACCCGAGATTCCAATAGGGACAAACCACAAGGACTTCCACACGCAGCCTACGCTCACCCTCAAAGGAGAGGCTAAACACCATTTTAGAACAAAGTGCAAATAAAGATTGAACTTCTGTCCACTCCAATGTCACGGGCAGCGTCCTATCCTCCGCCAATCCCTGCTTCAAGGGGATTTGATCCTGTGGGTTAGGGAAGCCAGCCGGTGGCCAGATTGGCTCGTGGGGCAGAGGAGGGATCCAGGGCAGGTGAGTTTTGGAGCTGGCTGTCCCACGCCAGGGAGCAAGGGGCTGGGGCTGAGGTCAGGAACTCCCGGGAGGCTTTGTTCTTGTCCCTGCCTCAACAGCACACAGACTACCGTCACAGCCATGTCACCCCACAGGAAGCCCATCTCCTCGGGTTTCCTTTGTCACTCAGAGCACCGGGGCATTGTCCCTGGAAGACAGGGTACCTGCCCTTAAGCTTCTGCACAGAGACAAAACAAACACAAACGTTGCTAACAAGTCAGAAATTAAACTGCAATTCAAACAATGTGGCTGGAAGAACCTGCACCAGGCCACAGTATCTGGACAAGCCACAGTTGCTCAAAGGTCGCGGTCACCTCCCCTCCCAGGTTCACGGGCAGGGGCAGTGTCAGAGGCCGCTTAGAGCAGGCGCTTTGGAACCCTGGCGGCTACCTAGGTCTCGGGGACTTGCTCTGTGAAATGGGGGTAACAAGCGAGCAGGACACGGCGCATACACCAGTGTCTGCACCAGGAGGGGCGCAGCTGGGCCTCTAGGGGGGCAGCTGTGAAAACGCGTTTGAAAGAACCAAGCAGAGCACGCAAGCATCCTGCAGACCGTCCGCCCGATGCTGCCCCCTACGGCCGCTGGACGCAGGCGGCCGGGCAGAGCGCGCAGGTGTCACGCCCCACCCTCGCGGTAGACCAGCGGGCTGGGCAGTGCCCGGTCTCTGGGCAGCGAGCCCTCGGCTGGAGGCGGGGACGCGCGGCCTGGCGGTGGAGGGGACCGCGAGCAGCGCCCGCTCGGCCGCGTGGGGGACGTGCTGGCGGAAGCGCGGCCTTAGCCCGCGAAGGTCGATCCAGGCCGCTTCTGGGGGGTGGGGAGTGGGGTGCCGCTGCACCTGCGGACGCCGTGGTCCCTCAGCCCTTCCAGGACGCTGTCGGCCGCATCCCTCGGAATCTGGGGCAGGGGGAAGGGTCCGGGGTTGAGGGAGGACAGAGCAGCCGAGCCTCCTCCGCAGACCACGTGGGAGAGGGGGCGACCCCGCTGCCGAGCCCGACGGTCCCTTTAAGAGGCCGGGCCGGCTCTGCGGCGGTTCCCGCAGAACCCTGGTACTGCTCTGCGGTCCGCGTCCCCACGCAGAGAATCCGAGCCCCGCGCAGCGGCGGGACCCAGCGCAGGGGAGGGCGTGGCCCCGCCGGGGATCTGGGCGGGGTCAGAGCTGCCGCGGCCAGTCAGCGCGGCGCAGAGAGCGGAGGCCCCCCCTTGGGGGGCGGAGCCAAGGGCCCGTGGGCGTGGCCCGGCGCTGCGGGCTTCGGGGCGGGGCCTCGGGCGCCGGGATCGCCGCAGAGGGAGGAGGAGGGGGCGGGGCCCGGAGGGGGCGGGGCGCGTGTCTGCAGTGGGCGGGGCCACCGCAGAAGGGGCAGTGCCGGCGGAGAGTCCCCTGCGTGCGGCTGCCGCGGCCCCTCCACAGCGCCTCTGACAGCCCCGGCGCCCGGACTCGCGACCCTCAGCGTCCTCGCGCGGCCGCCTCGGCCTCCACCGCGTCCCGGAGCGGCCGGACCCCTCCCTCGCCTGGGCGCCCGCATCCGGGGGGCAGTCGGCCCGCCGCCGCGAAGGCCGCATCTGGCGCGCATCTGGGGCCGCCCGGCCGGCCGCGCTGGAGCCCGCGCCCGCCCTGGCCCGGCCGCGCCGGGATCCCTGCCCGGAGCTGGAGCCGCACCTGGAGCCGCGGGCCCGGGGCCCTGAGCCGCGCAGCCGGCGCATGGTCAACTCGCTGCTGTTCGGGGAGATGGCCTTGGCCTTCGGCTGCCCGCCGGGCGGCGGCGGCGGCGGCGGCTGCCCCGGCGGGGGCGGCGGCGGCGGCGGCGGAGCCGGGCCCGGGCCGTCGCCCGTAACGGCGGCGCTGCGGGACGACCTGGGCTCCAACATCCACCTTCTGAAAGGACTCAACGTGCGCTTCCGCTGCTTCCTGGCCAAAGTGCACGAGCTGGAGCGGCGCAACCGGCTGCTGGAGAAGCAGCTGGAGCAGCAGCAGAGCGAGCGCGAGCGGCGGCTGCGCTACAAGACCTTCTCCCGCGAGCAGGCCGTGCAGACCGGGCCCGAGCTGCTGCGGCCTCCCGCGCCGGGCGGCGGGCTGGGGGTCGGCTGCGCGGCGCCGGGCGCCAACGCCAACGCCGCGGCCCCGGTGGCCCCCGGCGGCGGCTCGCACCCGCAGCACTACGGCCGCCTGCCCGGGACCATCTGGAGCTACACGCAGGTGCGGCGCACGGGCGGCGGCGGCGTGGAGACGGTGCAGGGCCCCGGCGTGTCGTGGGTGCACCCCGACGGCGTGGGCGTGCAGATCGACACCATCACGCCCGAGATCCGCGCGCTCTACAACGTGCTGGCCAAGGTGAAGCGGGAGCGCGACGAGTACAAGCGGAGGTGAGCGCTCCCCGGGAGGGGCGGGCGGGTGGCGCCGGCGGCAGCTGCTGTGGGCAGATGGGCCCGGGGCTGTGCGAGATGGGGGTGGGGGGTGGGTGCTGCGCGACCCTGGGCCTGGCCCGGGAGTCCGCTGATGCGGGGTGTGCGACAGGCCCATCCCTGGCCTGCAGATGAACACATTGTGGGGCACGGAGCCCAGTGACTTGCCTGGGGCGGCTGGGGCCGCTCGCTGGTGAAGCTGGGATCTGAACCGGCCTTGCAGCCACTCCTGGCTGGCTGTCTCCCAGCCGAGAAGTCGGGACTCTGAGCCAGCCCCCTTGAATCCCTGAGGTCCTGTGTTTGAAGATGCATGGCCCTGGCGTCACCCCCTGGAGCCAGGGTCTGCGTCTTGCTATGGCTCTGTGGTCCAGCTGCCTGCTTCAGCCTGGCCACGGCCTCCCTGCGCCCCTCTGCTCCCCACTCTGCGCGAGTTCATGGTTTATTGAGCCCCATCAAAGGGAGCCTGAGTCCCCAGCCCACCGTGTGGGGCTGGGGGACTGGACATTGAGTGGACGCAGACCACCGTGTCTGGCAGGGCGGCAGATCACCCACAGGCCTGGCTACATGCTGCTGTGCGGCCTGGTGGACAGTCCTGGCTGCAGGGGATCTCTGATAAGGGGACAGGGGTCTGTCTGTGGCATCTCTGGCCCGAGTGAGGGAGGGACCCCAGGCCCTGGCGGCTGCCGTTCCAGGCACAGGCACCCGTCCGTGCCTTTGGAGACGTGGTTCTGAACTGAGAGGGGCCTTGGCTCCCATCCTGCACCGCCTGCCCAGGGAGCATGGGTCTCCTCCCTCTGTCTCGCACGGGGCAGGTGGGTTCAAGTGTCCGCTCCGTCACTTGCTGGGGGCGGGGGGATTGTTGGAGGCCCTGGCACGTGTGTTTGCCCACGGTTGCTGGAGGGGAGGATTAGTTATCTCCTTGAGGACTTTGTCTCCAAGTGCAGTCGCATTGGTGATGGGCACTTCAGTTCAGTCCCACCCCAGGGAAGAAGGAGACGCTTGGGAGGGTGGTGCCTGGGGGAAGGGTTCAGGTCCTCAGCCGAGGTTACCGTGTGGAACAGCTGGGAGCAGAAAGGCTGGAGTGTGGCCTTCTGGGGCGGGTCCTGCCTGCCTCTCCTGGGGTACCTGCCCCACCGGAGGACTTGAGAGTGGCCCGGAGCCTTGCCGTGGGGAGACCACCCGTCTGCCCCTCGTGGTCAGCCTCATTGGTGCGGGTGAGGGAAATGGGCATTTGTTTTGGCCTGGACTGGGCCTCCCCTCTCCGCCGCCGTTGACCGGGTCGTCATGCCGCAGGCTTTTGTTCTGTGTTTATTTTATTGTGTGTGTGCTTTCTGGACCTGGCTGCTAAGCAGATGAAAAAACCGTGCCCAGTCTTAATGGGAGACGGGCTGGCCTTGCGCAATGGTCTGTCCACGCTGCACCCGGGCGTGGGGTGTGATGTCAGCTTCTAGCGCTGGCCCGGCCTGAGCCGGTGCTGCTGAGGCAGGTGGGGGGCAGGTGTCTCTCTGCCCGCCCTCTGGGGTGCACACGCACCTTCTTTCCCCTTCAGTTGTTGGTTCTGTGCGTGCACTGGAGGGGCCTGTCTTTTCCAAAGTTGGTTCAGGGCAGGCACATGCTGGATTTTTCTAAATTGAGCGTACAGTTTCCTGGGTCTCAGTCTCCCTCCCTCTCTGTGGAATGAGGTGCCTGGGCCAGAACTGTGCTCCTGAAAGACCAAGGCTTCCTCGGAGATGCCGTGGGGTTCCGTGAACACTTAGCAAAAGTTATAATTTAGAAATACATTGGGCCGGCGGGCTCCTAAAAACGTGCTCGGTTCTGAGTACGGACCCCCCGGATCTCACTACCAGGCTACCTGGTTAGCAGCCGGCCTCCAGTGACAGCCCCCTCCGCCTCCTTTGTCTGAAGAGGGTTCTGGGTTACCGAGCAAGCTCCTGCAACGGCTCCCATTTGTAGCTGCTTAGCTGTGCGCGTCAGGCCCTCCTTGATGTCCTGGAGCCGGATCTGGAGATAAATTTAACCGGGATGTGGCTCTGTCGTCAGAGTGGCCGCATCCGTCTCGCTGATTGGAGTTGGATAGGTGAGCGTGGTGCGTGGGAGCCCACGGTACGGTTATAAGAGTCCCATTCTCTTTTCATTTGTTGTGCATTTGGGCTTCTTAGAAGAACTGTTTTGGGCGAGGAGAGTGCGCAACTTTGAAAAGTGTTTAAAAACTGCCGGTGAGGCGAGGGTTGTGGGGCAGCGGGGTAAGCCGGGGCCGCCAGCATCGCATATCTGGAGCCTGCTTCCAGGTCTGGCCGCTCCACTTTCCACCCAGCCACCCTGACGGAGTTCCTGGCTCCTGGCTGCTGTGGCCATCTGGGGAATAAACCAGCAGATAGAAGATCTCTCTTTCTCTTTGTCTCTCTCCTCTCTCTCTCTCTCTTTCTCTCTCTCTCTCCCCCTCTTTCTCTGCCTTTCAAATAAATAAATACAATAAACCTGAGAACCACCACCGGCCAGCTGCTCTGTGAGCTTAAGGGGTCTCCCCAGCCCGGCTCCCCTCTGACCCCACCTGTGAGCCTGTCAGGCCTGAGAGCATGTGCCCGGGCTCCTGAAGCCTGATCCTTGCAGGACGTTTCGCGTGGTGCCCCGGGCAATGAGCAATGGACGGGGCCTGGCCAGGGAAGGAAACTCCCAGGGTTTCCCCTGGTCCACCTGGATGTGCTCCCAGCCTCGGAGACCCCCCGTGTGCACCCCCGGGGGCAACCTGGGCTGTGGTGGCTCTGTGTCCTTCCAGCTGGAGGCTTCGGGGTCCTGCCTCCATGATTTGGGGCCGTATCCATGCACCCCTGCACTATTCCCTATGTAAAACTCTCACAGCTTCCTTGAGGTGTAGCTTCCGTGCCATGCAAGCCACTCGTTTTGGTGTCTCAGTGATTTTTGGTCATTCACAGAGTTGCACAACTGTCACCACTGTGCGGTTTTAGAGCCACACATCCCCTCCCCCAACATGTGCCCAGGTGCGGGCGCTGTCTCACATCTGGTCTGTTCTCCAACTCCGTACACTGGCTTTCTCTGGGCACTTCCTGTCAACGGGACCCACGGCACCCCGTCTTAGGTGCCTGGCTGCTTTCACTTTGCTCGTCTTTGAGGCTGCTCTGTGTCGTAGCCCGTGTGTCCCCGGTGTGCCCTGCCTACCACGGCCTCCTGTGCTGTCAGTGGGACCCGGACAGACCCCGCGTGGAGCCCCTGGCTGGTGTGCCCAGGCCCCGGCCCCGCCCACCACGGCTTCGCTCTCCCCTCCGCCGAGCCCACTCTTCACCACGTGGCCATTGTGGTTACTGAAACCCTCCAAAGGCAAGGTTGTCAAGCGTTGATTTGGAAACCAAAACAAACAGCTCTTCTCTGTCACCACCCAGTGCCACCGAAGCGTCTTGTTCTGAGTGTGCAAGCGGGGGCTCTTCCCCGGGGCATTCCTGCCGAACCCCCGGACTTTACACACCTGCAGGGTTCTCTGCGTCGGGCGGCCTGGCTGCAGGTTTAGCTCCGCTGTCAAGCGCTGTGCAGCCTCCAGCCGTCCCCTGCCTTCTCTGGGCCTCGGGACCTCCACCTTCACCTGAGGGGCTTCCTGGGAGATTCCTCCCAGCTCGCTCCACACTTCAGGTCTGGGACCGGAAGGGGCTTGGGGCACAGCCGACCTTTCTGCCTCCCGAGACCACAGTGGCCTGCCTCTGTCCTGGGGCCCTCGGGCCTCTGCCTCAGACGGCTCAGGGTCGGGCAGGGCTTCCCTGCCATCCCCAGGCAGGACTATGTCAGGACTTTCTTCTCTCTTCATTGGCCCCAAAGGAAGCAGGGACGCATTGAGCTTGGCAGGCGTGAGGTCCCGTAGCTTGGTGGCTGGGAGGAAGCTGCCGTGGTTGGTGGAGGAAGTTACCCCATGCTGGCTGTGCCGGCCTGGCTGCCGGGGGCACGGGGTGGTGCCCTGGGTGCAGCAGCCCCTCCTGGTCCCCGCAGGTCCAGTGTGCTATGAGCTGCTGGCACTCCTGGTTAGTCACCTGGTACCCAGCTGACGGGAGGGTCTCTCTCTCTTTTTTTTTTTTTTTAAAGATTTATTTATTTATTTGAAAGGCAAGGGGTGTGTGTGTGTGTGTGTGTGAGAGAGAGAGAGAGAGAGAGAGAGAGTCAGTCCATCTGCTGGTTTACTCCCCAGATGGCTGCAGCAGCCAGGGCTGGTCCAGGCCAGAGCCAGGAGCTCCATCCGGGTCTCCCACGTGGGTGCAGGGGCCCCAGCACTTGGGTCATCTTCTGCTGCTTTCCCAGGCGCGTTAGCAGGGAGCTGGGTCCGAAGCCGAGCAGCCAGCACTGATACAGGATGCGGCCCCCACAGGCTGCACCACAGTGCCGCCCCCCGGGGGTCCTTTGAGAGTGTGGCGGGACCACCACGATCGGTCAGCCTGGTGGTTTTCAAGTGAGTTCTTCATCCTGGAACCCATGGCTGGCTGCCTTGGGGCCATTTGGGGACCGTGGGAGACTGAGCACCTGGGATTTGTCCCGTGCCTGTCCCGGCCCAGCCCCCACCCAAACCCAGCTGTTGCGGGCAGCTCCGTTTCTGCCGAGCCCCCAGATTGAGATTCTTAAGGGAATTAGAAAGAAAGGAACAAAGAACTGCTGATTTGGCATAGTGCGTTCATTTCAGAGATGGGGAAACTGAGGCCCAGAGGGGCGGATCCACAAAGCTGAGCTGGGCAGACCTTCATCCTGCCTGCCCCAGCGTGGTGCTCGCACTGTCTGCCTGCAGCCGGGGCTTGGCAAAGTTCTCGCCACCTCTTTGTGTCTGTTTTAAGCATTTTCTAAAAAGCCACTTCTGGGATGGGAGGGATTTTGCCACAGCTGTTTCTGACCGGGAGCCGGAAGGGGCTGGGCTGGCGGCGACATGGAGGTCTCCCAAAAGGGATGGTGGGGGGTGGGGGCGGTCAGCTGGAGTGTCCCCTGCCTTTTCCGGTCACACCCAGTGGAGGCCTGGGGCAGGTGGGCGCTGGCCCCTGAGAGCTGGCCCAGGCGACGGACACTTCTGTGGTTCCTGAAGCGGCCAATCACGGGGACTCTTTGTTTCTGACTCCCGAGCAGGCAGCCCGGGATGGTGGGAAAAGGGTTCGGATCCTGGCTCTGCCGGTCTCTGGGGCTGGGGGCAGCGTGCCGAGCCCTTCTGGGCTGCCGAGCCCCCTCTTCCTCCTTGGTGAGAGAGGGACAGGAAGGTCGCCCTCCCAGGGATGGGGCAGGAACCAGCGAGGCACCTGGGCTGGCCGGCGCCCTTCCCCCCACGTCTGATCCCTTCATTCTCGAGGATTTGCAGGCGCAGCCCTGGACTGCCCAACAAATCCATTTCGGGACACGTTGCGGCTCCCTCTGTCCCGTGGAAGGCGCCAGGGATGGCACTGGGGGCGGAGGGAGAAACACGGCTTCTTTGTCCGGCATCTGCGAGGCGGGTTTGAGCCGCCCTGAGCGGGTGATTTGTGCCTGCGGAAGTCTCCTGCCACCCCAGCTGCCTTCAAAAGAAAGCCCCCTCCCCGCCACCCCCAGCCAGGTCCTGGGTTCCCTGGAGAACCGGATCGGCAGTCCTGGGCCTGGCTGGGTTCTCACTGGGGACAGGCTTGGGGGACGTTCTCAGAGCCTCAAGAGGGAGGGAGGGGAGTGAGGTCCCAGAAAAGAAAAGGAAGCAAGGAGACAGCTGACGCCTGCTTGGGAAATTCCTTCTCCGAGGAATGCGGGGCGGGGCTTTGCCTGGGCCCACCGGATGCCCCCCAGCGTGTATACACACACACACACACACACACACACACACGTGCACGGCACGCGCATGCACACTCAGATGCGCGCGCACCCCGGCTCCCCGTCCAGGCTCACAGCCTGCATCCCCACGTGTCCGGGTTTGAAGGCCGCCCAAGGGTAAACCCAGAATTTGAACACGCCCTTTGCCGCAATGAGATGCATCTGCTGGGAGAACTGATGTGTCCGCGGTGCTGGAGCCCCGGCTTTGGCTGGCTCTGGGGAGGTGGGGGCCTGGCCACCGTGCCCTTTATTCCCCACGTCCCGGATGGCAGAAGGCCTGGGATGGGGAAGGGTACAGGGTACAGCCCCGCTGGCCCCTTGTGCTTGGGGCTGCTGATGTGTGGCTGTTCCCTGGGCACCCACTGCCTCCCTACCCCAGCCTCCCACGCCCTGAGTGGGAAATTGCCTGGGGTTGACGGAGCTCTCTGGGGGCGGCTCCGGGGCTGGCTTTGTCTGGTGCCTGCACAGTCCAGCCCGGGCCTGCCAGAGTCCAGGCTGTGTGAACTTTGTGCGGGGGGGGCGGGGGGGGGTGGTACTCTGGCCGCCCAGGGTGCTGGGGCTATACAACAGATGACGTTGATGGCACTGACACTGACCACCCCCCCCGCCCTGTTTCCAGGGAACAGTCTGTGTGTGGAGGGAAGGGGCTGGACCTGACATCGGAGGACTTGGTGCTGAAGACTCGGGGCCCAGAATTAAAATTTCTAGTTCACTAAGACAAAAATTTTGATAAAATTTTAAATGCTTTTGATGGGGCAAAAAGCTGGGTGAGGTTGGACTGACCCCTTTGTCTCTCTGAGTCTCAGTCTCCTCGCCTGCAAAATAGGGTTGTGGGAGGGGTAGATGGGCCGACACAGGAACAGCACAAGCGTGAAATTCTAGGGGAGCTGCCTGGGAAGTCTCTGGGGGCCCAGGGTGTGAGCCCGGCCACCTCGTGGAGGCAGGCAGAGACGGGGCGGGGGTGGGGGGGGCCGGCAGGGGTCCGGGGAAGGTGGTCGCTGCCCTTGGCTGGAGGCCAAGGTCGTGGGGCCGTCTGGGCGTGGTCAGAGTGTGTGAGGCTGGTGGAGACTTGTGATGCTTCTGCCCGCCCACCTGGGGCGTGGCCTCCGCCCTCGCTGGGCACGACGTGGTCGCCCAGTCCCTTCCCTGGGACAGACAAGGTGGCTGTCACCCAGCAGTAACCCCAGCGAATGCCTCCGGCTCCCTCAGTGGCTGTGCAGTTGCTGACCCCCGTGGGTGGTGGCACAGGAGTGCGGGAGCCTGGCCGAATCCCCACCCTTGCCCAGGTGGAGCTCCACTTTGCCCCCTTGGGAAGGGGAGCTTGGCGGGGTGGACTTGCCCGTGCCCTGTGAAGACTTCTCTCTGTGGCTTTCCTGGAGTGGTTGGATTCTGGGCATGCCATTTGATCTCACACCTCAGTTTATTGGTCTGTAAAATGGGTGTAACGTTTCTTATGAGTTCAACCAGTTGATAGAATGTAGCTGAGAGCCAGCAGTGAAGACGCTGCTTCAAGCACACGCATCCCGTATCAGAATGCCTGGGTTCAGGTCCCGCCTCTGCCCCCGCTGCCAGCTTCCTGCCGATAACGGTGCATGCTGGGAGGCAGCAGGTGAGGGCTCCAGGAGCTGGGTCTCTGCCACCCACGTGGGAGACCTGGGTTGAGTTCCCAGCCCCTGGCTCAGCCCCAGCTGTAGCACTGGGGGAAGGAGCCTGCGGATGGAGATCTCTGTCTGTCTCTGCCTTTCAAGTAACTAAGTTTTTGAAACATGGGATGAAGAGCTTCGGGAAAAGGGTTTAAAAAGAAGTCAATGCCGTGTAGCAGCAGCGATCATTAAGCACCTACTATGCGCCAGGCTCGACTGCCATCTTTAAGGAAGTGATAATTGTTTAAGAGCCCCAAGAAGTAAGACTTGATTCCGCTCATCTCACAAAGCAGAGGTTCACAGGGGAAACAGTGTGTCCCAGAGCGCGCAGTGGGCCCCATTGGGATCTCCAGACCCCACGTGCAGGGGTGGCCTTGTCCCATGCCACCCGACGGCTGACCACGGGTGAGGAGGCAGGCAGGCCGAGCGCGGGGTCTCCCCGGTGTGTGTCACCATATTGCCACGGCGGGTGGCAGGACAGGAGACTTGCTGCTGTCATGCTGTGGTAATTATTTCTTGAGAGGCAAATGATTCAGCGGCAGCACAGGCAGATGAGGCTCCGGGCCACCGGGGCAGCTCTGCACAGCTGTGTCCCAGAGAAGATCCCAGGTGGGGGCCGGCGGGACCGGCAGGAGCGCATGGGGAACCGGGAAGGCGGATTGGTGCCTGCCCAGAGCTTTCCTGGTGGTCTCTGGAACCCTGTGGCGAAGCCGGGGCTAGCCGTGGGTCTTGAACTCCAGGAAATGGTCCTTTGATGCTGCCCAGGGCGTGCCCAGAGGTCGCCATCGTCGTAACAGCAGCAGACAGCATGGGGCAAGCCGGGGACAGGGCGGAGGCTGGTTCCGCCCTGGGCCAGGTCGCCCCCACTTTTGCTTTCGGTCGGCGCTGTGAGCTGTGCCTGGGCACAGGGAACTCAATGCTGTTGTGTTGTACCTCCGGTGTGGGGAAGAGGAGACGGGGGTTCCCCCGCCTCTCCCTGCGCCAGGCCCCCCTGCTGGGCCCCGCAGGGCGGCACACAGAGTCCCGGTCCTCTGGAGCCCAGAGTCCGGGCACATGGGCAAATGCACCCTGCCGTGACAGGTGCCTGCCGCAACAGTGCTGTGCTCATTCCAGGAGCACAATAAACATGTAGTAGTTGATTAATAAAAGTAGTTATACCGGCTCCATCCAAAGCAGCTTACAGATGTTTAATTCACGGAGCCCGGCTGTCAGCGCGTGAGTCCCAGCGTCTCCTTAGCCCACCATGGAAATCCTGAAACTGAGCCCCGGAGACCCCGAGGGAATGGGGTTGCATCACAGCTCCAAAGAGGCAAGTCCCGATTCGAACCCAGGCAGTCAGGCCCCAGATCCAGTCTCCCCGTGCAGGGGCTGGAAGGGAGCATGGTCGGTGCAAGTAGCCGAGCCTCGAAGTTTGCTTCTGTGAAATGGGGCTACGCTGACCTCACGAGGCTAGAAAGGAACCGATGCCGGTGGAGACGCTTTGTGAACTGAGGGTGCTGCCCGTGGGGACTGCCTCTCAGGAAGCCCAGGCCTCACCCACACTGCAGCTACCCAAAGCCCCATGGAACGCCCGGGGCCAGCCGGGGTGGGGCGGTGGACAGAAGCCTGCTCACTAACTTAGCTTGGGGCAGAGCATCCGTGTGGCGCTCGGAAATTGGGGAGCGAGGATGCCACAGGGCGCTTCTGCTTCTTTTCAGCTCTGAGACCTTGGGACACGCACTTTGCCTTTCCGAGCCTCAGTTTCCTTATCTGGAGAATGGGACAGTCGTGCTGCCTGGACTGTGTGAGGAAGCAGATGAAGTGTCGGTGCTCAGACACCGGCAGCTGCTCTGTGCTGTGAAACAGGGCTGGGCTTCTGGGGGACCGGGGTAGGGGCGAAGAGTGGGCATGGGGTGGCCGCTGGGACAGGGGCTGGCTCTGTGCTGTTCCCAGCCTGCGTGCCTCGACTTCAGGATGTGCAGGTTCGCACGGCCCCCCACTCTTCTGCTCTCCATGGAGAGGCCCCTGCAGCCGAGACACTGCCTTCCGCCCTCTTAATTGGCCATTTTTATTACTCAGGGTGTTTAAGACAGTTCTTGGCTCGCTGCCCTGGTTTGCTGCCGGGGGGAGGGGCAGAGCCGCTGGGTTAAGTGGACCTTGTGATTCCCCGGCACACAGCTCCTCTCCGGGCCGGGGCCGGACACCCCGTTTCGCCCCAGCCCCTGTTGTAATGGGCAGAAGGCCATCGTGGGGGCGGGCGGTGGAATAGCCTTGGGGAGGGGTGGGGGAGCTTCTTGCAGTCAGGACCAGAGCTCGGTGAGACCCCGGGTGCCCCAAGACCCAGGGTTCTGGAAGACACCGGATCCAGTTCAGGGCTAGGCAAGGAGGGCTTCCTGGAGGAGACGTTATCTTTGTTGTGTTTTGAAGGCCAATGAGAGTGGAAAGAAGGGGACTGGGCACTTCCAGCAGAGGGAGGAGCTTGTGCGGGGCCTGGCTGCAAGGCAGCTGTGCCAGGGTGGTCTGCAGCCTGCAGCCGTGCCCACCTGTAAAACGGGCACACGACAACCTGAAGTTGTGACAACAAGTCGGGGAGACAGAGGCTGCTGGGTGCCAAGTGTGGTGCGGTCACCTTAGCTGTCCCTGCCCTGTGCCCTCTGCCCCGGGCCTCCCAGGCCCCCAGGCTCCAATGCGATGAGACCCACCTCCCGCGTCCGGCTGCAGAGTGGCCTGTTGTGCTCTGGGCAGAGCGTCCAGCGAGGAGCCTTGGAGGCTGTGTCCCACACAGGGGTCGCCTGGAGCCTGCAGCTCCCAGGTGGGCTTGGCTGAGCCCAGGTGGTGAGACGGTGCCTCTGTCCTTGTCCCTGCCCTCCTGGGGGTCAGAGAGCGGCCGAGCCGCCTCGATGTCCGGGTCGTGAGTCTCCTGCTGTGTGGTGTCCGTCCCAGGAGGTCCCTCTTAAAGGCAGGAGCAGAGCCGGGATTCGAACCCGCCGCCAACGGTGTTCACCCAGAGTGTTTTCCCCCTGGTCATGGACTCCGTCTGCCGGGCTGCAAAGTGGCCCGTGTGTTCCTGGGCCTGAGACCCAGGAGTTGGAAGTCGGGGGTCCAAGCCTGCCCTGCCCCCAGCAGTGAGCAGCGAAGCAGCTCCAGTTCTCAGAGTGGGTGCCAGGCTCACCGGGCAGAGGGGTGCCGCTGAGGGCTGGCCTGGCATTGTCTCTCCACAGCTGACGTCAGGGCGGCTGGTTTAGGGTTTCCTCTGTGAGACAAAGGCTGCTTTGTAGCTTCTGCTGCATCCGGGCACTTCACCCCCCACGGGGGGAACGAGGTGGAAGGGACTACAGGGACCAGGCTTTGCTCGGCTCCTCCAGGAAGGCAGCCAGGATCTCACATCCGAGGCGCTGCCACGGCAGGAGCGTCCCATGTCCCCCCGCAGTGCCCCTGCAAGGCAGCTGTGACCATACCCATTGTGTGGATAGGAAGACTGAGTCTCAGCAGGTCACATGACCCGTGGTGGGGCTGGATGGGAGCGCGGGCCTCTGTGGCTTCAAAGATCAGCATTAGGCCGGCGCCGCGGCTCACTAGGCTAATCCTCCACCTTGCGGCGCCGGCACACCGGGTTCTAGTCCCGGTCGGGGCGCCGGATTCTGTCCCGGTTGCCCCTCTTCCAGGCCAGCTCTCTGCTGTGGCCAGGGAGTGCAGTGGAGGATGGCCCAAGTGCTTGGACCCTGCACCCCATGGGAGACCAGGAGAAGCACCTGGCTCCTGCCTTCGGATCGGCGCGGTGCGCCGGCCGCAGCGCGCCGGTGGCAGCCTTTGGAGGGTGAACCAACGGCAAAAAGGAAGACCTTTCTCTCTGTCTCTCTCTCTCTCACTGTCCACTCTGCCTGTCGAAAAAAAAAAAAAAAATCAGCAGAGTTCACTCCTGGTGACTCGTTTCCCACCCAGCCAGGGGAGGGCGCCTCAAACGCCCAGAGACCCCAGGACGAGGCTGGGCGCCATGGTTTAGACCCTTCTCTCCGCAGGAGTCAGAGCTGGGTCTCCGTGCTCGGAGCACGTGCTGCGCACGTGTGTCTGTGTGCGTGGGTGTGTGCACACGTGGGTGCACGAGTGGAGCCGGGGAGGCCTTGTGGCAGGTGGGAGGAGCCGTCCCGCGGAGCCTGGGCCCTGTCTCTCCCCGGGTCAGCTGCTTGGTCATTCACGCCGCACTTCCTGGGCCCCTGTGCTCAGGCACCTGTGTGGGCTTTGGGGGCAACACTTAGGAACCCAGGACTTGCCGGTCCGTGGAGCCCGGGGGCTCTCCTGGCCCCATTAATCAGAGAGGGCTGGTTTCTCACCTGAGGCTGCACAGCAAGCAGGGGGGCTGTGCGTCCGGCCTTGCTCCTGGGCGGCAGCCCCCGCCCCCAAGCCCTTCCCTGCTCGGCACTCTTGGACTTTTCGGGAGCCTCTGTCCGGAGACATCCAGAGACGCCTGGAGGAGCAGCGCGCAGGCCCCAGGCAGACTGAGCCTGGCCGTGCTCTGCCCACCTAGAACCCAGGGCCGGCCGAGCCCGTGGCGCACGTGCCCTGGCCAGACGCTGCTTTGCTGTCTGTGGCCCTCACCTCCTCCTCCCTGGCCTTCAGCCTGGGGCTATTACAGAGCCTGCTTGGAGGCCTCACTGCCAGCAAAGAACATTCCAGAGCCTCCTCTGGAAGCGACTGGCGGTGTGTTCGTGGCCTGTCCCATTGGGAAGTGCTTCCTGATGTCTAGCCACGATCCCGACGGCTGCACCTTCTCGTTTAGCCGTCCATGGAGTGTGGAACAGCCTGGCTGTTCTCCAGCCCCAGAAGCACTCCCTCTGCCCCCTAAAATCCCTCTTTCTTCCTCCTGAGAGGCCCGGATCTTGACTCAGACACGAGTCGAGGCTCACGCCCCACAGAGAAAGGATCGAGCGGTCCCTGAAGGACCCGGCACGTGCCGGGAAAGGAAGCAGGTTCCTTGTCCTGGGCCCTCTGAGCCGGAAGTGGCCCTGGGTCCCAAGGATCGGTCCAGCACCCTACTTTCCTGGTGGGGAGACTGAGGCCCCCAGGGGCTGACAGCGTGTGGTGGCCTCCCTGGCCCCCGGAGGTTGGGGGCCTCCTTCACGGGCCTGGCTGTTTCCGTGGCCTGGGCCCCGGGCTAACAGCTCCGGCCTCCTAGCCTGGTGGTGTCCACCCTGGTCAGGTGTCCTGGAAGCAAAGCCCCAGCCCCGGGTGGCACCACAGGGCTTCCTGGTCCACAGCCCATGGCCGTGTGGATTCCTGGCGGCTCAGGGCTGCCCTTACCTCCTCCACTCCCCATTGGCCTGAGGTCGCTCTCCCCTCCCCCTGTAGCCCCGGGGACAAGGCTGGAGGCTGGGGGCCTGGCTTGCCAAGGACAGGAAGGGGTTAAGCCGTTCTGTCTGCCAGGGCTGCACTCCCAGCTGGTGTCCCCCAGGCCATCTGGCCTGACAGCCGCCCCTCTCTGACCCATCTGTCCCAAGGCAAAGTCCCCAGCTTGTGCCTTTGTGGGCCTGCCAGGGTGGGCTAGGCCGGGCCAGCCGGTCCTCTGACCCGCTGTCCCCGCTGCCCTGGGGTGGCCCCGTCTCCCCGTGACAGGAGGAAGCAGAGTTGGAGCTTCCTGTAGGGGTGGCTTCCGGGTCACCAGGCGTCAGAGCAGGACTCACACCCGGGCCCCCGGGGTCCCTTCAGCCGCGGCCCCCAGAATTCTTCCCAGAAACGAGTGCAGCCTAGGCCATCGCACAGACGAGGTCCTACTCCAGCGCCCGCCCCTTTGTTGGGGGAGCGGAAGCAGGGGGGGTCTCTGCAGAGCTAGACTCCCGGCACTCAAGTCCTGGCTCTGTGCCCTCGGCCTCAGTTTTCTCATCTTTACAACGGGCATCATGGTAGTGCTACCTCACACTTGTCGTGAGGACTAAATGAGTTACTGGCGCCTGTGCGTGCTGTCAGTTCATAACGTGACCTGGCACGGTTAGGTGGCCCTGGACCCGTCACCGCAGCTCCGCGAGCCTCGCTCTCCCCATCTGCAGAATGGGGACGAGGAAACAGGAGCTGCCGGTGGCTTCCCCCTCACAGAGGGGCCTCTGGGGTCTCTGTGCTCTCGCGGCCCCTCCCCAGAGTCGAGGGGACTGGCCTCTGTCTCCCCTGAGTAGCCCGGTGACAGGCAGAGCGGATGTGTGTTGGGGTGGGGGGTGCCCGGTGAACACCGGTGGGGGCTGGTGCCGAGCTGAGAGTCCTACCCCGGGGCCGTGTTCAGTGGCTAATCACACTGCCGTGCGAGTCCTTCGAAGCCGGGTAGGCTAACGTTGGGGCTGCCCCGGGACCGCTCACAGCCGCACCGACCTCGCGCTGGGTCCGGGTCACTCCTTCCTCCGTGCCCCTGGCGACTGCTCAGGGGTGCTCCCTCCCCTACCCCGCTGCGCCTGGTGGGGTGGGTGACCTTGGGCACTCCCTGGGCCCCTCGGACTCCTCATCTGCAGATGGCCCGGACTTCTGAGCGTCTCCCCGTGGGCTGGGATCCCGGGGTCTGTGCCTGTTGGCACCAGCGTGGGCATGTTGTCCAGCTCATTTCTCCCCCATTTCACAGATGAGAAGACTGAGCCCTAGGAGATGACTTGGCTCAAGGCTGCAGTTTTGAACCAGGGCGGGGCGGGGGGTGTCCCAGGTCTTGCCTGGTGGGCTCTGCCTGGCTGCTTGACCCCCTCATCTGTTGAGGGACATTTGAAATGCATGGCAGTCGGCCCCCAGGCTTGGTCATGGTGACAGACGGACAGATGGACGGACAGACGGATGCACGTGGCCTGGCTGGGAGATCGCCCTGAGCCGCGGCCACAGTGCCCTGCGTTTACCTGCAGGGCCGCCCATGGCCAGGAATAAACAGAGAGACCCAAGTGCATATTAGTTTTCCAAAATAGCCCGGGGAGCTGCTGTTTTCCTCAGAGCTGTAAACACAGCTCTGGGCGGGGCCCCACCCCTCCTGGGCACAGACCCCTCGGGCCTGGGCACGTGGGCCTGGGCGCGGGACCCTCTGCCGCCCTCTGGGTCTCACAAGAGCTGGCGCCCTGGTGGCTGAGAGCTGGCTGACGCTGGTGAAGGGGCAGAGGGGGAGGCTCCCTGGCAGCTTGGGCAGAGCGGTGGGCTCCCAGGGACAGAGAGCGTGGCGCCAGCCTTCCCACTGTGCGCCCCGACGTCCAGGGGGACACTGAGAGCTGGCCTGCCCTGGAGCTTGTCTGGGGAAACGAGGCTGGCAGGGAGGGGCAAGGAGGGGGCCATCTCCAAGGCCACAGTGGGTCAGCGCTGCGCCCGCTGTAGACCTGGAGGTGGATGAGTCGTTGCATCCATTGAGCATTCATTTGGCGCCTGCTGTGTACCGGGCTCCGGGCTGGCACTGGAGTGGCAGCTGTGACCCCGAGATGGGCCTGACCTTGTGAAGAGCTGGGTGGAGCGGGGGGACCGGCAGGTAGGAGGAACCTCAGTGCCAGGCGGCCTCAGCCTGTGCAGTCAGAAGAGGGGCATTGACTCTGACCGAGGGCTCAGGGCCTCCTGGGGGAGAGCGTTTACGCTGGGATGTGACGCCCAGGGGAGACACGGGGGTGAGGGAGCAGTGACAAAGGGAAGGAGGTGCTGCCAAGGCTGCAGCTTGGCGCACGCTTGGGCGGGAGGTGCTGGCTCAGCCTGCCCCGCCCCACACGCGGCTGCCTGTCCTAGAGCCTGTGGCCGCCCGGCTGGGACAGAGCCCTGCTCTTTCTGGGAGGTGGGGTGTCGCTCCCTTTCTCAGGGGAGCCTGCTCTCCTTGCTCCTTGGGAAAGGGTGGGTGGAGGTGGGGTCTTCCTCCACTCAGGGGAGAAGCAGTGTTTAAGAGGGAAACTGAGGCACAGAGCAGTGTTGCTCAGGGGCTGGGGTGAGGGCCTGGGGACCCAGCTGGCTTCTCTTGGGCTCCCGGGCAGAGCTGCTCCGGGCACCAGCAGCTTTGTCACCCGCAGCCCTTTGGAGGGGCACACGAGCCTGCCCTGAGCCCGTGCCCTTGGGCCAGCAGCTCCCCCGGGACTGACTGGACGAACGTGCACGAAGTGTACCAAATGTCCCCGGCAGTGCTGGCTGCTGGGACTCGGGACGGACAGGGACAGGTGCATCGCAGCCTCCTGCGTGTCACCTGCCTGGGAGGATGCTGCCGTAGACGTGGGAAACGCAGGCTTGAAAACCACCCGCTTTTACTTCGGAGAGTCTCATTAAAAAATAAATGAAAAATCACAAAGAGCTAGGGAAGGAGAGACAGTGCCTTCAGGGCTTGTTCAGGAAGGGGCATTGGGTGGGTGTTAAATTCTTTTTGTTTGGTTGACTTGACTTTTTTTTTGTTTGTTTGCTGTTCTTTCATGTAAAATATTCATGCAACTTAAAACAAGGGAAAAATGAGTGATATTTTCTTAAAATTCACACCTGATCTTAGCCAAAAGACTGAGAAGCAATTGTCTTTTTTTAAACACACACAAAAAAGGATTTATTTATTTATGTGAAAGGCAGAATTACAGAGAGAGAGAGAGAGAGAGAGGCAGAGGCAGAGAGAGAGAGGTCTTCCATCTGCTGATTCACTCCCCAAATGGCCACAACGCCGGAGCTGCTGGGCCGATCTGAAGCCGGGAGCCAGGAGCTTCTTCTGGGTCTCCCACGTAGGTACAGGGGCCCAAGGACTTGGGCCATCTTCTACTGCTTTCCCAGGCCACAGCAGAGAGCTGGATTGGAAATGGAGCAGCTGGGTCTCCAACCAGCGCCCATATGGGATGCTGGCGTTGCAGGCGGCAGCTTAACCCGCGATGCCACAGAAGTGGCCCTACAACTGTCTTCTTAAACTTTTAAATTTAGGGGCCAGTGCTGTGGTGTATCGGGTAAAGCCACTGCCTGCAGTGCCAGCGTCCCATATGGGTGCTGGTTCGAGACCCGGCTGTTCTACTTCTATTTAGCTCTCTGATGATGTGTCTGAGAAAGCAGCGGAAGGTGGCACAAGTCCTTGGGCTCCTGCACCCACATGGGAGACCTGGAAGAAGCTCCTGGCTCCAGGCTTCATCCTGGCCCACCCCTGGCTGCTGCAGCCATTTGGGGAGTGAACCAGCAGATAGAAGATATCTCTCTCTCTCTTCCTCTCTCTCTATAACTCGACCTTTCAAATAAATAAAATATATCTGTTTAAAGAAAGTTTAAATTTTTAAATGTAAGTGGTTTTCACTTTTTGGTTAGTTGTGCATGACATCATTCTGTAAGGAAAAGGGCTCAGAAACAGGGAGGAGACAGGGCACGAACTCACCGGCAGACCGAATTTATTCAAAGAAAATAAACTCGCAGAGCTCAACCGACTGCCAGTGTGCACACGGACCGAACACGTGGCAGAGGCCCCGACCCCAGCAGGCTGGGCCTTTGCATATCGTAGGTGGGCTGGGGTGGGGAGAGGCGAACTCTTCATACGGGTTCTTCAAGTTCGGCGCACCTGCTCCCAAGCCTGGGGAAGAAGGCAGGGGCTGGGGTGGGGAACGGGAGGGTGTGAGACTGAACTGGTCTCTGGGAAGAAGGGCGGACAACAGAGGCTGCGGTGGCTCAGGCTCCTGTCCTTGATCCATCACATGCAAAATTAGAAAGATACGCACACAGGCGAGTACCGGTCTGTTTTCCGCTGCTGAGACAAAGTGTCCGAGGCTGGACACTTCATAAAGAAAAGAGGTTGCTTTAGCGCAGGGTTTGGGAATAGGGTGGTGCTGGCTGTGACCCATCCCGGAGGATGGCACCATGGTGGGGCGTGTGCAGGAGAGAGGGCAAGACAGGAAGCCCGCAGCGGCTCAGGGGAAGTTCCCGGAAAACTAGCTCAGTCCCTTCCAGGGCTTCCCCCAGGGAAGATCCCACCACCTCCCACATGGCCACACTGGGAGCCAGGCGGACGGCACAGGAACCTCTGGGGAGCACACCGCACCCACACCTAAACCATAGCAGAGAGGGGTACCTGACAGATGGCATGACGCGTCCCAGCCGTGAGGACGTCAGGCCGAGGGAAGTGACAGCATCCCTGTGTGGTGGGAGCAGGAGTAGGATCGAGACCCCCACTGTCAGTGCCATCAGCGCCGGGGGTGCTGAGGACAGACAGCAGCCACCGCGCCACCCAGCGGTTCCATGGTGCAGCAAGCCAGCGAGGACAGAGAGACAAGGGCGTTATGGCGGACCCCAGAGCAAGCTGGGGACAGGGAAGGCACCGGGCCCTCCTTTTGTTGTAGCCTGCACCTGCCATCTCTCTTACAAACTGTAGCAGCCTCCAGGGCCCTTTACAACCCCCACCCTCTGCCTTCCATGGGAGGTTACGTGGGGAGACTCAGAGATAATCGTTCACCCAGGAGCATGTGGCCAGGAATGCTGGGATTTGAACCCCGTTCCATCCGACTCCAGAGCTGGTTTTTTTTTTTTTTTTTTTTTTTTTTTTTAAAGGCAGAGTGTCAGAGAGAGTGGTAGAGATGGAGGGAAGGAGAGATCTTCCATCTGCTGGTTCACTCCTCAGATGCCTGCCGCAGTCAAGGCTGGGCCAGGCTGAAGCCAGGAGACAGAACTCCACCCAGATCTCTCATATGGGTGGCAGGGGCCTGAGTACTTGGGTCATCATCAGTCGCTGCCTTCCCAGGTGCACTAGCAGGAAGCTGGATCGAAGTGGAGCAGCTGGGACTCAAACCGGTGCTCTGATTTGGGCTTAGCCCGCTGCACCACAATGCTGGCGCCAAAGCTGGTATTTGTTATGCTCGTCCTGTGCCAACCTCGGCTGATTGCCTGGGCCAGCGGAGGCGGCAGCTTGCTAAGGTCTGCATCGCCTGGTCCGAGCACCCTGAGAAGTGAGGTCAAGGGCAAACCAAGTCCTCTGGCTCAGTGGCTCTTCCTCCAAGCCAGTGTCTGTGACCCAACGAGTTCGCATGTGCGTGTCCAACCCTGCCAGTGTCACCTGTGGGGCAGCGCCCGCTCAGCTGTGATGTCCAGCCAGGTTATGAGCGTCCACAGAACTGCTGAGGGTGTTTTCAGTAAATGACACCCGGTGGGAGTGACACCAGAGCCCTGGGCAAATAGGACACTGGGTATTTGGAACAGGTGGCTCACAAAACAGCTGAAACCTCACCTTGGCTCTGGGGTGAGCAATCAGGCTTCTCTGGACCCCGTGTTGCCCACAAGGCCTGTTGGTGCCTTGTGCCCGTTGGCTGGTGGCATGAGACCAGCCGGGCTGTCCTGCCGTGGTGGCCCCTGGCCGCACAGGGCTCCAAGGGCTCAGCGTGTGCCCATTAGTTCTCGGGGTACACTGGGGGGCGTGGGGGGCCGAGCAGGGGTTTGCTGGAAGGGGGAGTTGGTGGCATTAGCGTCTGCTTCTCCCGCTCTGCCAGGGGCATTGATAGTGTGGCCCTGGAGCCCTTGGGCGGTCTCTCCCGACCTCTCTGGGGTCACGAGGATGAGGGGGATGACGCCAGCTGCATGCTCACGGTGTGCCCGGCACTGGGATTCCAGGGAATATTTGCAGAACACCCGACGAGTGGGCGTCAGGAGCGAGGCTCGGAGACGGTGGGGAACTTGCTGGGGTTTGATCCTGGGACCTCGGCTCCAGAGCCCCCCACCCCCACCCCGCCCCTTCGCATTGCACCTGCTGCTCTGAACCCAGGGCCGACCTGCACTGCCTGAGCTGGCGTTGTCGTCAGCGCACGGCGTTTGTCCAGGGACTGTGCTCCCCTGGCTCGGCTGAGTGGGTCCTGGGCATCCATCGTTCGACACCACTGCGTTCTTCCTGGGACAGCGGGGCTAGCGGAGCGGAAGGGACTTAGCCGGGGTCACACAGCCAGTTAGGGGCAGAAGCAGCCCTCAACACTGGCCGCCTTGTTCCTCGGAGGTCTGGGGGGCTGGGGCGGCCTGGGGGCTTGCCAATCTCTCTCCTGCCTCTCTCAGGGCCTGGTGGTTCCCCAGGGGGAGCCGCAAGACCACCCGGCTGCACTGCAGGGGCACGAGGAAACAGGCGGGGGCACGAGGTGACTCCCTGCGGCTCCTCCTCACTGCCCATCCGCTGCCCCTGCTCGCACCTCCCCGCTGGGGGAATTACCCAGCAGCTGATTTCATTGCCACCGCTCGGTTGCTTCCGGATCCCCCAGAGGGTCAGGGCAGGGTGCAGCCGTGTCTCTGCCTTGGTGCTGGGGACCTTGGCCTGCCCAGCTGCCTCTGCTTCCTTCCCGTAAGCGTGGACAGCCAGGGAGAGGACAGCCGGTGTCCACTCAGGGCGCCCTGTGCCTCTTCTGAGCCTGCTTGTCTGGTCCGTCGTGAGTCCTGCAGGGGAGGGTTGCTACCCCATCAGACAGAGGTGGGAGCTGAGATCCTACCTCGAGAGAGCAGGCCCTCCGGAACCACCGCGCTGCAGATGGCTTCTCCGTTTGCCTGCCCTTCCTAGTGGGGTTGGCAGAGATGCCTGTAACCTGTGTGTGTGTTTAAATTTGTACTTTGAGTGAGAGAGAAGGAAAGAGAGAGCCCCCATCTAATGGTGCACTCCCTGAATGCCCACCATGGCCAGGGCTGGGGCTGGGCTCAGGACACACGGGCTGGGAATGCAACCCAGGTCTCCCTTGTGGGTGGCAGGGACCCAATCACTTGGGCCATCCTTCCTGCTTCCCAAGATCTTCGTGATGGGAATCTGGAATCAGGAGCTGCGAATTGAATTCCGGCACTCTGAAGCGGACCGTGGCTAGCAGACCTCCTGCTTATATCTTTTTTTTTTTTTAATTAAAAAAAATTATTTGAAAGGCAGAGTTAGAGAGAAAGAGGGAGAGAGAGAGAGAGAGAGAGAGAATCTTCATTTGCTGGTTCACTCCCCAAATGGCTGCAATGCCAGGGCTGGGCTGGGTCAAAGCCAGGAGCCAGGAGCTTCTCCTGGGTCTCCCACACGGGTGCAGGGGCCCACAGACCTGGGCCATCCTCCACAGCTTTCCCACTGCCTGTAACCTTTGATTCTGCATCACTGTGCGGCTTGGGGCAAGCCCTCAGGAGCTGTTTGTGAGGAATGAGGGAGTGGCTGGAGCCAACCCAGGGGGCAGAGGCCTGGTGTACCCAGGAGAGCGGGGCTGGAGCTGGTGACCCTGGGGCTGTTGCCTGGTCCTGGGCTCCAGTGGGGACAATGCCCAGGGTCTATGGATGGCAAATGTCCTGGCCAGAGGGGTTCTAGGAGATCATGTTGCAGGTGAGGAAACTGAGGCCAGGGCCCTTGGGAGGACTTCTCTGGGGTCACTGCCACAGCCCCAAGGCCCTCTCCCACTCTGTACTTCCCCGAGCACCCTGGACCCCAGCCTGCCCGCTGGACAGCTCGCACAGACCTGGCCCGCTGGGGCCCCTGGCTGAGGCTGCTGTTGCAGGTGGAGAGGAGGCCTGGGTGTCCATCTGGGCAGGTGGCAGTGTGGTGGGTGGGGGGGCACACTCGCACGGTGCCCATCACCAGCTCGCAGCCTGTGCTCCGGCCGCCCGGGCCATTACCGCCCGCTTGTAATGGACTCGGCTGCCCTGGTTAAGTGTGCACATTAAATTAATACCTCCTCTGCGGAGACAATCAGTTGGCATTTAATTTGTGTTTCCTCCTGCGAGCTGCGGAGTGCGCTGGGCAGCTGGGCTCTGGGGGGCATGGGCGAGATGCGCACCTGCCCGGGATCAGATGGCAAGGTGCCGGCAGGCGGGAGGCTGGGGATGATCCCCGGTGATCCCCGCAGGGAGCTGGGGCTGGGTGGGCAGGGTCCGCGGGAGCCTTGCCTGCTCTCCGCCTGCTTGGGCCTTCCCGGAGCTGACATCTTGGCGGGGGGAAGGGAGGCTCCCAGCTCGGCAAGCAGGAGAAATCCAGGAGGCAGAGCTTTGCAGCGGGCCTGGTGTCAGCGCTGGTGGTGCCGGGTCCTCCTGTCTTCCTGGCCATGCCTGTGTGCCCAGCCTCTTCCAGACACTTCCAGACAACGCTCTGCTCAGAGGTCTTGGGCAAGGCCAGGGCGGCACCTCCGTGCACCTGCAGGTGGGCACACAGAGCTGAGGAGCAGCGGCCTGGCCACGTGTCCTGTGGTCAGAGCCACAGGCTCCAGCCCACTGCTGGCCGGCCCTGCTGCAGTGGGGGTGAGCTCCCTGGGGCCAGGGTGGAGCAGGAAGGGCACGAGCTGTCAACCTGCCAGGAAGCAGGTTTCTGCCCCCAGCACCTGCCTTCTGCCAGGGGCCAGGCCCACGCTTGGCCCGGAATGAAGTTGTCCACTGATGGCTCCAGTCCAGCCTCACCTGAGTGAGTCAGCCTGGGCGTGCCAGCTGCTGGCCTTCCTGGGCTAGCTGGGGACACTCCTGTGACCCCCTCCCAGCTCTCTTTCTCTCTGGCTCTGCGATTCCCTGGGAGCTGCCCAGCCTCGGTTGTCTGCTGGGTGCCTGGGACAGGACTGGGTGTTGTCACCCACACTGTAGTTCTCAAAAGGAGCTGATGTGTGTCCCACCTCACAGATGGGACCGAGGCCCAGAGAGGGTCACTGACTTGCCCAAGGTTGCACAGCTGGCAAAGGCCGGGTCTCTTCCTGCCCAGGAGTCTCAGGACTCTGGCCCCAGGCTGTTCCTGGGGCCCTAATCCTGCCCGAGCCCAAGCCTGGCGCTGGAGCCCCAACAGAGCCTTCTGCGCCTCCTGCGGCCGGCACAGGAAGTGAGAGGTCTGTGAGTCAGCCCCTCTGCCAGTGACTTCAGCGTGCATTTCCGCCCCTCTGTAGGCCTGGCTTTGTGGGCCCTTTCTCTGCGGGCCTGAGTGTCCCCTAGAGCTGACGGGGGAGGGGGAGCACTGACCTGAGTGCCGGGTGGGGGCGGGGGCTGGCGTCAAAGCCGCCCACCCCTCCTCCCAGCAGCCAGCTGGGCCGGCTCCTCCCACACGTGGTCCCAGCTGAGGCACCTCAGGAATGCGGGGGGACCACATCGGGTTGGGTCGGTGGCTGCCCGCTCCTGTCTCCCCCTGCTGTCCCCAAGTGCCCCCACTGGTTCTGCCAAGACGGTGGCGGCCCCAGATCTCAGCTGCTGTGTGGAGTCATTTCCTCTCCCTGCGCTCTTTGTCCTGACATCCCAGCCTCTGCTCCCTGGCCCCAGGGCTGCGGGCTGCGGGCTGGGAAGCTGTCTCTCCCTCTCCCTGCCTGCTTCCTGCCGGCCGCCCCTCCCCCTGGCCTGGCCTCTCCCCGGAGAGGCAGTGCTGGGAACTTGGCTCCCGGAGCCCCCCAGCCTAGGAAGGGAAGGCTTGGGATGCTGTGGGGGAGGGGGCCCAGGGCTGTGTGCAGCTTGGACTCATTCATTCATTCCACAGATCCCTTAGCCACATGCCTGACTCTTACCACGTGCCCGGTGGGGAGCCAGTGCTCCGCCCCGACCCGGCTGCTCCCCTGTGCCTCTCTTCCCAGCTAGGCCCCTTGCTTCCTCCTTGCCCTGTCTGACCAGGGCACAGGGGGCCCAAGACCTCCTGAGGTCGGTGCCTGCAGACCCTGGCATCCGGGAGACAGAGGTGGAGGCGGCTCCAGCGCCAGGCCACCTGGGAGGGTGAGACCTGAGACCCTGGGGCCTCCAGCCTGCACAGTGGGCACAGTTGCAGAGGCTTGGGGAGAGGTGACCCCTGAGACAGGCCGGGAGGAGGGCGGGGGTTTCAGGAGGCCCAGCCTCTGTTTCCGGACCTGCACACGGAGCCAGGCCCTTGGGGGGGACTACGGAACGTTTTATACGTGCAAAGGTGTGTGAGTGCCTAACGTGGTGGACAGCAGCCTGCAGGTCATCCGCGGGTGCCCCTCCGCTCCCCCCCCCCCCAGCACTGGGGAACTTGCTCGTGTTGGCAGCTGTTGGTTGAGGGTGGGCAGGGGCAGCCTGGAGGATTCAGGCCACGATGGCTGTGCTCAGGGCCTTCATTATTCCATCTGTAAAATGGGGGTGGAGCTTTCTCTGGGGCTTTCCAGCTCAGTGCCTGGGGGATGGGTGTCCTGCTTGAAGGCACCCTGCAGAGACCGGATGGGCCCCTCCCTCCCCACCTGACAGAACAGCTTCTGGAAACTGCTGAGGAAACCCACGCTCCTGCCCCCAAGGTGATCCCCCCCACCACCTTCTGTCCTTGCCGGCCCCTGTGAGCCCGGCAGCTCTTTCAGCCCTAGGGGGCCCAGAGGTTAGATTTGGCCAGACCTGGGCTGGGACTCACTCTGCCACACCTGGCTGTGGTGGCTTTGGACAAGTCGTTGGCTCAGCCGTGGGCTGGTGCTGAAAGGGGGGATGGAGAAGCCACAGCCCCTGACCCCCAGCGGGTGCGTGCCCTCTTGGTGGGAGAGCTGCCCGGGGCCTTGTTGAAGCTGATCCCTCCGAAACCTTACTGTATGGGTGGACCCAGGTCAGGGACAGACGGTGTCTGGGAAGCAGGTGTTGAAATCTCACAGCCAGCACCTCGGCTGACCAGTTTTCGGTGAAGCTGGGCGCTCCCTGGCTCTGGGCTGAATCGCAGTGAGTGTGGGGTGTCTAGAACACCTTGAGAAATGCATCACCCATCTGGCTCTCCGTCCTGTCGCCCGGAGCTGCTGAAGGGCAGAGCTCTTCCGTGCTGTCAACACAGGAGCCGGCTGAGCCAGGTTTTCCCCGCCTGGCTGCTGTTCTCAAACCCCTGGGAGCAGCAAAGTAGGTGAGCCTGCTCAGCTTTGGACATAAAACGTCCACGAAGGGAAACCATCTGTGTACGCTCATCCCTGGGTACAGCTCGGGAAACATAGGTGGAGAGGGGAGTGCAGGGCCTGGCTTCCCGAATTGCTCGCCAGGGAGCCGTGCGCTGCACCCCAGACCTGCAGCGTCAGGGTGTGCACGGTGACCAGACGGCCGGGCCATTCCGTGTACCTTGCAGAATCGCTGCCTTGGAACGGGGGCGAGGTTTGCGTCCCGGCTCCCTGCTTGCTGGCTGTGTGCCCTCAGACGAGTGCCTTCCCCCGAACCCCAGCTCCCTCGTCTGCTGCATGGGTTTGGGTAAGCACCTTGGCCTGAGAGGGTTAATAGTTCACATTCCAGCAGATGATGTGTCCGTACAAGGCACTGAGCCCCGTACAAGGTCCCAGACTGTGTCCGCCAGGAACCCGTCGCTGTTGCCGTGTCTGGAGATCCAACACACGTGCTCGTGTTTGCGCCCTGGGCTGATGCCGTGCAGGTCTCCTTCCTTCTTTGGGCCTCCTTTTCTCCATCTGTGCAGTGGGTCTGTCTGCGCCATTTGCTCAAAGGGAAGGCGAGGCGATGCTGTGCCTCGTGCACAAGGCGCATCTCAGGGATGGGGGCGTGCGTGTCGGTGAGCTGAGCCGGGCGCTTGCGTCCGTGCCAGCTGCCCCTTCCCTGCCGCAGGACACAGCATGGAGCCTGCCCCGGCAGCCAGGCTGCGGCCAGCACTCCTCCAGCTCTCCCTCGCGCCCGCTCAGCGGCGTGGGCACCGAGCCCCCAGCCCCTCTTGCTGCCAGCGAGGCCAGGAGATGACTCAGCATGGGAAGGCGTGTTCTGGGCCCCTAGGCTCCCTGAGGGAAGTCCAGGTGCCCCCAGGGTTGGGCGGGGGGCATGGCCTGGGAACTTCTCCCCACTTCGCCTTCCTGTCCCCACCCCTTTAGGCCTGGCCTTGGTGAGAGGAAGCCTGGGGCTGGACTCTGAGCCTTGATGTATAGGGTGACCTTGGACAAATGACTACACTCTGGGCTTCAATGTCTCCTTCTGTATGACGACAGGCACCCAGGAGGGTGGGCCAGCCCGGGACAGGCCCTGAGACTCCCTCCCTGCCCCTCCTTAGCCTCCTCTGTGTCTTTCAGCCCTGGCGGCAGCTCTAGCCACAGCCTCTTGGGTCCCTAGGTCCAGACCCCAGAGCCCATGGCGGACCCAGGCCTAACTGCGATAGTCAGGGCTGGCAACGGCCGAAGAGAACGGGAGAGGGAGCGTGGGTGTAATTCAGGAGCCCCCGCCAGGGCCGGCCATCACGTGTGGGGGAGGGAAGGACCTTTCCCCTGTGTGTGCAAACAGTATCCGTTTTCTCTCATTTCCCAAAGCCGGTGACATCACCGACTCTGCATCCATTCCTCCCCTCTGGCCTATTTTTAGCTGGCCCCGACTGCATCCTAAGAGGCTTCCAGACCTTCCTGCTCCGCGGCCATGTAGGGAGGGCTGCGCGCGGTGAGGAGACAGAAGCTGCGCTGTCTGTCCCAGGACGGGCGGGGGTGGGGGGGGAGGAGAGCGGGGCTCCATGGCTCCTGGGTCTCTTGGGAGCCCGCAAGGGGACTCCTAGCTGTTGGCCTGGAGCCTGCCCATCGGGGGCTGAGTCCTGGCTCCACCTTCCACCCCACCCCGACCCAGGGCAGGGTTCTATGCCTCGGTCAACGTTTGCATCCGTGCGTGGGGCTGGTGGGAGGACTGGATTGCCTGGGGGAGAAAGGTGCCTGGTGCAGAGGACATCTCAGTACAGAGGGGCTGGTGTCGTCACTGTCACTGTCACGCAGCCGCCTGTCCTGCGGTTCACGCTGGGGGTACCCTGTGAATCCTCTCGTGCCCTCTCCCCTCCGCCCTTCCCTGCTCACGCTCAGCCACTGTGCCTGCATGGAATGACCCTTGGACCAGGGCCCGGCCTGTCGCAAACTTGAAAGAAATGGAAGCTGTTTTACTGGACTTTGTTTTGATGGAATAAAACAGGCCTGGGCTTGAATCCCAGCCCAACACGCTGACTGGCCATGTGCCTTTGGGCGAGACATTGAGTCTCCCTGAGCCTTGGCTTCCCCATCTGTGAAATGGGATAACAGCACCTGTGTAGGAGATTTCTGAGTTGGTTGGGGTGGGCTGCAGGACAAATAGACTCCAAGCTTGGAGTGTTGGGCAGAATGGAAGTTTGCTTCCATGGCTGCAAAGCCGAGCCCGAAAGCGCAACTGACTGCAGCCTGGCCCCCGGGGGCCAGCTCCGCGCCTGGTGCTGCCCTTGCACAGCCATGGGCCGCCCGTGTGGTGGGGGTGGGGAGTGGTCCCTCCTGCCTTTGTCTTCCCATACCATGTTCATGGAAGGTGGCACTGTCGCCCTCTGGTGTTACGCATCAGTCTGCCTGTCTTCTGGCACCACCACCCCTAGCTGGGAGCCCCGGGGGGACGCAGGGATGGGTTCACCCAGCACAGGCCCAGGGTGGGTGCTGGGGTCGTGTCTGAGGGCTGGGCTGGTGTGGGGAAGTCGCCATCTGACCATCTGTCCTTGGCTTTTGCAGGTGGGAGGAGGAGCTGGCCAAGCGCATGAACCTTCAGGCCATGGTGGAGACGCTGCAGGAGGTAAGAGCCCTAGGAGCGGCCGGCCGGAGGGGCTCCGAGGTGGGAGGGGTTTCCGGCGCAGCCTCTGCTCGGTGACCTGCTGTGCACTCGGTCTTGCGGAGGCCCCTGCTCCAGGGCTGTAGACAAGCTCAGAGAGGGAGAGCCGGGGTTCCGGTCCTGCGGCTGCCCCTGGCTCACCGGCTGACCTGGGGCCGGCCACTCCCTCTCTGGCTCTGGCTCCCTCCCTGGGGTTGGACTAAGCGGTCCCCTCAGCTCGCGGGTCCCCTGGGGGGCACCCAGCTGGAGCAGAGCTCACGGCTGCCTGCCATGGAGGGCGCCCCCTCCGCAGCTCCGTCTGGAGGCGCCGCCCTGCTACTCTCTCAGCACCTGCTGTGCCGCCGGCACAGCCTCTGCTCTCTCAGTCAGAGGGGAGCCCCACGAGGAGGCGGGAACGGGTTTTTCACAGAAAAATCTTTAAAACGTGCTTCTGAGATTGAGAGCTTGTGTCGCCTAAGCAGGTTAGAGGTGGATTAAAATGGAGATGCATGTGGGGAAAGCGAAGGATGATGTCCCCTTTTTATTACAACAAAAATCCTTTTCCGTCTACAAACCTTGCATGCTTGTGGCGGGATATTTGGAAAATTCAGAAAAGTGCAAGGTAGACGCTAAAACTCCACCTCCGGCTCTACCCCTCCACGGTGGATGAATTGGCGTGGGTCCTTCTAGACTTTTCTGTGCAGCCCCCTGCCCTCCATAGCCCCTGATGTACACTCAGATGTGTACATTAGGTTGATGGGCACCATGTTGCGTTTGGGCAGTGTTACGTGGAGCCTAATATTTTAACAACCACCCTTCTTTGGTATCCACGAGGGCGTGATTCCAGGACCCCGGCGATACTGAAATCAGCAGTGTTCAAGTCCATTATGTAAAATGTATTTGCATATAACCTTCGCATCCTCCTGAATACATCATCTCTCCATTGTTCCCAACATTAATACAACGTGGACATTGTACAAATAGTGTTGCACTGTTTAGCGAATAACAAGAGCAAAATGTACGTACTCAATACAGATGTAATTTTTTACAAAAAAAATTTTTTTTCACTTCAAAGGCAGAGAGAGACAGAGGGAGTCATGTCCCATCTGCTGGTTCCTTCCCCCAAACGTAACAGCCAGAGCCGGGCCTGGCCAAAGCCTGGAGCCTGGAGCTCCATCCGTGTCTCCCACATGGGTGGCAGGGGCCCAGGTGCTGAAGCCACCACCTGCCGCTGCCCAGGGCGCACATTCGCAGGCGGCTGGGATCGGAAATGGAGCCAGGACGTGAACCCAGCCACGCAAATGTGGGGTGTGGCGTCCCCAACAGCACCGTTACCACTGCACCAAGCGCTCGCCCTGGGTTGGAACATTTTTGGTCCAGGGTGGGTTGGCCCTGTGGGTGCGGAAGGCTCAGCCGTGGAGGCCCGACTGCACCCTGACCACTTAGTCACGCTTTTCTCTTAAAAACAGCATGACATTTTCCTTGCAATAAATGAGCCTTTGAAAAGTGTTTTAGGCAGTCAGTAGGGCTCCGTGGGGAGCCAGGCTGGGACAAGGCCCTTGGCGGCCCGCAGCCGCCCCACCTGGTTGGACATCAGTGCCCAGGGCTCTGGTCGCGGCCGTCCGGAGCCCCCGCCCCCCGGGCTGCCCGGCTTCTCTAAAGCGTCCCCATCTCCATCCCCACAGGCGGCGCAGGAGGCCGACGCCATCCAGGAGGAGATGAACGAGAAGATCGAGCGGCTCAAGGCCGAGCTGGTGGTGTTTAAGGGGCTCATGAGTGACGTAAGTGCCGCCGCCGGGCGTCACCCCTCCCCTCACGCCCATCATGCAAAATGCTTCATTCACTCGAGGAGCTCGGCTTCTAGTTAGAGTCCTGGCTGGCTGCGTTTGACCGCAACGATGACACGGATGCATCCAGACCAGGCGCCCTCCCCGCCCCCGCCCGTGTCCGCTTCCCCGTCTGGGTCTGAGTAGAGATGCATTAATCTGCGCTTAACCCATCCTGCCCGTCCGCCTGGGCCCTCCGATGTGCGTGCGCTCGCTCGCTCCGACTGGATCCGCCTCGCTCCCAGGGGCCGAGCGGGGCTGGGCCGTGATGGGGGGCGGGGGCTTGGGGGCTGGGCGCCGTCTGGTCAGTGCTGGCCTGGGGCCCTCCGCCCCAGGGCCAGCTGCCTGCCACAGAAGCCTTTGGAAAACCAGGGGAGGCCATTGCGTGTGTCCCTGGGGCAGTTGGAGGCCTCCAGGGTAATGATGGGGTAGGGAGCTATGGGGACCTTCAGCCAGTGGGCGGTCCCTGGGGACAGCCCCCGGAGAAGGAGCCACGGGCACTGCGGTGACAGTCTGTGCGGCGGCTGGTGCTCAGGGGTGTGGTGGGCATGGATGGCAGAAGCCTCTGGGGGCCAGGGGAGGAGACCCCCCCACCGCTGGCAGCCGGGGGTGGAGTCCAGGAGAGAGCTGCCTTGGCCGCCGCCGCCATGGGGACAGGTAGGACACGGCAGGCAGGGAGGCGCTGCGTTGTCTTTCTCTTTGCTCTAACGGCGACGGACACTGGCCTGCGTGTGCTGAGGCAGGGTGCCTCCGGGCTGCAGGGAGTCCAGCTCCCACGCTCCCACTGTGTCACTCTCAAGACCCCCCATCCCGAGCAGCACAGATCCAACCCCGCACGCACGCCCCTACGGAAGGCTCCAGAGCTCTCGGCCTCCCCCCAGCCCACCCACCTCCTGCTCCCCTCCCCGCCCCTGCTCACGTAACCCCTGCTGTCCTCCCTGCAGCCCATGACAGACCTGGACACAAAGATCCAAGAAAAGGCCATGAAGGTGGACATGGACATCTGCCGCCGCATCGATATCACGGCCAAGCTGTGCGATGTCGCACAGCAGCGGAACTCGGAAGACGTGTCCAAGATTTTCCAGGTGACCAGGCCGCCCCGCTCACCAGCCGCCAGCCGCCCTCCCTCCCAGGACAGCCCTCCCAGGACAGCCCAGGCCGCCCCCCCTCCCCCCGCCGCTCCCTCCACGCCCTGTTCACTGCCCCGCCTCCGCCCCCAGAGGCAGCGCCTCCGCAGGGAAGTCTAGGTCCTGGACCTGCCCTGTCCAGTCTGACTGCTTTGTCCTGTGGCCGAGGACATGGACCCCCGGGGTGCTGTGCTGTGCCCCTGGAAGGCAGAGGCAGAGCCAGGCTAGGTCAGGTCTCCCCAGCCTCCAGGGCCTGTGCTCTGGCCCACGCTGCGTCCGCTGCCCCACTTCCTGTCTGTTCCTACGAGTGCCAGGACTGGGCGGCGTCCCCATGCAGGGGGACCCTGGCCAGGCTAGGGGTTTGAGCTGAAGGAGCTGGCCTGAGCCCTGGCAGCTGGACCTCAGGGGCTGATGGAGGCGCTGTTTGCCTTCGGCTGGTTCTCATCCCCTGGTCTACTGAGCGCCCCAGGCACTTGCGAGTGTGGGTGCCTCTGAGAGAAAGGGGCTGGGTGCGCCGGCGAGGTGGTCCCCCGCGGGTGCTGGCCCCAGGGCTGTGTCGGCCTCCAGAGGCCGCCTCCTGACTTCCGCGTTGTGGTGTGGCTTTGGCTTGAGCAGAAGGGCCGGACGGTGTCAGTGCTTTCCGTGTGTGACTGGGCAGAGCTGGGCGAGACCGAGGCGTCCCCTGCCCTTCTCACTGCACGCCTGCCAGGAGGTGGCGGCGGGGGCGGGGCCAGGGGGTGGACGCCACCTGCATTCGCTCGTGTCGTGGCTGCTCGGAGTGGACGCTTGGTGATCGGGCCGCCGCACCCGGGGCGCTCTCTGGCCGTCCAGCTGCTGTCTCTGTGTCCTGGTCTGGTCAGCGGTTCTGCTTCTCTGGGGAAGGGGTGGGCTGCGCAGCCCAGGCGCCAGGCCTCCCGGGGTGAAGGGTCCGGGCCGTCCGCGTCCCCCACGCTGCATGTCTCCCGCCTCACGCTTCCCGCTAACGCCGCCTGCTTCGTAGAGGACCGCACGTCTCTCCTGGCAGTGGCTGGCCCAGCCACGCTCCATCCATTCCGTAGGCTGCCGGCCCCCTTCCTGGCCCACCCTCGCCCTCCCACCCAGCCAAGCCCCCCACCAACCTCCGTCTTTCCCTTTCTGGTTCAGGTGGTCCCCAAAAAGAAAGAGCGGAAGGTGGCTTCGGATGACGACCTCTCGGAGCAGGACGGGGAGGTGAACCGCTTCTCGGACGACGAGGTCGGCTCCATGAACATCACGGACGAGATGAAGCGCATGTTTAACCAGCTGTGAGTGCCCCGCGTGGCTGCACTTGTGTCTGGTTAGGCCGGCAGAATGTTCTGGAAGAATTGGGTTGTGTTTTCAACATTTCAACCACAGGGGAGGGTTTGTGTTTTTAGCTTCGCTTGGAAGCCCGAGAAATCAGGCACACCGGGCCATTGTTTTTTTTGTTTTTTTTTGACAGGCAGAGTGGACAGTAAGAGAGAGAGACAGAGAGAAAGGTCTTCCTTTGCCGTTGGTTCACCCTCCAATGGCTGCCACTGGCGTGCTGTGGCCGGCGCACCGTGCTGATCCAATGGCAGGAGCCAGGTGCTTCTCCTGGTCTCCCATGGGTGCAGGGCCCAAGCACTTGGGCCATCCTCCACTGCACTCCCTGGCCACAGCAGAGAGCTGGCCTGGAAGAGGGGCAACTGGGACAGAATCCAGTGCCCCAACCGGGACTAGAACCTGGTGTGCTGGCGCCGCAAGGCGGAGGATTAGCCTAGTGTGCCACGGCGCCGGCCGAGAGGGGCTTTTGAGAATGACCACTGGCTGAGTCCAGGCTTTCTGGAGCTTGCCTGGGGCCTGCCTCTGCCTGAGACGGGGCGGACGCCCAGGAGACCCCAGGCCAGCTGGGTTCACGGCTTCTCTGAGGACATCGTCACCCCTGTTCTCACCATGACCCCAGAGGCTTATTAAGCTGACCAGGGGTGGGCTGAGCTGCGGCGGAGCACAGCTGAGAGGCGAGTTTAGGGGCTGCACTGGCCATGGCCCCCTCGTGTAGAAAGAGCATTGTGATCAGAGCCAGCGAGAGCAGGTGCCGCGGCAGTGGGTACCTGAGTGCCGAGGGTCGAGTCGGGTTCAGTGTCTGATTGGATTTGCCTGGGTGTAAAGCTGCCCACGTTAGAAAGTAAAATGCTCTGATTATCTGGAGACACCCCCCCCCCATCCCCTTCCTCGGCAGGGCTGCCCTGACCATGCTAGGTGGGGCCCTGGCCTCTCCCCCCACCAGTTCCAGGGAAGCCCTGGAATGATGTGTCCATGTCAGGGCAGGTTAGTTTCGATCCCAGTCCATTGCTTGGGCTTCAGACCGAGGCCAAGAGGAGCAATTCCCTACTTTGCTGCTTCTGGGGCCAGCCCCACCCTGGGTTGGGAGCTCTGCTCCCAAGACCCTCTCTTGACTGCCTCCCTGTCCTCTCTGGCTCTCTGTCCCTGAGCTGGGAAGGAAATGAAGTCACGAGTCCAGTATGGGATGCAAGGAACAGGGTCACCTCAGGGGCAGTGGCCAGGCCTCCCCCTCCAAACTCCCCCAGCCCTGGTTCCCATCTGTGGAGTGCCAGAGCCACCTACAGGCGCCCACAGGAACTGCTGTTGGGTGGGGAACCGGCCCGACCTGGCTCCAGGGGGCGCTCTAGACAGCGTCTTACCGAAGTTCCTTCTTCCTTGGGTCCTGCCCAGGGGTCCCCAACCCAGACCATTGTCTGATGCTTGGGAACAGTGCCCAGGAAGTCTGGGAGGGAGTTGAGGGGAGGCCCTTGGATGGGAGTCTGGAGGTGGAGCCACACCCTCCTGTGCCGCTGCTTCCTGGGGCGGGGGGGCGGGGGGGCGGGGGTCAGGCCATTAACCCCTTCAACCTCAGCCTTCCCTTGATAGCGGGTGTTCTGGATGGAATGAGTGCAAAGGTCCCCTCCAGTGAGGGTAACCAGGGCCTCCTGGGAAACCCAGGCCAACCTGGATGGTTCCAGGTCTAGCCCATGGCAGGGGCGGGGGAGGGGCTGAAACCATGCAGGCTGTGAGTTCACACCCAGTTTCCGGCTTGGATTCACGCAGAAGGGCCCCCACAGCCTCAGTTCCCTCACCTGTACAATGGGTGCAGAAACTGCGCACTGCAAGGCTGGTCTTAAGGGTGGCAGCGCCGCAGTTCTACACATGCCTTGTGGCCGGTCCAGAGCCCAGCACATCTGTGCTCGGTGGCATTGGGATGGGGGGCGGTGTCTGGAAACAGAAGAGGGGGCTCGCAGCCCCACCTTGTGCTGCAAGCCGGCCATGGGCCGTGGACGTGTGAGTTACTCCCGCCGAGCTTCAGTGCTCCTCCTCTGTGAACTGGAGTGCGGTGCCAGAGAAGGGGCTGCCCACGGCTTTGCTCCACGTAGGGGCTCAAGGAGTGAAAAAAAATCATGACATTGGACTTGGGAACTTTAGTCCCCATGAATTAAAACCTGCTGTCTTTAAAGATGTACATGGAAAATTGTATAAGTAACACCCAAGCACTTGAGAGGAGTTAAGCTCTGTGGATGAGACAGATGTCCCCTGTGGCCACCGCCCCCATATTGTTCGTTTGACCCTTCGGGTCCGTGATGGCCTCCGTGTCACCTCGCAGGCGGGAGACCTTTGATTTTGATGACGACTGTGACAGCCTGACGTGGGAGGAGAATGAAGACACGCTGCTGCTGTGGGAGGATTTCACCAACTGCAATCCGTCCATCGACCTGCAGGGGGAGGTGAGCCCGCGGCGCCCGCCCGCCCACCGCTGGCCGGGACTTCCAGTGACCCCTCGGCTCCCTCCTCCCCCCCCCCCCCCGACTTGAGGCTAAACCGTCCTCTTTGTTCTGTTTCCCCAGCAAGAGGAAAACTTGGGCAACCTGATTCATGAGACGGAATCCTTCTTCAAGACACGAGACAAGGAGTACCAGGAGACCATAGGCCAGATCGAGGTGAGGTCCGGTGGGGGAACCCGCTGAGTCCGCACAGAAAGACCCCTGCCCATCCAGGGCTCCCTGTGTGTGCAGGGGTGAGCCGAGTGCAGTGAGCCCGGGACTGGGGAGCTGGGAGGCCCTGCCAGCTCCCTGCATGGTGCTGGCCAAGTCCCGTCCTTCCCCGAGCCTCAGTTTCCTAAGCTGTACAATGGGAGTGGCGATTCCTGCCCGCCCTGGGACGTCTGAGTCCCCGTGAGTGGTGGGGGTAGCAGCTGTGCTTAGGCCATGGTGAGTGTCCCTTCCTCACATCCTGACCGCCCCCTTCGCTGTCCAGAGGAGGAGATGTTCTAAGAGAACAGGTAACTGGCCCAAAGCCTCAGACAGGAAGCAGCCTGCTAGCCAGCTGCCCCTGGCTCCGGGAACTCTGCACCTGCTGAGGGTTACTGCTGAGTTCATGCTGGAGAAGGAAGCCCAGGCCTTCCCTGACGGAAGTCATCGGGCCAGGGAGAAGGGACAGAGACATGCCAGAGACCCGAGGATGCTTCTGATCACATCTGTGGAGCCTGGGGACTGGGTGTGGTGCAGTGACCAGAATGGGTGGGGCTTATCAGAGCCGCTGCCTCTGGGGTTGCCCAGCGACCATTCCCCTTTGACCACACCGGTGCTGGAGGCGGGTAGGGACCAGTGAGCAGAGCAGAGGCTGAGGGAGGCGGATGTCTGGGAGGCAGGGTCCTGAGGGCCACGTGCGGGCCCCCCTGGAGGAAGTGAGGAGGGAGGGTGCCCTCCCCCTTACTCCCTGTCGCTTCCCCGCAGCTGGAGCTGGCCACAGCCAAGAGCGACATGAACCGGCACCTGCATGAGTACATGGAGATGTGCAGCATGAAGCGGGGCCTGGACGTGCAGATGGAGACCTGCCGCCGGCTCATCAAGGGCTCCGCAGACAGGTACTGGCCTGTGCTCCCTGGGGGTGCGGGGGTAGAGTCCCTGTGGCAAATTTCTGGGGCTGTAACTAACCCATCTATCCAGCCACCTACCCATCCCTCTATCCACCCACACATCTACCCATCCATCCATGCACCCATCCACCCATCCCCCATTCACCCATCCACCCATCCATCCATGCACCCATCTACCCACCCACCCACCCACCCACCCATCCACCCATCCATCCATGCACCCATCCACCCATCCCCCATTCACCCATCCACCCATCCATCCATGCACCCATCTACCCATCCACCTACCCACCCATCCACCCATGCACCCATGCACCCATCCATCCATGCACCCATCCATCCATTCATCCACCCACCCATCATCTATCCATCCATCTGCCCATCTCTCCATCCATGCACCTATCTATCCACCCATTCACCCATCCACCCATCCACCCATCCACCCACCTATTCACTCATCCATCCAAAGGATATCAGCACACCAACTATGTGCTAGATGACTTGCATAGCTAACCCCATGTAACTCCTACAGCAACCGTTGCGCCCTCCATGGATTCAACAGATACCCATTAAGTGCCTACTATGTACAAGGTCATGGGAATTCAGCAATGAGCAGAACAGCCAGATTCCCTGCCCTTGTGGCTTTAACCCTTTTTTGCCGAGTTGGGGGGTGGCGGGGGCGGGTGAGGCACTCCCGCATCCTGGCCGATCAGGCTCCTGTGTGTCCGCAGGAAGCCACTTCCCTTCCTTTTCCATCCCCCAAGCCTGGGCTGGATGGGTCTGGCCCCGGAAGCCTGGCGTGCACTGAGCGCAGCTCAGCAAGACAGAGCCCCCGCCCGGGACACCCAGCCTTGCCGGGGGCACAGACACACTGACAACCGCATGAGCTCACGCACGCACAAGGCCGGCCGCAAGGCACGAGCGCCCCCTGCCTGTGCCGTCTCCTCTTGCTGTGATTCCGTGTGAGCGGCTGGGCTTAGCCTGGCCCGCCTTCGGCTCCGGGGCCCAGAGCCCTCGGGGTCAACTCTTATGCAGGAGCAGACCCTCAGGCAGGTGGAGCCGGACTCTCCACAGGGTGCTGCCGGCCACGCCCCTGTGTGGCCTCCCTCTGGGCTGCGAGTCATTGACTGAGCCTACTCTGCTCCCAGACCTGGGCGAGGTCATCCCGGGGTAAGAACCAGGCGTGATCCATGGCCCCTGCTCCTGGGAAGCCAGAGCACCTGGGCCCGGCTGGGGCTGGCGGTGCTGGGGTCCGCGGAGCTGGGACAAGCTCTCTGGGTGGCACCCCTCCCAGGTGCTCAGCCTTCCCACGCCTGAACGCCCGGGGGGGGGGCCCTGGCTGCTCTCTGAACGCCCCCCCACATCTTGTGCTTCCCAGGAACTCGCCATCGCCCAGCTCGGTAGCCAGCAGCGACTCTGGGAGCACGGACGAAATCCAGGAGGACTTCGAGCGGGAGGCGGACGTGGAGCCCATGGTCAGCTGATGACCGAGGACCCGAGCGTGCCTGGTGGTCCTGGAGATGGGGCCCCGCCCCCCCTTCTCCGGAAGCCCCGAGGGACCGCTGCTTCCTTCCAGCACCCCCACCACCACCCCCGGAGCCCTTCTCCGTCACCACCCGAGGAATGGTGCTGTCAATTTCTATCGTTCTCCACACGACAAACGCAGACTTCTGTCCAGATGCAGTGTGAACTGTGCCTTCTCCCTTAAGCTGAGCCACTTTGAGCTCCAAAGAATTATTCCTAGCAGGGGTTTTTATACGAAACTCAAGGGGAGGGCGGGGCCGGGAGGGGGTGGCATGGGGTGGGCGGCTGCCCCCTCCCCCGCCCACGGCTGCCCGCTCCTCTGCTCGGCCTGAGCGGTACCCTCCCTTGCCCTGTGCAGCCGTGAGCCCCCCGCCCCGCAACCTTTCCAGGCCTGGAGTGGGGGGGTCTCCCAGATGTTCTCAGTGGACACAGAGAAAAGTGGCAGAAAGGGAGGGAAGACAAATTTTGATGTTCTTTTTGGATGCAGTGGCCAAGTGGAGGGACAAGGCACAGTGGGAGCAGGTGGAGCCTCACTGTGTTCAAACTACTATGCAAAAAAAAACAAAAACAAAAACAAAACAAAACAAAACTAACACAACAAGCAGCTTGCCTTATCTCACGGTGGAAGGCAGGCCCTCTCCCAGGCTCCTGGGGTCCCCCTGGAGCTGGGCAGGCAGCCGGGGTCAAGGGGACCTCTCTCCCAGCCTCCAGGGGTGAGCACTGGCTGCGGAGGGGCCAGGGCCAAGGTTGCTGCGAGGCCCGGCCCGCTCAGCTGCTTGCTTTGGGACCTCAGTGGGTTGGGGTGGGGGTGGGGAGGGCTCTTTTATTGCCCTGATGACTTGATGTTCTCTGTGAGAAAGTCTGAAGGGGCCAGGCCTGGCACCGTCTCCCTCCTGCGGCCGAGCTCCGGTCCCGGCCGGCCCCTGGTGGCCGCTGGCAGCAGAGAGGCAGGGGGAGGCAGTGAGGGCTCCTGGCAGAGCAGCAGCCGGGAGTCAGACCCACCCCTGCTGTGCCCGCTTGGACCTCTGCACGGGGAGATCATCTGAGCCAGTGTCTCCCCCGGACTCGAGTGGTCCTAAGTTCAAGGGCACTGTGATGAGACCGTCCCCATCCCCCAGCCCCAGATCACTGCTGGAAACCAGCCCAGCCGGCTTCGCCTTTTTTTTTTTTTTTTTTTTGTGCCCACTGCAGAGGTGTAACGGCCAGTTTTTGTTTTCGTTGGCCCAGGAGCGCCCTCTGGAGATGAGAGGAGCTACATGTGCCGTAGGACCAGGACTGACTCCCCACTGTCTTGTCTGGAGGCAGAGGAGGGGGCCCCGCTCCCCCCCTCCATCTGTCCCTTGCAGGGCACCCTCAGCCTTTAAGGGCCTTCTCTTTCCTCCGTGTCGCCCACGTGTCTGCAGTCTTCAACCCGTTGTACATACTGTTTCATGTGTAGAGAGAATGTGTCGGGGGCCGCATGCGATGTAATATTTATCAGAATTTGGTGGCCTTTATCATGAGTTTTCCCCTTTGTTTTGTTCTGCTGGGGGGTGGTCGGGCCTCTCGTGTTTGCCAGGCAGGCCCCTTGGGTGGGTAGGTCCGTGGAGGGACCCTGGGCTTGGAAGGGGCCCTTCCTCCCCCTCCCCCTCCCCAGCCCTTGTTGTCAAGGTTACAGGGTTCCGACACACGTGATACTGACCGTTGTTCTCCTTGTTTTCTTTTTATTTGAACCAAAGGTTATCAGAGCCAGTTGGGCCTGGACCTCAGCTGCTGAAAAGATTTTCCGTTTAAATGAGGGCAGGGAAGCGGCTGTCACCAGGGTCTCCTCGGACCAGGGCCGAGGGCGGCAGGTGCACGGGGTGGGGGTGGGTGCAAGTCAGCCAGGGGGGTGACAGGTGCATCGGTAGTGTGAAGAGAGTCAGGGGGCTGTGTGCGTGCGGAGGTGTGGGGCCGCCGGCGGCGCCTTCCCCGTCTCCCTTGCATTCGTAGCTCATCCGTCTGTGGGGACCAGGGTGTTCCAAATCCGTCCATGGAGTGTGGAAATGGCCTGGGAGAGGCCTGGCCAGAGGGTTCCTTCCTTGCAGGCTTTGCACATCCGCTCTCCCCTGGGGAGCGAGGACTTGGAGCAGGTGGAGGAGGAAGAGGGAAGAGCCAGGTGTGGCCATCTCCTGCCTCCCGGGCTGGCTCCTGGGTCTCCCCCTGGCCGCCTCCCGTCCCGCTGAGTTCTTTTTAAGTTAAATGCCAGATGGCCCCGCTTGTCCCCTCACCATGAGCCCACAACTTGCCAAGAAAGACCCGAGCGCTCGCTGGGGCAGCCCCCGGCCCCGCTGGGACAGACCCGGCCCATCCTTTGTAAGGCTGTAAATACTTGGTTTTGGTTTTCTACTTCTCAGCCCGGTGTCATATTGACATTGGTATTTCCGGACTGCGCTCACGCAGGCTCCCCCGCTCCTATCCTGGGGGTGGGGGGTGTTAGACAAGCAGAGGATTACAGAGGAGCACAGAGAGGGGCGTCCGTTGTGCTCTCTGGTTGTGAAACACACTCACTCACACTCACTCACACTCACAGTGTCCTCTGAGCCTCTGACCTCGGAAGAAAACGTATCAGCAAGCAAATGCATTTTGCTGCCTCGTGGCCAGGTGTCTGGAGGCCTGCGCGGGTGGAGCGCAGGTGCCCCGCGGGGGGAGTCACACCACCTGGGCTTGGGATGGGGGGGAGGGTGCTGGGGTAGGGGCCATCGAGGGTGTAACTTAAGTGAAAAGTAATCTATTTATAAAGCAAGAGACTCGTCTATTTTTATGAAAGGAAGGGGTTTTTAATCCAGGGTAGGCAGTTGTGCAGCCCAGCGCTTTCCTGTGGACAGAGCAACTGTGCATGTAGCCGCCGGCGTGGACACCGCCAGCGCCCCTCTCCCCGCCTCACCCCTGCTCATGCACACGCGGGAGCGGCTTCGGCGGAGTACCCCATTTCCTCTTGCCTGGACTGGGGACGAGGGGCATTCCTCAGACCTGGGCTCGTCCCCTGAGACCCCGGCCTCTGGTGGCGAGGGCACCCTCCTAGACTGGGGGTCTGGGGCGCCGGCAGGTGGGGGTGGTCTGAGTAGAACCAGATTCTGTGCAGTGGGGCTTTTCCACGAGTAGGTTTCCAGGCTGGGGTGAGCCGGGTGTGGGTATTGGGGAAACCCCTCACCATTCCCTCTCCCTCCCAAGCCCTCAAAGAGGCCCCCGGCCACGCTCCCCCCACTTCCTTGTGGACACTTCAGCATCTGCCTGATTTGTAACCCACACCCCTCCAACACCTGTTGCTGTTGTCTGCCCGCTGGGTCTAACATCGCGGGGAGGGGTCTCCACTGCTGGAAAGACTACTGATCCTACCGGAAGCCCCCCGTTTACTGTACTGTTGTAAATATCATGCCTTTATATCCTGTATATTGGCTTCTTTTAAATAAAGTGAAATGTCTTCGAATTGACAGTCTTCATTTTTTTTGTTTGTTTTTTAAGATTTATTTATTTGAAAGAATTACACAGAGAGAGGAGAGACAGAGAGAGAGAGGTCTTCCATCCACTGGTTCATTCCCCAATTGGCCGCAATGGCTGGAGCTGCGACGATCCGAAGCCAGGAGCCAGGAGCTTCTTCCAGGTCTCCCACATGGGTGCAGGGGCCCAAGGACTTGGACCATTCTCTACTGCTTTCCCAGGCCATAGCAGAGAGCGGGATGAGAAGTAGAGCAGCCGGATCTCGAACTGGTGCCCATATGGGATGCTGGCGCATCATGCCAGGGCATTAGCCCGCTGTCCCGAAGTCCTCATTGTTAATTGAGGGCGACGGTGGTGGGTGGAGGAGGGGCAGGTGCACCAAAAACAAACGGGGAGACACGAGGGAAATCAGAACCCCCAGCTGGCTTCTGGACTCCTGGCTTGGGGCCTGGCCCAGCCCCGGCTGTTGCCGGCATGTGGGGAGTGAACCAGCAGATGGAAGTCTCTCCCACTGTGTCTGTTTCTGTCTGTGTTCCAAATACAATGAAAATCTGAGCAGGCGTCGAGGTGCACTGGGTGAAGCTGCTGCTCGAGGCCCCTGCATCCCGTATCGGAGTGCCTCGGAGGAGTCCTGCACCCTGTGAATCACCCGGCAGGTGGCAGATGGTGGCTCAAGTGCCTGTGTCCCTGTCACCCATGTGGGAGACCCGGATGGAGCCCCTGGCTTCAGCCTGACCCAGCCCTGCCTGTTGCAGTCATTTGGAGAGTGAAAAGCTCTCTCCCTGTGTCTCCTCTCTCTCTTACTCTGCCTTTCAAATGAAAGGCAGAGTTACAGAGAGGCAGGGGCAGAGAGACAGAGAGAGGGGTCTTCCATCTGCTGGTTCACTCCCCAGATGGCTGCAATGGCTGGAGCTGGGCCAACCTGAAGTCAGGAGCCAGGAGCTTCTTCCAGGTCTCCCACATGGGTGCAGGGGCCCAAGCACTTGGGCCATCTTCCACTGCTTTCCCAGGCCATAGCAGAGAACTGGATCAGGAGTGGAGCAGCCAGGACTTGAACCCACATGGGATGCCGGCACTGCAGGTCGCAGCTTTACCTGCTACACTACAGCACAGGCCCCTAAATAAATCTTTTTTTAAAAGCAAGCAAATGAGAATTTAAAAAATGTAAATGGGGAAATTTCACATCACTTGTTACATTCACATCTCAGATAATCTATTTGGGAAGAGACAAAGCAGGAGTTGTTACATTGTTACAAACAGGAGAAGAGCGGCCAGAGAGGTGGTGACTGAGAAGGAGCACAGCCAGGTTCGGAAGTGGGGTCCTGTTCACCTCAGAGTCCCCATTTCTCAAGCTTCCCCCAGAGCGCCCTAGGACTCTGGAGCTGCTGGGGCCCAGCGTTCCCATTCCTGACTGTCCATGGCCACATTCAGGGCACTATGGCTCCCGTGTGAATGGGTCCACCTGACCAGGGCCTTCAACCGAGAAGAGAAATGGCCACTGCCCATTCCAAGTTGCCTTTGCTGTCTCTTTATGTAGCTGTCTTTCCTTCCTCTGCACTCTGAACACTTCAGCTCCCCAAAGTGTAATGAGATGGTGTTACCTGGAGGAAAAGGGGTGGTCTGAGATGGGCATCGCCACCCCATTTTACAGACTAGAAAACTGAGGCTCACAGAGGCTATGGGACTCACCCAGCCTTCTGTCAAGGACCCAGAGGCAGAGCTGACCAGCTAGCCGGCGAGAAAGACCACAGCAGAACTTCAGGAACAGAGTGGGTCTTCAGGACCTATGATCAGGGAAGACTTAGGAACCCGACGTTTAGGAGCCTTTGAGTGTTCAAAAAACTTTGCATGAGAAACCCGAATTTTTCTCTAGCAGCGGGGAAGAGGTGGTGCAGGAACAACTGGTCGCGTGGCCACACCTTCGAAGGAAAAGCTAAGCGTGGGCTTGCTCAAGTATTAGTTTGCATTGCTGCAACCTGCAAACTGGAGGCTGGCTGGCCCCGCGCCAGGCCGGGTGGCGTAGGGCGGCTGGGCCCTGGCCAGGAAGCTGCAGGCAGGCAGGCGGAGCAGTCCCCGGGGCTGCAGTCCCCGGGGCAGAGGCCCTGCGCGGCCGGGAGACTGGGGCGGACAAGTGTCCAGCATTCCACCTGCCCATGGCCCGGACCCAGCTTCACCCAGGCCCGGGCGCAGCAGGGCCTTCCGCCAGCCTCAGCACGTGTCCCATTCCCGCCCTCTTATTGGCTTTTGCAGGCTGCAACAAGACGGCCCCGCTGATTGGTCCAGGAGCTTCAATGTGCTACTCTGATTGGTCGGCGACGACCACGCCCTCCCCGCCCCTAGGTCATACCATAAAGCGAGGAAGGGGAACCGCCTATGTTTTTGGACTTTCCTTTGGAGTTCCCTTGCCCCACGTCACATAATGCCCCCTAAAATGCCAACACAGAGAGGCTGGGACTAACATGAGGCGACTACATGGAGAGGGGCCGCGATCTCGGGGATCCTGTCCCCCCTTCTCGCCGGGGTGGTGCGTTCCGGGCGGGGCCGCGTGGTCTGGCAGCTCCCAGGCGGACGCTCCGGGGAAAGCCGTGCCGGGAGCTGGAGATGCTGCTGCCGCCGCCGCCCGCGCTCCGCCGCGCCCTGCTGGCCCGCCCCTGGAGGGGGGCCGGGTGAGTGAGCCCGCGGCTGGGCGGCCCGAGAGCGCACCTGCTGACCCGCGGCCCCAACAGTCGCTGGGCACCCCCAGCGCCCACTGGGTTCCCTGCCCAGGGGCGTCTCTCCGCCTGGGGTCGGAGCTGCCTCTCGTGACCCCTGGCCCTGGCCTTCTGAGATCGCTTAGCCCCCTTCCCCCTCGGCCTCAGGCGGTCGTCTTCCCGAATCTGTGGCGGGGGTCGTGCCGCGGGAGTTGTGCCTCGGGGGCCCCCTGCTAGCCACACTGGGGACTGCCCTCGGTGCTCACGCCTCTTCCTCCGGCCTCGCTGGCCTGCGGCAGGCAGGGCGCTTCTATTTTTAGCACATCACGCTTTGCGCCTCCGCATGGTCTTCTCACGCCCTGGACCTTCCCTGGGATTCCTGAGCCTTCCTCCTCCTCCTCCTCCTCTTCCTCCTCCTTTCCCCCACACCCCCCACCCCGACCCCGGGGGTCTCGCTTCTCTCTGGTCCTCTCCCCCGTGTTCTCCCTGCCGAAAGAGGGCCCCGGTAGGTGGCTGGTGGCGCTCAGGGAGCGCTCGTGAGGCACCACACTGCCCCAGGCACGTGGTGGGTGTCTCAGCGCTGAACGAGTTCGTACAAGGGGACTTGAAAAAGTTCGCCGAAAAGGGGAATTAAGTGTGTACAAACTTTTTTTTTTTTTTGAACATCCACACGGTTTTTATCAAAATACATGCTTCCCATGGAGTTTTGGAAGAGTCTGCATATGCTTGGATTTAAACATTTTTTTTTGTACCCAAAATAACCTGGCCTTTTAATTCCACCGCAGTAACGGGGACACCGGGAGCAGCTGGGTGCAGCTCTACTTTAAACTCAGATTTGCAAAGCCCGATGCTGTTGGGTTCTTGGACTGCTGTCCCTTCTGTGGCGAAAGCTCACCTGGTGGGCTCCTGGCCCTGTCTGCCTCCCTCCCAGAGTTGGGTGCCTCCCGCCTGTTTCGCATTTGAGTTGTTTGCCTGACCCCTAGGGCCAAGACCAGCCTGCCGTCTCCCGGCTGCCTCTGTGCCCGCTCTGAGTTAATCAGTGTCCCTCTGCCTGCCCCCGCAGTGACAGGGCTGAGTTTCAGTTCGGCTGTGTGCCCTCTGCGGGGAGGGGGCGCGCTTGCCTGTCTCCTGCACCGAGCTCACCCCTCTCGGGCCCCAGGTGGAAGCCCAGGGAGGCGGGGTGTTCTAGATTCTCATGTTTACCCAGGACCTGCTATGTGCTCTTCTGAACACACTGGGGGCCAGAGGTACCCGGGCCTGCCAGGAGCCTTCAGCCGAGTTGGGGAGGCAGGCTTAGACATGAAAACATGCCAAAACCTGCTGAAAAGCAGTCCATATTCTAAAAGAAAAATCCCTAACAATAACATGTATCAAGTGGTCAATTCCGTGGGCCCAGTACTGTGCACTAGCGGCTGTTCCTGCACCTCGGGGCTCCTGGAAAACGGAATAAAAGGCGACTCCATCGTGGTGCGAGAAATGTTTGCAGCCCCTGCAGAGCTTTGCGCAATGCACACCCCCGGGAACTTTCTGAAGCTCCCCTGCAGGGCCCCATCTGCCAGGTGGGGTCCACGTGGGACTAATGCCCCATTTGCCCTGACTCCAGACCCAAGCTCCTCATTAGGAGGCCGCCCGAGCCGGGAGGGCGGAGAGTATTTTGCAACCAATCCCACAGCTCAGATTCCCCCTTCCAGTGGAGCCGCTGGCCTGGTGCCCTGGACACGGGTTCTCAACCTCCACACTTGGGGCCAGATAGTCCTGTTGTGGGGCTCACCTGTGCATTGTAGAATTTTTATTTTTATTTTAATTTTTTTGAGAGAGAGACAGATCTCCCCAGTCTACTCGTTCACTTCCCAGATTCCCCTGACAGGTGGGACTGGGCCCGGCTGAAGCCAGGAGCCAGGAACTCTCTCCAGGTCTTCCATGTGCGTGGCAGGGACCCAAGTATCCAAGCCATGGCCTGCTGCCTTCCATGGTGTGCATGAGCAGGAGACTGGAGTTGGAAGCAGAGCTGGGATTCAAGCCCAGGCCCTCCAGTATGGGATGCGGACGTCCCAAGCAGCATGAATGCCTGTCCCCGTAGAGTGTTGAGCTGCGTCCCCGGTATCTGAGGCTGGACAGCAGTGACACCCCCAGGCATGCGCTGTCAGAGGCCACCTGGGGGGCAGGACCCCCCCCACTCCCCGCCACGGTCGAGGTCCCTAGCTCCCAGATAACACTGGTTCGTTTGCTCAACAAGTATTCGGGGCACAGCTGCGGTGTGCGCGTGCGCGGCTTTCTTGATGGGGAAGCAGCAGCCAGGGAGGGCGGGCGACAGGCTTTGGTGTTGATCTTTGCTGCTGAGTGCCAGGAATCTCAGCCTTGGTCAATGTTTACTTCTAGAAAGTACAGAGAGAGCATAGAAGCATAAAAAAAAAAATCACCTGTTGTCTCAACACATGGAGGCAAGCGTGGTCGTCTTTGTGATCCATTCGTAGCCTTTGACCTTTCCACGAACATCTTAGCCAGCCTCAGTCAAGAGCCAGCAATGCCCTCGAGGTCTCCCTGTGGGTGGGAGGGACCGAACTGATGGGGCTCCCTGGGTGTGCATCGGCAGGCAGCTGGGATCAGAGTGGAGGCGGGATTCTGACTCGGGCCATCCAGTCCGGATGTGACCATCTGCGCCTCACTGCCACGCCACAATGCCCTGGCCCCAAAGCATGTGTGGGCCCAAGCATTTCAGATAAGGGCACTCAGCCTGGGCTTTTTTTTTTTTAATTAATTTATTTGAAAGAGTTTGGAGAAAGAGAGAGAGAGAGAGAGGTCTTCCATCTGCTAGTTCACTCCCCAAATGGCCACACTGGCTGGAACTGGGCAGATCCAAAGCCAGGAGCCAGGAGCTTCTTCCAGGTCTCCCACATGGGTGCAGGGGCCCAAGGACCTGGACCATCTTCCACTGCTTTCCCAGGCCATAGCAGAGAGCTGGATCAGAAGTGGAGCAGCTGGGACTCAAACTGGCACCCATTTGGGATGCAGGCACTGCAGGTGGCGGCTTTACCCGCTATGCCACAGCACCGGCCCCAGCCTGGAGTTTTAATGGAACCTTTTTGTGCCCCCTTTGTAGACTTGTCATCCCTCACTGAATGTGCCGGGGGCCCAGAGCTGTGTCTGGTACGTGCTAAGCCCCTGGCAAATGTTAGGTGAATGAATGAATTCACCATGCCAGCCCTTCCTTGTTCATAGGAATTTGTTGCAACCAGTCCCCACACAGTCACCATCACCACGTGGCCTTTAGCGATGGCCCAGGGATGGCAGCAGGTGACACGGTGACCTGTGATGTGCGTGGTTTTAGTCAGCTCCCTGTCCTCATTTCACAGATGGGACAGCTGAGGCCTGGGGACATAGGACGACTTGTCCGAGGCCTCCACTAGCAGACGGGGCCTCCCGCTGGCTGCCTGCTCTCTCCTCTCTCCACTCTCGTCCGTGTCCCTTGTTATACATCTGCACATTCTCTTTCAAAGTGGGCAGGGCATAGGAGCACTAACCGGGCACTTAGCAGACCCCAAGTCGATGCTAATTTTCCCTTTCTGCCCTAGTGCCAAACCCAGAGAAGGGACGCACGGGCTGGACCGGCACTGCCCTCTGCCTGGAGGTTATCCTGGGTGACAGGGGACCCCTCTCAGCCCACCTGGCTACTTACTTTTTGGAATCTCAAAACCACCTGAAGCTTCTCCTGCCTGCCCATCCTTTGCCTGGCCATTTTCTTCCCTTCCCATCCGTATTCCGTTCTCTCCTCAAAGAAGGGGTCAAGAGGGCAGGGCCTGTAGCCTGGGCCGCCTCACCTTACCCAGTCCCTTCTGCCCACGGGGAGGATGCCGTTAGCCACGGTGCCGTGATTGCCAGGGTAGGGGCTGCGGGGACCAGGGGCTTGCGGAGTGCCTGGTCCCTCGTGTGTGCCCTGTAAATATTTGAGCCATCGATGGGACCTACGCGATGGCGTGCTGGACTTGCTCAGGCCCGTGACCAGCAGGCGTCGGCCCCAGCGCCGAGCTTCCTGTGCCCGGCCCCTGGCTTTGTTACCACTGGACAGAGCATGGCCTGGGTCCTGGCCGGACCTTCTAGCAGCTCTGTGGACCAACGTGTCTGCTGCCTGCGGTTGTCCCGTGGAACAAAGATGCCCCTGGTGAGCACCTCGTGGCGTTATCTTGGGGATTAAATGATCTCCTGTAGGGGAGCCGGAGAGCTCAGTGGGCGACGCTGTGTCTCCTCTCCCACCCTGCGCGGTCCCCTGGGGCCGCTTCTGATAGGAATGCTAAGGACTGGCACCGGGAGTGGAGCCCAGGTGTCCTGGTCCCTTCCCCTGTTCCTATCAGCTACCCCAGATCCAAAACTCCTTCTGTTGGGGTTGACCGTGCTTGCCCCCGGGGAGGGGAGATACCTGCTGCTCTCGGGGCTCCCTACCCCCCAGACTCCCCTTCCTGCAGAAGCTGCATCCTGGAGTGGACAGAGCCCTGGGCCTGCGGACAGCCGAGTGACCTTGGGCAAGCCGCCGCCTTTCTGGGGCGGGAAAGAGGAGGCTCTGGCTGTATGCGAGGAGGACTGACCTGTCTCACCGGTCCCTGCTGCCCCGGGTCTCAGGCCACAGCGCGTCTGCACAGTGAGCAGGGCCTGGGGTCAGGTCCTGCTCTATCACTTAATGGGCTGTCCCATGAGCCGTGATCTGAGATAATCCAGCTATCTCAGTTAGTCCTTGGCACACACACAGTAAGTGCTTAATAAGCGCTCCTTACTGTCTCCTGCCGGCCCCTCCTGGGCCCTGCACACCTTCTCTCTGGCCTCCTTATCTCGCTGATAAGGGGGATTGGTCTTATCAGGCCCCAAATAAGGCGGGGAAAGCAAGAGGTGAGAGCAAGGTTTCCCTCTCATTTCTCCTGTCTTGGGGTTGGCCGTCCCTGACCCTGCTGTTGGGGGACCCCAGGGGCCTGTGCCCGGCTCCAGGTGTTGGCAGAGGAGCAGTGGCCTGAGTCCTGTCCTCGGGCCTGGGGTTGGCTCCAACCATCGTGTGCCCCTTGCTTGTTTCCAGAGGATGCTTGCTGTGGGCTTGATAGGTCGGTCAGGAAGGAAGGGGTGAGACTCCGGGTGTCCAGCAGGGAGGGGAGTGGACGTGGGCCGTGGACAAAGGCTGTTGCGCGGAGCTTGTGGCCGGCAGAGGCACTGCAGTGAGGGTTATTGCCAATGCTTGGGGCAAAGGGCGGTGCGAGGGTCCATGCAGAGAGGGGGTAAGAAAAAGCCAGGCTGGGGGCCGGCGCTGTGGCGTAGCGGGTAAAGCCGTGTTTGCGGGCACCGGCACCATAGGGGCTCCAGTTCAAGTCCCAGCTGATCCACTTCTGATCCAGCTCCCTGCTAATCTCTGGGAAAGCAAAGAAGATGGCCCCAGTCCTTGGGTCCCTGCACCCACGTGGGAGACCTGGAAGAAGCTCCTGGCTCCTGGCTTCAGATCAGCCCAGCCCTGGCCACTGGGGCTATTTGGGGAGGGAACCCCAGTATCAGCACGAAGCAGAGTAACTGTGCTGCCTGCCCTGGGTGAATGAATGAGGAAGGCGCTCCCCCTGGAGGACTGCAGTGCTGGGAGCGACCCCTCTCCAGGGCGCGGCTCTCGTCCTGGGTGGCCCACCAGCCGCAGCTGACTCAGGCTGAGTGCTAACAGGTCTCCGTGCCCCAAAGCCGCACATGGCCTGGCTGGGCCGGGGACAGTGTGAGGGTCCATGCAGTGCCGGGCCAGGGCCTGGAGGCCTTCCCAAGCACAGAGAAAGCCACAAGGGCTTGTGAGCCCCGGGGCCACGGTGGCCTCAGGTGGAGAAATTCCCTCTCTGACACTCCCTGGGGGGATGCAGGGGCGGGGAGCTGGTGGCCTCTGCATTTTTAAACTGCAGGTGGAACTGGGACTGAGCACCTGGGCGCCTGTTCGCCTTTGGAGGCTTCCCAGCGGAGGGACCGGAGCCGTGTGTGTGCTGCTGGTGCCCCGCGGGGGACACAGCGGGGACACAGCGCCACCCGTTCTGCAGAGGCTGGCCGAGACCAGCAGGTGTGGCTTTGATCTCAGATTTGCTTCCAGGCCTCTGTGTTCCCCCTCTGCCAGGATCTGGGCTCCAGGAGGGGGCTGGGCGGACTCAGTTTCCCGGAGTCCTGCCTGGCTCTTTGCCTGCGTGTGAGCTGCAGGAATGCGCTGCCATCAGCAGCCAAGCTCAAGTCCTGGCAGAACCTTCCAGATGGCCCCAGCTGGGAGGCTGGGAGACCTGCGGCTGCCTCTCCGTCCTCCAGGACAATGGGCGGAAGGTGCCGCACGGACTGTAACTCCCTGAGCACACGCAGAGCTTTGCAGCATTGTCTCCCTAACAACCGGGAACAGGTGACTTGCCCAGGGTCACTTGGCGTTGGTCCTCCTTTCCTTTCTTTTGTTAAGGGAAGGGTGGGGCCGAGGAATGTGCCCTGGCTCCTTTAAGTGTGTGGGGGTGGGGTGGGGGCTGGGGGTGGAAGGAGAAGGCCCCAGTGCGCCCTTTGCTCTTGGGGCCCTTGGGTGCCCTGGCCTCTCTCTCCTCCGCTGCTCCCCACAGGCCCCTTCTGCTGTTCCTCTCCTTGCTCCCTGCCCTGGGTCTTGGCACCTGCTCTTCCCCTGCCTACAATGCTCTCGCCAGCTCTGCTCAAACGACCTCCAGGTCTTGGTCCCAGGTTACCTTCCCCGGGAGGCCCCCCTTGACCACCCTGGTGAAGTAGCCCCACTGCCTCCTGATTTCCTGTTTCCTGTTCACCCTATGGGATTATCATCTTCAAAAGGTTTTATTTATGTGAAAGGCAAGGAGACAGATAAACAAAGAGAGATGGCAAGTGAGATCTCCCGTCCTCTGGTTCCCTCCTCGGTTGCCTGCAACAGCCCGGGCCGGGCCAGGCTGAAGCCAGAAGCCCGGAACTCCATCAGGTCTCCCAAGTGGGTGGCAGGGACCCAAGTACTTGAGCCATCACTGCTGCCTCCCAGGGTCCACGTTAATAGGAAGCTGGGAATGGAAGCGGAGCCAGGAACTTGAACCCAGGCACTCCGCCATGGGCCGCAGGTGCGCCAAGTGGCGTACCAAATGCTGTGCCAGTGTCGGCCCCCTGCAGTTGTGTCCATCTCCCGAGTGCGTCACCAGCTGCGCTTGGCTGGGAGCAGCCCGAGGCCTGGCACCGAGGTGCCTCCAGGGTCTAGAATGGCGCCCCCTGTAGGAGACCTGTCATAAGCCTGTGCAGTGCGCCCGGGACGCGTCTGCACTGTCCTGGGTTCTTTGACTGTCACAGCCAGGCCACTTGGTTCTCTGGCTGGACACAGACACCCCTGGCGGTGTCACCTGTGGCCCGCGATGGGGCCGCTTCGTAGTTTTGTCTCAGTGTAGACAGAAAGCGAGGTCTCTGTGCATCTTGCGAAGTGCGGGCACCCCCTCTTGCGCGATGAAGGACCACTGCTTTTCCAGGCAGCCGTAGGATTGACCCCCATCTGAGTGCATCTGATGCTGAGCAAACCCCTCCTCTGGATCTCCCAGCCAGTGCCTGAATCCGTCCCAGGCTTCTCCGGGTCTCCCTGGGGCCGCATCTAAACCAGAGGGAGGCCACGGGGCTTCTTCCAGACTCAGATCCGGTGCCTCCTAATCTTGGTCTTGAACTAGTCGGTTTCCTCTTAGGAAACACCCTCATTTCCCTAGACAGAGGCTGCTGGTGCCGCCCGCCCAATGCCCGCCTGGTGCCGGGGGCGTTGTCAGTATCCATGTGCTATGTCGTTACTGTCATCCTCATTTACAGAGTAGGAAACTGAGGCCTGGAAGGGGACATCCCAGTGCTGGGGACTGACCCGGGGGGTCTCAGCTCTGGCCCTGCTGTCCCCCTGCCTGGTAGGGGTGGGGGTCCCTTGCCGGCAAGGTCGTGGGATTCCAGCGAGGTGTTCTTGAGGCCCAACACTCTGGAGTCCGACACAGAGCCCCCCCCCCCCAGCCCTCCCTGTTGCTGTGGACTGAGCTCCAAGTTCATGGTCTGCATCTTGGATGTTGCGACTCAGCCCTCTGTGTCCGGGGAGTCCCAGGCTGGTTCACGTTCGGAGCAGGCTCTCCTCTGCTGCGTGTGGCCTTTTCAGCTTAGAGAAGGGTTCCCCGGGGGTCAGTTTGGGGTAAAGGCCGCCCCGTGCGGAAGTCAGCCTCTCCCTGTGCAGGATACGGCTCCGTGGCTTTGCATCCGTGCGTGCAGACTTCGCACGGCCTCGTGAGGCTGGCGGGGTTGGTCTCACTGAGCAGGCCCAGGGACCACAAGGCGGCTTTCCTCCTCTAATCCCCGGCGCAAACCCAGGGCCCCAGGTGGGAAGCAGAGGGGCTGCCACGGGCCTGACTGTGCCTCTGTCCCCGCCCCCGTGTCCAGGCTGTGGTGGAAGCACGCGTCCTCGCTGCACGTGGCCAATGAGCCCATCCTGGCATTCACCAGGGGCAGCCCCGAGCGCGAGGCGCTGCAGAAGGTAAGGGGGTGCAGGGCGCGAGTGGAGACGGTCCCCACTTCCCCTGCCTCTGGAGGTGGCTGGGGGAGGGCTGGGCTGGGGGGATCTGGAGTGGGGGAGTCGCAGGACCAGTGGGGTGGCAGCGGGGGTCGCTTGCGGCCTCTTAGGCCAGGTCAGAGGTCATAACCCCAGAATCTTTACACTTAACAGTCTCCGATTTGTTGCCAGTATACAGAAAACTGTGAGATTTCACATCAATTTCAGATGCAATTGTTGATCTTTTTGCGATGGGAAGACCTGGCCACATCGGCCTCCGCTTCCCCTGGGGTGATAACCGCTGGGGAAGCACTTGCCTTCTGTCCCCAGGGGACAGCACATGCCTTCTGATGTCCCCAGACCTGGCCTGGTCCCCCCTGCAGACCCATGTCAGGGTCTCCGGGGGAAGAAGGAGGCAGGAAGGGCCCAGCTATGCACCTGCCCCTCTCCCCAGGCCTTGACAGCCCTCAAGAACCAGACGGAAGCCATCCCGTGTGTGGTGGGGCATGAGGAAGTGTGGACGTCGGACATTCGGTACCAGCTGTCGGTGAGTCCGGCGCGGGGCAGGCCCGGCCCTTCCTGCATCTGGGGGCTCTCGCTCTCGGTCTCTCTCACTGACAGCTTGCAGGCATGTCCCAGGTGGTCTCCCTCTAGGCACTCCTAGGTTGTGAAGGCCAGGGGTAAACTTCCCCAAGCAAAGTGCTGGGCCTCTCCGTGCCAGCTGCTAACTGGGTCCTGTCCACAGGTGGGAGGGGCCATGTGGAGGCCCCAGCCAGCCTCCTCCATTAGTCCTGATGGGTACCCCCTGCAAGGTGGCCGGCAGCCAAGGGCCCACCTGCTCAGAGTTTATCCATCCAGGAGGTGGCACAAGCCTTATGCAGATGCTCCAGGGAGCTCGGGGGACAGTCATTCGGGGGAGAGTAAAGGTTGGCCCCTCTGCACGCCAGGTCACCACATTCTGGCTCTGTCCCGGTGGAACCCTCGGCAGGTGCTTGTAGGGTGGGGGGTGGGGTCCGTGCCTGAGAGAGGAGCCCGGTCCTGTGCCCCAAGGGTTCCAGCAGCAGCCTGGGGCAGAAGCTGCTCCCTCGAGCTCACAGAACGTGGCCGGGGCCTGCAGGGTCCTCAGCCTGCACCAGGCATGTGCCCAGGGGCCAGCCGAGAGCAGCGCCCACAGCCTGCTGTCTGGGCTCTGCGATGGCCTGGCCCAGGCAGCTCCCGGGAGTCCGAGGCCGCTGGGCTTCTTGACAGTGAGACTCGGGGTTTGGGGTTTGGTCACCAGCCCTTGGTGAGCTGTCTGCTTCCCGTTTTCCTCTTTGCCACACCAGCCACGTGGGCGGCGGTGGGTGCGAGGGTGGATCTGTGTGTGACGTGGGCGTGGCCTGCTTGAAGGCCCCAAGTCCTCCACACCTTCTTGGCCTCTGAGTGTTAAAAACCAGGCTCAGGTACGGGCAGGACACAGGTGCCTGTGCCAGGGGTTAGCATGATGGGAACAGGCCGCTTGCTACTCCAGCCAAGCCCTGTGCTGTCCAGTAGAACTTTCTCTTTCTTTTTAAAAAATTTACTTTTAATCTACTTGAAAGGCAGAGTGGGAGAGTGGGAGAGAGAGAGAGGGAGGAAAGGAGGGAGGGAGGGAGGGAGAGGTCTTCCACCTGCTGGTTCACTCCCTAAATGAGTGTAATGGTTGGGGCAAGGCAGATCCCAGAACTCCCACCTGGCTCTTCCAGGCCCTTCCAAGCCCTTCCCTCTTGTGCTGTGTCCCAGACTCATGAGCAGGGAGCTGGGTTCGAGGTGGAGCGGCTGCTCCAGGGTGGGATGCCAGCATCATGTAGCGGTCGCTTACCCTGCTTGTGCCACGACGCTGGCCTTGCGGTCAAACTTTGTGCAATGGTGATGAGACACTGTGGCCACGCTGTCCACCAAGCAGCCACCAGCCACGTGTGGATATTAGGCACAGGCTCGTGGCTCCCAGACAACCTGTTGGTGGATTAGCAGATGATAGAAGTGTTGCCGGCGATGGCACAGTCCGTCACCCCGTCTGGGCCTCCTTTGCGTGCTGTAAGGTGGGGAGCACACACCCCATTTTCCTGATGGGACCTGGAGAAGGGAAGTGAGCTGGGATTCGAACCCCTGCCTGCCTGACCACAAAGTACACGTGTTTTTCCTGGACCCTGACCCTTCCAGGGCAGGAACGGCGTGCATTGTGCAGTGGGTGCCCCTACCCCACCCACAAGAGTGCGGAATGGGTGTGGGCTGGGGTAGGGGGCGAGCACGTCCCGTGTTCCTGGAAGACAAGTCCTGTTCCCTGTGTGCCCGCACCTCCCTTCTGGGCAGTGATCCCGCCCTTCTCTCCTTTCAGCCCTTTAACCACAGGCACAAGGTGGCCAAGTTCTGTTACGCAGACAAGGTGAGTGCGTCCCTGCCTTGCCCTGCCCTGCCCTGCTAGCTGCTGATGGGGACCCCGGGCCTTGCTTCTCCCTCCGGCCATAGTGGGTAGGGGGAGCGGAGGAGGGGGGAGGGCGTGCCCAGGCAGTGTCCTGCCAGGACCAGGCGTGCCGCCGTCGTTATTTTGAGCCAAGTGCGAGTTGCCTTGGCCAGGGGCTGGTACGTTCCTGGACATGCCCATGGTGCTGGGGCCGACCTGGTGTGGAGACAGAAGATTCTAGAAGGCTGAGTCAGAACAGTTGGAGCCATCGTGGCTGGAAGGCCAGGCGAGGCGTTGGCAGGCATTGGGGTTAGTGGGCAGGGATGGGGCGACCTACGGCAGGGGCCCTTGGCGTCTGGGATGTGGCAGCACGTGTGCGTCTCAGGCTGCCTGCTGACCTCAGGGTGGGCTCGGGGCACCAGGTCCCAAGAATTAACATGAGGCTTTTTTTTTTTTTTTAAGATTTTATTTATCGGGGCCTGTGCTGTAGCCTAGCGGGTAAAGTTGTCACTGACAGTACCTGCATCCCATATGTACTCTGGTTCGAGTCCCGGCTGCTCTACTTCTAATCCAGCTCTCTGCTATGACCTGGGAAAGCAGTAGAAGATGGCTCAAGTCCTTGGGCCCCTGCATCCATGTGGGAGAAGCTCCTGGCTCCTGGCTTCTGATTGGCACAGCTCCAGCCGTTGCGGCCATTTGGGGAGTGAGCCAGTGGGTAGAAGCCCTCTCTCCCTCTCTGCCTCTGCCTCTCTGTAACTCTGCCTTTCAACTCTGCCTTCTATTTATTTGAAAGGCAGAGTTATGAAGTGAGATGGAGAGACAGAGGGACAGAGAGAGAGAGAGAGAGAGAGAATCTTCCATCTGCTGGTTCATTCGCCAATTGGCTGCCGTGACCCAGGCTGGGCCAGGCTCAAGCCAGCAGCCTGGAGCTCCATCCGGGCCTCCCACATGGGTGCAGGAGGGGCCCAGCCCTCCTCCCCTGACTTGCCAGCCACCTCAACAGGAAGCTGGATCAGTTGTGGAGCAGCCAGGACTTGACCCGGTGCTCCTATGGGTACCAGCGTCTCAGGCTGTGGCTTAAGCCACTGTGCCCCAAAGCCAGCCCCAACGTGAGGCCTTGATTAGACCATGAAAGGAGAGGGGAGCAGGGTTAACAGCCAAGGGCTGGGGCCAGCTGAGTCCCCGGCCTGCTGACCCACCTGGCAGGCCCCCGCGAACCTGATTGGAACAGCTGAGGGGCAGGGGTGCTGAGAGCCGTGGGAGCAGGGGTGCCCCCTGGGGCGGGGGGGAGGAGCCCTCTGGGCTCTCCTTGCTGCAGGAAGCAGCCCTGAGTCTTTGCTCTCCCGTCAGGCCCTGCTCAACAAGGCCATTGAGGCCTCCTTGGCTGCTAGGAAGGAGTGGGACCTGAAGCCTGTGGCAGACCGCGCCCAGATCTTCCTGAAGGCAGCGGATATGCTGAGCGGGCCGCGCAGGGCAGACATCCTGGCCAAGACCATGGTGGGGCAGGTGAGCAGCCTGAGGGCCCGGCCATGGCGGCGGCGGCGGCGGAGGGGCAGGGAGACCCTACCCGCTTCAGCAGAGCCAGGCTGCCCGGGCGCCAGCGGTCCTGTTGGAGACCAGAGATGTCCTCAAGGGGACAGACATTCTTAAATCATCAGACAAAGCAGATGCCGCTCAGCCCTTGTCCTGCCGTGGATGCGTTCCCTCCCCTCCATGTCCCTTGTCCCTGGGCCTTAGGCTTTGCTTGGACTGGCCATGGTCTGATGCCGCCATCTTGCTTCCTGGCTTGGTCAGACCCCTTCTGAGTGCCCTTGCTGCCACCTCCAGTGGCTCATGAGCCACCATGATCTCGGCATCACCGAGAGGCTGGTCCTCGTCCTGACCCCTGCCTCCAGGGCCCTTCTGTCCACTCTGTGTCCAGCGCCCCAGCCACCAAGGCCATCCAGCCCCTGGGGATGCCCTGGGAGCCGCAGGTGTTCCCTTGGCCTCTCTGCCCTGGGCCGGCTGCCTGGGATGCTGCTTGCCTCTCTCTGCCCGGTGAACGCCTCACCACCTGCTCTAACGCGGCTCTTCCCTCCTCCGTGAGGTTCCCTGAACCTTAGCCACGCAGAGAGCTCGTCTGGCCCCTGTTTTCCCAGAATGTGTGGTCTCGGCCACAGCTCAGAGCGCCCTGGGGGCACTGAGTTCCTGTGCGTTGCTCTCCCTTTGCACGCTTTTTGGGTGCAGTAGTCGTGTCTTGTACCAGCAGTCCAGAGTGTGCAAGGGAAAGGAGGCCAGGGAGGAAGGGCCAGTTTCACCACCTCCAGGCACTGAGCCGTAGGATGTTGGCTAAGCTGGGCTCCCAAGGGCAAATGACAAGAGGCTGAGCCCTGGTAGACCAGCGTCTGCTCCCTCATCCTTGTGGTGAGAGCTCCCTCTGCTGCACAGAGCTGGAATGACAGCTCCCACCTGTTCAAGGCCTCTGATGGGCTCAGCAGCCTCACACGTCAGCGGGAAGACAGACCCGTGGACATACACACTCATGCACCCTGTAAGATCATCTCTGGTTCTCATTATTTGGCTTAAGATTCAGAAGCTTCCAAGCAGCAGCTACACCTCAGCTCAGCTTCCCTGACCCGCGGGATGTGCACCTGCTATGCACCTGGGTGGCACTGTCATCTGGAGAAGCCCGTACCTAGTGTCCAGAGTCCTTGCGTGTGGCTCCCCACGGTCGTCGGGGAGAAGGGAAATCAGCCACCGGCCTCCAGGTTCTCAGCCCAAACCGGCAAGGCTGCGCCATACGCATCCCGGAGGAGGGAGCCGTCCGCATCCTGCCCACCGCGTCTCTGCCCTGCTCTCCCAGCGGCCGGCTTCCCCGTTCATGCCCGTGTGTCTTGGTGTCTGGAAGGTTCTGACCCCGAGTTTGGCTTGAGGATCTCATTCCTGTGGCTGTGTCCCCCCCGTTCAGAGTCGCCATGAAACCAAGGCAGCAAGTGTGAGACGCCTGCCCCCACGCGGCAGCAGTAAACGCTGTGGATCCTGCCGCAGCCCGGGGGGTGGGGGCCTGGCTGAGCGAGGCAGGGCTCAGCGGCTTGAGAAGCGAGGTCCTCTCCCTCCTTAGCCCCCGAGAGGGGACCTGGTCAGCTCCCTGGAGGTTCTAGTCCCTGCCAGGCACTTGCTGTGGCTGTGGGTTCAGATGTGGGAAGGGGGCTCACCGGGGACACCGAGCCTGCTCGCTGCTGATCCCGCCCCCCGCCCCCGCAGGGTAAGACGGTGATCCAGGCGGAGATCGACGCTGCGGCTGAGCTCATCGACTTCTTCCGCTTCAATGCCAAGTTTGCCATGGAGCTGGCAGGACAGCAGCCCATCAGCCTGCCGCCCAGCACCAACAGCGTGGTGTACCGGGGGCTGGAGGTACCCCGGGGCGCCAGGTGGGCGGGGTTTGCCAGACCGCAGGAGCCGGGACTCACCGTGGCTTCCTTCCCCAGGGCTTCGTGGCGGCCATCTCGCCCTTCAACTTCACCGCGATCGGCGGCAACCTGGCGGGGGCGCCTGCTTTGATGGTGAGATGTGGGTGCGGGGGGCCCAGCGGGGGCTGGCCGTGGTCCTCGTCCCAACCAACAAAGGCCGTCCTGAGCCCCTGGAGCCCCAGCTCTTGGTTGTGGGGAGCAGCGTGAAAACTGGAGGCAGCGCAGGGCCGCGGTTAGGTTACCCCTGGTCTGGGTCCCAGCTTTGTCCGTCTGTGTCTGGGAGACCCTGGGCGAGGCCCCGAGCAAAGCTGTGCTCCTGCGGGATCCACTGCAGCGGGCCGAGGAGGCGGCTCTGTCTGGGCTGAAGGCGGTCGCTCCCCGTGAGTGCTCACTGTCTGCCTGCTCCTGCTAAGACCTGCTTGCCGGTGATCCCACCTGTGCTCCCCAGCCGGAGGCTGTGATGACGCCCCCTGGCCAGGTGACCGAGCTGTCACTGGGGGGACATTTGTCAAGGTTGAATGGCTTAGTAAATGGTGGAGCAGACACGGGGGTTTGGAGTCTCTGCCATTGTCAGAGTGAAGGTGGCTGTCCCTGAATGAGCTGCCAGTCTGATGGGGGAGACGTAGGCCTGCCCTCAGACAGGCTGGGTAGGAGGACAGCTGACACAGTCATTGACTGGGAGGCCCGAGCCTCAGACGGGGCAGGTGGACACGGATGCCCAGCTATGTACCACGTGCCTGCACGGGGGTGTCCTCCAAAGTGCCCGTGCCCCTGACCCAGCACAGGTGCAGAGAACCCGCGGGCACGTGCCCAGCTGTGCCCAGAAACGGTGACTCAGCGGGGGGGTGGCTTCCAGAGAACGGGGTCCTTGGCTAGAGAGTGGGGTGGGCAGCCAGACCGGGCTTTGGGGTTCAGTGCCGGCCACTCGGAGGGGTGGGGTTGGGTAGGGGACATCCAGGGCAGCACAGGGCCTGCTGGTTGCAGGTGAGGGACCACCAGGCTGCGGAGCGGGGTGGAGATCGGAGCAGGAGGCTCCTGACCTCATGAGTCGTCATCTCCCTTCCGGGCAGGGCAACGTGGTCTTGTGGAAGCCCAGTGACACCGCCATGCTGGCCAGCTACGCTGTCTACTGTGTCCTCCGCGAGGCCGGCCTGCCCCCCAACATCATCCAGTTTGTGCCAGCTGACGGGCCAGTGTTTGGGGACACTGTCACCAGCTCAGAGCACCTCTGCGGCATTAACTTCACAGGCAGCGTGCCGTAAGTCCCCGGCAAGTGCCCCAGGCCACCCCTCGGCCAGCTGCTTTCGGGCTGGGGCTGGGAACCCTGATGCTGTGTGGCCATGGGTGAGCCATGCACCTCTCTGAGCCTCCATTCTTTCATCTGAACAATGGGCATGGTGTCCCCCATAGAGGAACGAGAGAGTGGACAGACAGGAAGGAGCTGAGTGGGGGCCGAGTGGGGGGGCCTGCAGGTGCTGGGCCATCTTGAATCCAGTGCCACCTGGAAAAGGCATGAGGGGGCAGGAGTCAGGGTTTCTTCTTGGAGGAGGTGGTACCCAAGCGGGAGAGCAGGCGAGGCAGAGGGGGAGAGGGTGGAGGAACCACGGGCCCCGGCAGAGACCCCAAGGCAGAAACACATGTGCTCTGTGGCGTGGCCAGGTCCCACGTGGCTGAGTGTGGCGTGAGGGGCTACAGGGCCCGAGGGTGGGGCAGGGCTTGGTGGGATACGAGGCAGGGCAGGCGGCAGCTGCCGGATCCTGGCAGTCATCTGTTTACTCACTCACTCACTGCCCGTCCAGGGTTTGCCGAGGCCCTGCTGTGCTCGGCTGTGCCCCTGCGTGCTCTGTGGTGAGGGAGCGCCACGGTCAAAGTCCCGGCTTCGGGGGACGAGAGCCCCTTAAGAGTCTGCACAGGTGTCCAGACTTGAACCTGAAGGTGATGGGAGCCTCCGAAAGTTTTTTTTTTTTCTTTTTAAGATTCATTTTATTTACTTGAAAGAGTTACAGAGAGAGAGAAAGAGAGAGAGAGAGAGGTGGAGAGAGACAGAGAAAAAGAGGTGGGGAGAGAGAGAGAGAGGGAGGGAGGGAGAGAGAGAGAGAGAGAGAGGGAGGGAGGCCGGGAGGCCTTCCTCCACTGGTTCACTCCCCAGATGGCCTCAATGGCAGGAGCTGCGCCGATCCGAAGCCAGGAGCCAGGAGCTTCTTCTGGGTCTTCCGCATGGGTGCAGGGGCCCAAGCACTTGGGCCATCTTCTATGCTTTCCCAGGTGCATTAGCAGAGAGCTGGATTGGAAGTGGAGCAGCTGGGACTTGAACAGGCGCCCATATGAGATGCTGGCGCTGCAGGCTGGGGGTTTAACCTGCTGTGCCACAGCGCCGACCCCGACCACAGAAAGTTTGAACAGGGAGTGGCTCAATCATTGAGGCCTGCTTCGAGTGGCCACGGCACATGGTGGCCCTGGTGTCAGCTGGCAGGTGGCTCTGTTCTTTGACTCCTAATAGTGATGGCCTGACCTGTGTAGTTGAAGCAACTTCATATAGAAATTCAAGTGTTGGTTCCCCTGGGAACAGGGACGCTCCAGGCACCCTGGGGGCTACCTTCCCCCATGCCCCCTTTGGCTGGCTAGGGGCAGGCACTGTCCAGTCCCCCACTGTCCCCACCAGCCCTGGGGCTGTGCGTCTGGGCTGCACTGTGTGCTTCCCCTCGCAGGCCTCACCCTGCACCCTCACTGATGCAGGAGAAGCCCCTGTGGCCAGGGCAGGTGCCTGGGGTGATGCGCTGGGGTCTGGGGCAGGTGATGACCCTGGGCTGGGCAGAGTGAGGTGACAGCATGGCAGGGGGGCCCGTGGCCGGTGCCCACCCGACTGTGAGGTCAGGATGAGGAGGAGAGGAGGGGTCAGTGGAAGGCAGGCACGCGTGGGTCCCTTGGCCAGTGGGGTGCCCCCCGATCATCTCGGGGTGATGTCTGAGGTGGCCAGAGGGCCAAGGTCTGCAGCTTCGGTCCCTCCGGGTGGGACACGGGCAGTGGCTTCTCCCCTCCACTGGCCTCAGGCTCCGCCAGCCGCCTTCCCGCCCAGGTTTGCTGGTGACAGTGGCCGCGTTAGAATTGCTGAGCAGGGCCATTTCCGAAAGGCCCGCTCTGCCAGCCGCGGGCCCCACGGGGCCCTGCCTATTAGCGGGCGGAGCGGGCCTGGCCCCATTTGCCACGCTCTGATGAGCAGCGGGCTTAAAGGTAGGAAAGTCATAAATTAGTATTAGCTACTGTGGCGCCGGCTCCCGGGTGATTAGCATTTTTATTGTTTTGTGGTGCCGAGGTTGGTCACACTCAGAGCCTGGGGAGGAGGCGCGGACCTCCGGGGCGGCAGCCCGGGGCAGGCGCCTGAGTTCCCCTCCTCGGTTGGGCCTAGGGTGCCCATCGCAGAGCCCGGCGGCGTCAGTGTGCCGGCAGGTGCCTGTGGCGTGCCCAGCGTGGCCCTGGACACTCGGTTCACGGTAGAGGTCATCGGGACCCTGCCCGGCCAGGTGGGCATTGCTTGCTCCCGTTCCCAGATGAGACGCAGAACTCGGGGTGCAGAGTGGTTGAGTCATGAGCCCACGGTCACAGAGCCCTATAGGTCTTGAGTCAGAACTGGAACCTAGTACCCGCCGCCTCCAAAGCCTGGGCCGTCTCTGCATTGCGTTGCTGCCCCACCTCCCTCTGCTGCAGCCCCTCCCCACCAGCTACCACCTGCTTGGTGCCCCACCCTCCGCCAGCTCCTCACTGCCGGCCCCAGCCCACCCCCTGCTGGGCTGCTGACCCCAGCCTCCCGCCCCAGGGTTTCTGGACCCCGCCCCTCCCCTGGCCCTGACATTCACCCACCTGGGTGCCTGAGCCCAGCTCCCTGATTCCCTCCCTGTCCTCTGGTTCCAGCACCTTCAGACACCTGTGGAAGCAGGTGGCCCAGAACCTGGACCGGTTCCGCACCTTCCCACGCCTGGCTGGAGGTGAGAGCCCCCTTTCCCACCCCTCCCCCTCTGTGGCCTCAAGGACCCCCCCCTTCCCCTGGCTGTCACAGAAGAGGAGGAGGGGGAGGCATGCAGTCCTGGGTGAGGGGGCTCAAAGCGTCTTGGACCCCAGCACCATCTGCCAGAACTTTCTGTCGGTGTCCACTCTGTCCAGCACAGCAGCCGCCAGCCCCATGGGGCCATCACGCACTTGAAACGGGGCAAGGGCAACTAGAGACTCGAGCTTTTGTTTCATCACGAGTTAAATTCCAATAGGGACACCCACGTGTGGCTGGCTGTGCAGAGGCCGTCAGTGGGAGTGAACTTGAATTTGAAGATGTGAAACCAGGCCAGTTAGCTAGAGTGGGGGTGGGTGGAGGAGGGGGCAGGGCCAGGTCTTGTAGCCACAATCTTCCCACAGAGAAGCCGTCCCGTGGTCCGGGAAATGTGGCAGGCGTTGTGGTCTGGGAAGTGTGGCAGGTGTCGTGGTCCGGGAAGTGTGGCAGGTGCCGTGTTAAACAGAGCACAGTGTGGTCCTCAGGGCTTCTGCTCTGAGAGGTGTGGCAACGTCCAGGGTCTGATCCTGCCGGAGCCCCATGGAGCAAGGGTTCGGGCTCACACGGCTTATAAGTGCCCCGCCCTAGAGAGGGGAGGGGCTGCCCCGGGCGCAGGGCAGGGGGTCTGAGGAGGCCACGGTGGGCATCTGGACCCCACTCCTGAGCTGGTGGGAGCTTGGATGGATGAGTCAGGGAGGGAGCCCCCTCCTCAGGGCCAGCCCCGCACAGCCAGTGCATCCCCTGTGAGCTGGCGAGCGCCGAGCCCTTGCGTGCAGCCTCCTACCTGCCACCTCCCTGGTGGGCAGAGACCACTGGGCAGCATCCCAGCCTGGGGCACGTGGCTCCATCTCCCTGTGCCTCTCTTTTCTTGTCTTTAAAATGGGACTATGGAGTGAGCATTGTGGTGCGGCAGGTTACGCCGCTGCTCGGGACACCCACATCCCGTAGCGGAGTGCCTGGGTTCGAGTCCTGCCTCCGCATCCAATCCAGCTTCCTGCTAATGCACCTGGGAAGTTGGCAGGTGATGGCTCAAGTGCTTGGATTCCTGCCGCCCTCATGGGAGACCCTGATGGAGTTCTGGGCTCCTGGCTTTGGAGTGCCCAGCCCTGACTGCTACGGGCATTTTGGGAGTGAACTAGCAGGTGGAAGATTTCTCTCTGTCTCTCTCTCCTCACTCTGCGGCTCTTTCAAATAAATGAAAACTAAACAACATTTAAATAAAGAAGTAGGCGTGCTAGTGGGAGGCTCTGGTGGGCTTCAGAGGGGGCTTCCCGCTGCCGTTGGCTGATGGTTCCCACAAGTGAGGAAAGTGGGGCTGGGGTCTTGCTGATGTGGTGTGGACTCCCCTCTCCCTTGCTGGCTGGGGGCACCTGGGGAGACTCAAACCTGTGCTTGTGTCTGGGACCAGCCCAGCCCCTAGGAGCCCTGGATCCTGGTCCTTCCTCTGACTTTGTGTTGCACAGTCTCAGTTTTGCCATCTGTGTAATGGGGGTGTTGGACCTGACCACCTTGTACCCTTCAGCCTTCTCTGGCCTGCTTCCTGTTGTGTAGAGCCGGGGAACAGGCCTCGCCGGGCCGCTTCTGGGAGGGTGCTCAGCCCTAGCTCTGCTCTGTGCACTGCTGGGGGCCTGGCGCTGGGGCCCTGGGCGGCCTGGGGAGCCCCCTTCCCCAGGTCACTCTCCCCCCTCCCCGGCCCTGTAGAGTGTGGAGGGAAGAACTTCCACTTGGTGCACCGCTCGGCCGACGTGGACAGCGTGGTGAGCGGGACTCTGCGCTCAGCCTTCGAGTACGGCGGCCAGAAGTGCTCAGCCTGCTCGCGCCTCTACGTGCCCAGCTCGCTGTGGCCGCAGATCAAAGGGCGGCTGCTGGAGGAGCACAGCAGGATCAAAGTGGGCGACGTGAGTGGCGCCCGCGTCCCCCGCCGCGGCCCAGCGGGTGGCTGATGGGATTGAGCGAGCCTGCCTCTCCGGGTGGGGGTGGGGAGCGCGGGGAGGGGCTCCCTTTGTCTCGGGCCTGCGGCCATCCTCTCTCCTGGTGCCTCCCGCCCTGGCCTCCAGCCTGCAGAGGATTTTGGGACCTTCTTCTCTGCTGTGATTGACGCCAAGGTAAGGGCCAGGAAGCAGAGCGCTTCCTGTGTGTGTGTGTGTGTGTGTGTGCTGGGGAGGGGGGCGCTGAGCCCTGGCCTTGGTGGGGGCGGGAAGAGATGGGGAGCCCTGACTGGGGGAAGACCCCGGCCCCGCTGTGTGGAGCGAGGCCCGTGAGGAGCCACAGTGCCCCCCGTAGCTTTGGAATGGGCAGAGTCATCCAGAACCAGAGAGGCAGGCGCACCACACACAGGCGTGCGCAGAGGAGCGGGCCTGTGTGTGCGTGCAGGTGCCTGTGTGTGTGTGTGTGTGTGTGTGTGCACGCGCATGCGATGTGCCTATCCGAGAGCATGTTCACGTGGGTCTCGGTGTGGCCGTACATGCAGGTCTGTGCACACACACACAGCCACGTCCGTGTGCACCCAGCACACACACGCACACCACAGACCTGCCGGTACCGGCTTGCTCGCACGTGAAGTCCTGTGGCTGTGTACTTTGCCTGTCTGTGTGTGTCTGTATGTGCACCTACAGTTGTACCACATGCACACGCACACACACACACACGAGTGTGCACGTCTGTCACGGCTCTGCCGGACACTGGCTTTTGCCCCCGCCCCCACTGCAGGACAGGGGTCCCTCGGGCACAGGTGTTTAGGGGTGAGCGCGTTGGGGCCACCGCTGCAGGGAGTGACCTCCCGCCTTCCTCTCCACCCACCCAGTCCTTTGGCCGCATCAAGAAGTGGCTGGAGCATGCGCGCTCCTCGCCCAGCCTCACCATCCTGGCCGGGGGCAAGTGTGACGACTCGGTGGGCTACTTCGTGGAGCCCTGCATCGTGGAGAGCAAGGACCCGCAAGATCCCATCATGAAGGAGGTGACGGGGGCGTGGCCTCGCCTGGCCTACACGCATGTGCACACTGGGCACTGTTAACTTCTCGAGACGTGACCCCATTTCTCAGATGAGGAAGGCGAGGCCCGGAAAGAGCATCTCACACCTGGAGAGAGCAGAGAGCCGGGTCGCAAGCTCAGGCCTCCTGACCCCAAAGCCGGGGCTCTGTCCTTGACGCCCCTAACCCTGGCTGGGGTCCTAGCACTTCCACTGCCCACAACAGCCAGCATCGGTACCAGCACAGAGGCTGGAACAGCTAGCCTTTGCCGACCCCCGCGTGGACTGGCCACAGCTGGGCACTAGCCTGAGCTGAGAGGCAGGCCATCATTCCCATTTTACAGATGGGAATCAGGTTCCCAGAGGCCAAGGCGCCTGTCCAGGGAGGCAGGGCAGGGCGGGGCTACCGCGGGGCACCAGGAGTGGGGTGGTCACCAGCTACTGCCAGAAGCCCCGTTTCCTGGAGTTTGGCAGGGAGCACCGGAGGGTTCTTGGGTCTTTGCCAGGTTGGAGCAGGGTGGGCGGGGTGAGGAGCTGGACACGTGACTGTGTCGGAGGGAGCCAGGAAGAGCCAGTCCCTGGCCCTTCGTGCGAGGGCTGAGGTGGGGGACTGAGCACTGGGGAGAGGGAAGACAGAGTGAGGAGACTGGGAGGGCTCTGGCCAGGAGGAGAGACTGACCCCAGGGCCTCTCTCTCTCTCTCTCTCTCTCCCAGGAGATCTTTGGGCCAGTGCTGACTGTGTATGTCTACCCAGACAACAAGTACAAGGAGACGCTGCAGCTAGTGGACAGCACTACCAGCTACGGCCTCACGGGGGCAGTGTTTGCCCAGGATAAGTGAGTGTCTGACCCAGCTCAGGCGCACACCGGCAGCCAAACTGTTTGTTGAATGTTCAGATGCCGGGGCCCTCTTGCTGACCTCAGAATTGGAGTCTAGGAGAAAGGAGGCCCGGGCCGGGGGCACCTGCTGTCCCGCAGAGGCCAGGCTCAAGCCAGGCCCCACGGTGCTAACCCTGGGGCTTTGCCTTTTCCTTCCTCCATGGCGCTGGTTGCTACCTGTGTCTGCCTCTGAGAGAGAGAAGGGCGGTGGGGCTGGAACCTGAGAGGGACCCAGAGTCAGGGTCCCCCACTCCTGGGGACAGGAAAATTGGGCCTGGATAGAACCTCCCGTGCAGACCTCAGCCTAGTGAGGCGGTACGCCAAGCCCCTACCTGGAGGAGCAGCCGGGCTCAAGGCCACCACTGGCAGCCACTCCAGTCTTCTGTCCCAGCTTGGCTCCGCCCCTGACCTGGAAAGCCAGTGTGGGCCGGGCAGGGGTGCTGGAGGGGGATGGGCTAACTGCCCTCCCACTGCTCCCCTGCCTGCAGGGATGTCATCCAGGAGGCCACGGAGATGCTGAGACACGCCGCCGGCAACTTCTACATCAACGACAAGTCCACCGGCTCTGTGGTGGGCCAGCAGCCCTTCGGGGGGTCCCGGGCCTCTGGTGAGTGGGTCCCCCTTTCCTGATTCCTGTGGGGGACTCTTGACCCTTCATCACCTCGAGGGCACGGAGAGTAACTGGGTCTGTGCACCCTGGGCTTCCACAGGCTCCTGGGAGAAGGTGCCACACCCCCTCCCCACTTCAGAGAGGACACTCGCGAGTGTAGTGGGGGCACCGAGGGTGTTGGTTCCAGTAAGGATTTTATTATGCAGGGGGAAGTCCCACATTGTAATTCACACGACACACTGGGGAAACCGACCACCCGAGGCTCCCAAAGTACCTTAGCCCCAGAGGGCGGAATTCTCACGGATCTGCATGGGAGGGGCCTCTGAGTGGCAGAACGCAGGTCTCCAAGGGCGGGTAGAGCCCTGGCGTTGGGCGAGCTCAGAGCCTCGGCGTCGGCAGGCGCAGGGCTGGCTGGGAGAACTCTTGGGAAGGTCTGAGGGCGGTGGGTCAACCCGAGCTTTCACTCTGCCGCTGTCAGGCGAGTCTGTTCAGAGTCCCCGGGCCTCTGTCCCTGTGTGATTTGGGGCCCAGCACCCTCCTGGCACGTGGAGGTGTTTTACCAGCCCGGAAGCTCCCAGAACCCTCTTCTTTGGGGTTTGGTGGTGGTTTCATGATGTAGGCGTGGCTGACACGAGCATCAGGGATGAGGGCATCTCCAGCCGCTGCAGTCCCCTGGGACGGGGAGGGCCCGGGAGCCGAGCAGTCGGACCCCTGGCAGCCGCTCCGCAACTGCCGGCGCATCCCGAGGGCTGCAGGGGCTCTGGCGGGGGCACAGGACGCTTCCCACTGCAGCTGCAGCCCAGACCCCAGCCTCTTCCCGAGTGCTCCCGGTCTCCCAGACGCCCTTGCTGCTGGCGCCCCAGTGCTGCGTTCTCGGCACAGGTGGGCTCTGCACTTCCTGCAGTTCATGGGAAATGCGTATCGGGAAAACCAACATGGACTGCAAGAATTTTATTCACCAAAATGAACTTATTCTTTATTTGAAAGGCAGAGTTACAGAGAGAGGGAGAGGCAGAGAGAGAGAGAGAGGTCTTCCATATGCGGGGTCAGTCCCCAAATGGCCGCAATGGTTGGGGCTGGGCCAGGCTGAAGCCAGAGCCAGGAGCTTCACCTGGGTCTCCCAGGTGGATGGCAGGGGCCCACGCACGTGGGCCATCTGCTGCTGCTTTCCCAGGCCATTAGCAGGGAGCTGGGTTGGAAATGGAGCAGCCAGGATGTGAACCAGTGTCCACGTGGGATGATGGTGTCACAGGCGGCAGCCTTGCCCGCTGTGCCAGGATGCCAGTCCCAAACTTATCTTTTAAGTCTGTTTTCCATGAACTTGTAGACGGCCCCTCGTGCGTGTGCTGGAGCTCTCAGGGCCCCTGGCACCCTGCAGCCTCGAGGCGGGCTCCCCTGTCCCTCTGACTCTCCTCAGCCCCAGGCCGGGTCCGTCTGCAGAATGAGCCTGGCCTTGCTGCTGTACCAGGTCCCTCTGTCGGGCAGCTCCCCCCTCCTCCTTCCCCTGCAGCCCAGAATCTCGGTCTCCTAGCTCAACAGGACTGTCTTCCACAGGAACCAATGACAAGCCAGGGGGCCCCCACTACATCCTGCGCTGGACGTCACCCCAGGTCATCAAGGAGACGCACAAGCCGCTGGGGGACTGGCGCTATGCGTACATGCAGTGAGCCCTGCTCGGTGCTGCCGCCACCCGCCACCCGGCCCCCGTCCATCTGTCCAGGCCACCGATGTCCCTGCACCGGCCCCGCCAGCCCCTCCGCCGGCTCCTCATGGGCGGCCCCTTTCTGGAACCACGGTGACCCCCTCCTTGCCCCTGGCCTGCCCCACCCTGGTGTCAGGTGCCCGGCTGTGGCTTCAGAGCAGGTCAGGCCCACGCCCCCCTTACCTTAGAAATTCCCCAGGGGGCAGCCCTGGTGCCTGCAGGCTCTCTGTCTCTCCGTCTGCCTCTCCCCAGCACTGGGGCTCCTGGCTCAGGGGCCTGGGGAGTGGCGAGGGCCCAGGAGAGAAGAAGGAGGCAGCTCTGGGCCCCGGCAAACCTCGGCACTCAGGGAGGCTGCTGGCCTGGGCTCCAGTGCCAGGTGTCCAGGCTGTGGTGTGGCTGCAGGGTGTGGGCTGCACCTGCTGGCCTTGCCCTGTGTGGCCTGGGCTGCCCACCTCACTCACTGTACCCCTGCCCAGACCCTGAACCAGGGACCCGCGCCCAACCGCGAGCCTTACAGAACCCCGGTGCCTTCTGCCCCACACGGCAGGGCTGGGGCCGCCAGAGGCCACCTGCCGGGCTGCGGGCTGCGGCAGCCCTTCCTGCTGGAGCTGTGATTTGGGAAAACCAAGGGTGGGCTTCCTTTTGCCAGGAGTTCGCCCGTCCTCCCTCGAGAGGCGTCCCCTCAGAGCCCTTGTCAGGGCCTGCTTTCCAGGTGCTGTGGTGGGACGCACCCCGGCAGGAGGCACCAAGCCGTGCCTGCAGGACGGCCCCTCCCCGCCTTGTGGGCCATGCTGTGTGGCCGGGGCGCCGTCTGCTGGACGTGGCCAGCTGGTGGCCGGGGGCCCCTCCTGCTGGTTGTGTTCCGGGCGGTCAGCAGTCTCTCAGACATGACTTTCAAGATGACTGTCAGACCACCGTGAGCCCCAGGTGTGCTGTCCCCAAGTGTACCCATTTCACGCCGTGGGCTGCAGCCAGGAGTGGGTGCCAGTGCCGCCCGGGCCCCGTGGACTCTGCTGTGTGCTGGGGTCTGTGCCGGGGAGGGTGTGGGCTGCACTGTGAGGGGGCGGTAGGACACAGCCAATGCCACCCAGTAAAATCCTGTCGCGGAACCCAAGCGGTGTCTTCATGGTGCGGTGGGCGGCCGCCAGCGACTCCTTCCAAGTCTGATGGCATCGATGATGTGGGGGGGGGTGGGGGGGCGTGGCACCCTCAGTGTGTCCGGAGAAAGAGTGGAGCCTGACAGGGGTGAAGGGGGGAACGCAGGACCCGGATGCCCTGGGTTTACATCCGGGCTCACTGCCTCCCAGCCAGGGGCTCTGCAGCCCCCCCGAACTTCTGTCTTCATCCGTGATTCAGGGCTGATCCTGTCACATGCATACACGCTGGGTTCATTCATGTCGGTGCTGAGGAAGGCAGCAGGCTCTGTCCTGGCTCACAGGTGACCCCTCGGCCACAGCTGGCCCAGCCACTCCAGGGGGCTGGTTTCCTGTGTCAGCCCAGCTGGGCCACCAGTACAGGACAAAGACGGAGCTCCCCCAAGCAGGAGAGAGGGCACCCAGACTGCCCTTGGCCTTGGACTGCAGTGTGTGTGTGCACACAGCTGTGTGCGCATCCTGTTATTTCTGTCTCGGGAGCCCTAACTCAGGCGCCACGGACTCTGCCTGTGTCCTCACTCACAGCGGTCCCAGAGGAGGCTGAGTTCCGGGGGAAGTATCGCTGCGACACAAACCCGAGTCTCTGCTTCCAAACCCCGTCTCCTTCACCCCATGGCCACACACCGTGCAGATGGCCTTGGAAGTTCCTGCTCGGCTGGCTAAGTGACGACTTGGTGGTGGTGGTGGTGGGGACCAGCCTGTTGAGCCCAGAATCTCTGGGTGGGAGCCCGTGCAGGAGCTGACTGTTGGGGCTGGGGGAGATGGGTGTTTGGGCCTCTCGCCACCTGTGGGTCACAGAAGAGGGGCTGTTTCCTGAGCCACAGAGACACCTCCCTGTCCCGGGGCCCCTCCATCAGGGCTGTGGGCATGAAGGGTCTCCGTCCAGAGGCAGGCAGGGGGACACTCCGCCCCTTGGCAGAGCCGCTCCTCCCCCGGCTCTCTCAGCAGCTGCCAGGGGTTTATGTAAGAGGGAGCTGGGCTCCAGCAGGGAGCCCATGGGTGACTGTGCCCAGGCCTGAGCTTGAGGGAGGGGAGGGCGGCGACATGTAGGCTCTGTCAATGGAAGCGGGTGGGGCTGGCTCAAGGTCATGCTGAGGAAGTAGTGCAGTTGGCCAAGGTCACGCGGGGGGATTGCTGGCCGAGAGCTGACCCGCCTGGTCTCCTCTCACCTTGACAGTGACCTAACATGGCAGCCTGTGTCGGGGCTGATGGAGGGGTGGGTAGAGCCCCACGGCGGTGACTAGGAGGCGGGTTGGGACCCAGCGCTGTTGGACCCAGCTGCTCCATCAGGTCCCCGACCTCCAAGCCCCTCCTCTACCACTGTCTTCTTATCGCGCCCTCCCCCAGCCCCCACCTTTGCTGCAAAGCTGTTGGGCTCTGTTCTCTCCGCCCTCCCTCGGGCCCAGACTCAGGCCCTCATAGGCCCCCTTCCTGCTCAGAACCTGCGGCTTCTTTGCATGGTTACCACAGTAAGTCCCCGTGTGTGCGGTGGCCCAAGGAGCCCCTCATTTCCCTGCTGTGGCCAGGGACCCAGCCCTGGGCCTGGAGCGTGAACCATTTGACTGAGGCCGGATGCCGCCGTCACCGCTGTCCCACAGGCCACCAGTTGAGCGTGCACTCTAAGGAAATGAGAGGGCACCTGTGCTGGCTGCTGGCCACCAGGCCGGCCTGGAACTCCTGGGGGGCTGGAGGAAGCAGCAGGTGCAGAGCCACATCTCCGTCGCGATCGTCCCCACTCTTGTTCTGCTGGGGGCGAATGGTAACAGGTAACAGGCGCTGCTCCTTGAACTTGGGCTGTGTGCCGGGTGTTGTGTAGGATGCTCCTCGGATCCTAAGCAGCCCCGTGGCGTTCGTCCAGCCACTCCCCTTTCACAGGTGAGGAAAATGAGGCACAGGCTGAGTAACTGGTCCCTGGGCAGGAAATGACCCAGCTGAGTTGCGGTCCCACATCTCCGATGGCCAGACAGGCCTGGGCTCAAGTCCCAGTCTTCACGTCTCTTCCTGCACCTTTCCCGCTCCAGCCTCAGACTTGACCTTCCTCCTGGAGCTGGGGATCAAATGAAATACTCAAAGTGCTGGCCCAGTGAGGTGCTCAGTAACGGAGACTTCTTAGTTTGGACCTCGACACGTGCGTGCCCAGGAAGGAGGAGAGGTCCTGCTAACTGGCCAGGTGCCCCCACCAACTAACCTGGAGCTTCCCCACCAGCCTGGGAGGGAGGAGGTCTTGTGGTAGCCCCATTTCACAGATGAAAAACTGAGGCAGGGGCAGAAACAGATCTTGTGCCAATGGCTGCACCTGCGCTGCTTGTCCTGGTCCCTGCCGGGCACATCAGAATTCTGTCCAGGCCTCTGCCGTGCCTGCCTTCAGCCCCAAGTGCCCAGGCAGTGGGCCTCAGTCCCTCGTTTGGCCCAGCATGGCTGGAGTGCACTGCGGGGGGCGGGGCATGGTCGGGAGGCGAGTGTGGCTCAAGGAGACAGATGCCTGGGGGAGGCCAGCAAGTGGCAGAGCCAGGACTGGGATCCCGGGTGGTCAGATCTTAGCGTCACAGAGTCACCCAGCCTCTCATTGGAGCTAAAACTGAGGGACCTGTGCCAGGCAGGAAGCCTCCAACACTGTGGTGTGATACCTGCCATCATTTATCCAGCAGGGGCTCATGTCTCATTGTTTGGGGGTGGCTGTGAAGAAGCTGGGAGGAGTCAAAGCCTGCTGGCCGGCCCCTGACCAGGCTGGGCCCTCTAGAGCCCCACACAACGTGCCCACCCCCTTGTCCCCATCCCAGCCCTTCAGGCCCCTGCCACAAGCTTCCTGCCCCTCCCCCCCCAGGCTGGACGTCCCCAGCTCCGTCAGGGGCAGTGTCTGAGTGCTTTCTGTCCAGTGACCTCCTGTCGGGGTGCCAAGGACAGCAGCCTGGAGTCCTCCTGAATCGGGATCCTGGCTGGGTGACCTTGGCCGAGTCACATGACTTACTTCTCTGAGCCTCAGTCTCTCCGGGTATAGAATGGGGATAGAGTGCTGACCGTGCTCTTTCCTACAGTGGAGCCGGCTAAAGGTGAAAACCAGCTTCACCCTGGAAGGGCTCAGTCACCGTGAGCTGTTACTTGTACGATCATCCACTCACGGGAGGGCTGATGACCTCGCCACATAGGGGGTCAGCTCCTCCCACGTCTGCTCCTTTTTTTTTTTTTTTTTTCTGGACAGGCAGAGTTAGAGAGAGAGAGAGAGAAAGGTCTTCCTTTTTTCTGTTGGTTCACCCCCCAAGTGGCCACTACGGCCGGCGCGTGTGGCCGGCGCACTGCACAGATCCGAAGCCAGGAGCCAGGTGCTTCCTCCTGGTCTCCCATGTGGGTGCAGGGCCCAAGCACTTGGGCCATCCTCCACTGCACTTCTGGGCCACAGCAGAGAGCTGGCCTGGAAGAGGGGCAACCGGGACAGAATCCAGCGCCCCAACCCGGACTAGAACCCGGGGTGCTGGCGCCGCAGGCAGAGGATTAGCCAAGTGAGCTGCGGCGCCGGCCCTCGTCTGTTCCTTTTAATCCAGCCTTCGACTTGGTGCAATGGAGAGCGTGTGAGCCCTGGAGTGCCACCAGCCCTGTGTTCAAGTCCCAGTGACCCTGGGCCATTCCGCCGCCCCACTTGGCTTCCTTGCCTGGACAGTGGGGACGGCAAGCCTCCCACAACTCTGATGGGCAGGTGCGGGGCCGCTGGAGCCCGCCTTGCCAAGGCTCCCCAGGGTCGCTCCCTTTCCTGTAGGCCGGAGCCTCCACCGCCCTTTTGGCGTTAGTTGAACTTGTGGTCATTCGAAACCTCCAGATCTCTTCCTGGCTGAGATGCCGCCTGCTCCAGGACAGCAGCCAAGAGTTTGGCGAGGAGGTGTTGGTGGGTCCTGGGCCCAGGAGGTGTCCCCACCACAGCAGAGTCCCCCCCCCCCACATGACCTTAGCTGACCCTGGGGACCCCCAGAACGCTGGCTCTTTGGACTTCCAGTCTTCCTCCTGCAAAGCGAGGGGCTGGGGCTGTCTCAGAACTGTCTCACAGCCCGCTGTCCCCACCCTCAGCTGCGCTGGAGCTGCGGCTGTGCTGCTAGGAGCAGGGGCTGGCGGTGGCCAGAGAACAGAGGGCAGGGACAGGTTGTGGGGGTGGAGCTCATGCAGCCCCCAGCCCCACTCCTGTGCCCCTGCCCTGGTCCAGCCGGCAGGGCGGGGGGAGGCAAGCGGTCGGGGAAGCCCCTCTGGGTCTTGAGCCCCTTCCTGTCTGGGAGCACCGGGCAAGCATTTGCCAAGGAAAATGGGCAGCTCCCGGGCCTGCCCTGCCGGAGCGGCCCCTCTGCCTAGGCCACGTGCTTTGCATAGGGCTGCCACGGCTGTCTGCTCTCTCTGCAGCCGGCAGCCACACAGATGTGTACATAGGGACCTCAGCCCTGGACTGGACCCCGAGGGGGACAGCTGTGTGGGGCCACACTGGGGCTCATGGTCTGTGTGTAGCACTGAAGGAAGATGACAGTGACGTGGCACTCCGGGTCCTTTAACACATAGGATGCATCCACTCGCCCCTCCTGGTTGATGTCAAGGCTGGAGTGGCCTAGAGGTCACCTGAGCCCACAGTCCGTGGACACGCCCCGTGGGCTGGCAGCACCCTGCACTAGGATCCACAGCCGTGTTTAGGGGGTGGTGTGTTTGTGTGCAAGGCTTTCCTTGGGATCCCAGAAGGGTCCTCACTCTCAGCGTGTTCAGAAGCACCGAGTCCATTTTACAGATGGGGACACTGAGGTTGGGAGAATGGAAGTGACTTGTCTGCACACTGGGGCAGAGCTGGACCAGAAGCCAGGTCCTCGAAGCTCCTTCCAGAGCTGTGCCCTCAGAGACATTGTCCATCCACAGCCACAGGAAGCGGCTCTGCACCAGTGGGATGCCCCACTCCTGCCCTCACCACTCCCAGGAGGACCCCATGAGGGTCTTAGCTTGCTCCAGTCCGCACACTCGATTTGGGGCTTCGAAGGAGTCACTGCTGCTCTCTGCACCTCTCCTGCAGGACGGGGAGATCGCAGAAGCAATCAGGCAGAACGGGGGCAGGTGTCTGGCCTGGGAGGTACGACGCAGCTCGGGCCGCCCGCATCCCAGATGGGAGGGCCTGGGAGTGAGCCCCAGCTCTGCTCTGGTCCCAGCTTCCTGCTAAAGAGCACCCTGGGAGGCAGCAGGGGACGGCTCAAGTCCCTGGGTCCCTGCCACCCACGGGGGAGACTCAAATTGAGTTTCTGGCTCCTGGCTTTGGCCTGACACAGTCCTGGCTGTTGCGGGCATCAGTGGCTGGGGGCTCTCTCTCTCTCTCCCTGCCTCGGTTTCTATCTCTCCACTAAAGCAGTTTTTTTCGAGGCAGAGTTACACAGGATGGTGGAGCCCACTGCACGTGCTCACGGGCGCCATTTATCTCCTGCTTCCCCTAGGCTGGCCCTGCCCGGCTTCCTCCTTACCCTGTCTCGGTGACACCTTGGGGCTGGCCTCACATACTTTTGATCGACTTAGCTGGGGCTGGGGGGCAGCCACCTGAAGTCCAGACAGGAGGCTGCCCCTGTGTGGGCCTCAGTTTCCCTCTCTGCGATGGGAGGGTTGGGGATCTCTGCAGACCCTCTCGTCAGCCACACTCAGCACCTTCCAGTGTGCACTGCCCTCCCCGGAGCCCCAAGTTCTGCTCCAGACACAAACCTGGCCCCCGCTCTGCCTCCTGTGCCACACGGGCTGACACAAGTCTGCGTGGAGCCGTCTCTGTCCATCCGACTCCCTGGGGGTGGTCATCCTTGCCTGTAGGAGTTTCTAACTTTCCTTTCTGCCTCTGCCCCATCTCTGTCCCTTGTCATGAGGTCCAAGGGGGACACCCAGAGGGGCTCGGTCCCCGTGGGCTCACAGATGGCAGCCGTGAGAGGGAGCAAGGCCAGCCCTCCCTCCTGGCCACCACCCATTCTCCCATACTCTTGCTCCTATTGCCTTTTTTTTTTTTTTTAATTTTTAAACAGTTAATGGATTGGGCTGAACTTTTTTAAAATATATATTTATTTTATTTATTTGAAAAGGCAGAGTTACAGAGAGAGAGGGAGAAACAGAGAGAGAGAGATCTTCCTTCTGCTGGTTCACTCCCAAGTGGCCGCAAATATGGGGCTGGGCCTGATTGGAGCCGGAAGCTTTATTCGGGTCTCCCACGTGGGTGCAGGGGCCCAAGCGCTTGAGCCATCTTCCATTGCTTTCCCAGGTGCATTAGCAGGGAGCTAGATTGGAAGTGGAGTGGCCAGGACTGGACTGGAAACAGGTGCCCATACGGGATGCCAGCATTGAAGGCAGTAGCCCTACCTGCTGTGCCACGGCACCGGCCCCCCTGCTGTTGCTTTTTAGTCAAAGCAATGACCTGGAGGTGTCACATGGCATGGCAATTAAGTGCCAGCCCTGGGGTCAGACTGTTTGGTTTGAATCCCGGCTCTGCCAGTGGTGCAGCCTGGGTGTTTCTGGCTTCTCGGGGCCTCTGCCTGCTCCCCGTGAAATGGGGTTGGGGACGGTCCCAGCTACTGTGAGCCTCACACGAGAGCCCTCGCAGGAGGCCTGCTTCTTGCTGAACACGGTTTCTGCTTTCTGAGCATCTGCACGTTGCCACGTGCCAAGCCCAAAATGGAGTCGCTCGAGCCAAGCCTTAGCAAAACAAAAATAAATAGAATCCAGGGGGTTGTGAAGCTGGGGGCCTCACAGTCCCCAGAGACCCTGCTGGGACCACAGCCTGGTGCCCAGGTCTTTCTCCCGTGAGCTCACACAGCGAAGCCCCAGCCGGGCCGTGCGCCCGGCTGACGCCACCTTGGCTATGGATCGTTGTCACCAAAGATAATTGCTTCAAAATAACTTATGCAATCCTTCTTATTTTGGCTTTGTCTTATTTCTTGAAATGACTGATTGTAGCGGTGAGCACGCCCAGGGTTCGCAGTGGCCTGCATGAGCCCATGCAGTGCTTCTCCGCAATGAATCCAGCAGTCCTGGGAGACTCTGTCTCTGTTGGCTACTTAGGTTGAGCACCTGTGCCTTTTTCGCAAATGCTTGAAGCAACAGGGGCACAGGCCCTGTTCTCAGCTGAGTGGCAGGTGGCTGGGGTGTGGCCCCTCAGCAGGACACCCAGGCCTCAGTGTGTGCCAGCAGAGGATCATCCCACCGCTGGCCTCCTCTCCACCCCTCTCCCCTGCCCCGGAACCTTCACCCGGACCGTCACTATGTAAATGTCTGTGCAAATGCCCTGGTGTCCAGCTGCCTGGTCTCCAGCGAGGCAGAGTCCCTCCTGAGACTGCCACTGGCCAGCCATGGGGCCCCAGGCCAGGAGAGCCTGCTCCTTCTTCCTCCTGCTGCAGGTCCTGGCTGAGCCGGCTGAGAACTCGGACTTCTACCTGGGTGGGGACTACCTCCTGGGTGGCCTTTTTACACTTCATGCCAACGTGAAGACCACTGGCCAAAACCAACTGCATGTGCCCAAGTGCGAGGAGTGAGTGTCCGGAGTGAGGGTGGGGTGGGGGGAGACGCCTCGCTCAGAACACTGCTCCTCATCCCTCCCAACCCTGTGTGCTGGAGCCACCCTGCTGGTCCCCGGGGAGGCCCCCCACGATCCATGGCACCACAACTTTGGCGATCAAGTTCTGAAACACGGAGACCTGGTGTTCCCGAGGGCGTGTCTGTTTATAACGTGGCGAGACGTTTGAGCCTGGAAAGGTTTTAGGTCTAATCCACCTGCACCCGCTCTGGCAACTGGGGGCTCCTGTGAGCCCACGGCCCAGGGGCTCTAGAATGCGGGTGCCAAGGCTTTGGGAGGAAGAGCGTGATTTTCTGCAGACTGGGGTGGGGGGAAGGTTTGTATTTTTAAAGTCCTGGTGGGGAGTAGGGGTGCTCCCAGGACTTGGAGGGGGGTCTCCTCTCCCCCCACTTTTCTGTAGGACTCTTGGGATGGCAGCAACTTGGAGACTGGGTGGCACGCTAGAGCCAGCCTGGGCTTATGCAGTATCTGTCCGTTCAGAGAAGATGGAGCATTCTGGGAGACAGACAGAAAGGAAGGAACGTGTAAAAGACCAGAAGCGCTTGCTGCACCATCTGTGTGGCGTCGGGGGTGGCGAGGGTGGTAGTGCCAGAGATGGTGCCGAACATGACATGGCATCTCCTGACACGTGGCGTAATGGCGGGGAGTCTAAGGAAGGTAACAGTGGTGATGGGGTGATGGTGGTGCTGATGTTGACACTGTTGATAGCAGTAGTACTGGTGATAACGAAATGGTGAAGAGGATAGCGATGGGGTGGTGATGATGGTAATGATGGTAATTGTGCTGGTGGTGGTGGTGGTGATGCTGGTGGTGGTGATGGCCGTGGTGGTGGTTGTGATGGTGGTGATGTTGATGGTGATGGTGAAGGTGTTGGGTTGTGATGGTAATGATTGTGGTGATGATGGTGGTGATGGTGGTGATGGCGATGGTAGTGATGGTGATAATGATGGTGGTGATGGTGATGGTGGTGGTGGTGATAGTGATGGTGGTGATGATGGTGGTAGGTATGATGGTGGTGATGGTGATGGTGGTAATGATTGTGGTGATGATGGTGATGATGGTGATGATGATTGTGGTGGGTATGGTGATGGTGGTGATGGTGATAATGATGGTGGTGATGATGGTTGTGGGTATGATGGTGGGGATGGTGATGATGGTGATGATGGTGGTGATGATGGTGGTGGGTATGATGGTGGTGATGATGGTGGTAATGGTGGTGGTTGTGATGGTAATGATTGTAGTGTTGATGGTGATGATGGTGGTGATGGTGATGGTGGTGATGATGGTTGTGGGTATGATGGTGGGGATGGTGATGGTGGTGATGGTAATGATTGTGGTGGTGATGATGGTGATGATGGTGGTGATGATGGTGGTGGGTATGATGGTGGGGATGGTGGTAGTAATGGTGGTGGTTGTGATGGTAATGATTGTAGTGTTGATGGTGATGATGGTGGTCCTGATGATGGTGGTAGTGTGACGGTGGTGATAGTGGAAGCTATGCTGGTGGTAATGATGGTGTGACCATGGTGATCATGGTGATGACAGTAACCATGGTGATTGTGGTGATGGTGGTCACAAGAATGTGGTGACATGATGATGGTGGTGGTGATATTGGCAATAGGGGTAGTGGTTGATCGTAGAGCTTATTTGGAGTAATAGTAGTCACATTAGCAGACCTCAGGAGAGGTGGCAGGAATCATAGGGGTGGCTGCGATGGTGGCCACAGGGATCCTGGCACCAGTGATGGTCACAGGGGTGATGGCGACCCTAGAGAGGTGGTATGGTGACAATTATGCGGAGAAAATGCCGGGATCTTCTGGAGCGGCTCTTTCTCCGTGGCTTTCCTGTGCTGGGCGGGGGGGAGCAGGCTGGCTGTCCCATCCCTGCCCCCCTCACCCTGCACCTGCTCCCACCCCACCCTCGCTGTGGCACCGACAGGTACGAGGTGAAAGTGCTCGGCTACAACCTCATGCAAGCCATGCGCTTTGCCGTGGAGGAGATCAACAACCAGAGCGGCCTGCTGCCGGGCGTGCGGCTGGGCTACGAGATGGTGGACGTCTGCTACATCTCCAACAACGTGCAGCCTGTGCTCTACTTCCTGGCCGGAGACGACTACTTCCTGCCCATCCTGGACGACTACAGCTCCTACGTGCCCCGCGTGGTGGCCGTCATTGGCCCTGACAACTCTGAGTCCACCATCAATGTGGCCAACTTCCTCTCTCTCCTTCTTCTCCCCCAGGTGAGGCCCCGGGGCTCAGGCAAAGAGGATGGGCAGGGACAGGATGGTGCTTGTGCGCAGGGTTCAGAGCCGCTTCCCCCTGTCAGTCATGGGGGAGGGGCTAGGGACTGTGCAGGGTCAGGACATCCATCGCAACCTTGGGAAGGCAGCCCAGCCTGTGGGTCAGTTCAGGCTTTGGGGGTTTACAGACCTTTGGCAAATCTCTCAACTCCATTGGGCCTCAGTTTCCCTACTTGTAAAGTGGGAGCCTGAGAGCTGCATCCCAGGACGGTCGGAAGAAGGAGGTGTTCAACTTGAAAGAGTTCCTGGCACGCAGTAGGCTGTTGTTATTATGTAAAGCGTCTTGCCCGTGAGTGAAAACTCAGAGAGTATTCCACGTTGTCCGTACACTGGCTCAGCCCAAGAGCTGCCTCATAGGAGGTCCTCCAGGAAGTGCTGTTAGGGTTACTCCGGCTTTTCTAACTGCCACCATCAGCCTGATTGAAAGTGCCTCATCTAGCACCGGTGGAGAGCATCTGTCCACTAGAGCGTGGCCAGCATAGACTTGGCACACAGTAGGTCCTGACCACTGCTGGAGTTACTGCTGCCAAAGCTCTCACACACAGTGGGTGCTCAATGAATATTGTAAAGTATTTCTTGACTTTTGTTTATTTTCAAGGTAACACACACACACACACACACACACACATACATATACACACGCATCTTCCATCTGCTGATTCACTCCCCAAATGCCCACAACAGCCATGCCTGGGTCGGGTCAAAGCCAGGATCCTGGAGTTTCATCCGAGTCTCCCATGTGGATGGCAAGGACCCAAGTATTTGAACCAGCAGCTATTGCAGGAAGCGGGATTGGAAGCGGAGGAGCCAGGACTCGAATCAGGACTCGGATAAGGGATGCAGGAGCCTCAGATGATGTCTGAGCTGCTGTGCCCACTGCCTGCCCCAGCGCTGACATTTTTATCTGAAGCATCCAGACCAGGGCTGAGTTCACTCTTTTGTTCCTGTAGCAAATATTTACTGAGTGCCTACTGCATGCCAAGTACTGTTTTAGGTGCTGGGGACAAAACCAGCCAGCATCAAGGAGCGCCCCCGCGGGTGGGGAGAGACAGCCTCGCCAGCCTGAATACATCAGTGGCCCAGGGTGTTGGAAGGTGGGTCAGGCAGGAGATGGAGGACAGAGTTGGGGCTGCTGGGTGCTGGAAAGAGGACTGGAACGGCTATAGGGAAGGAGCAGTTTGCAGCCGAGCGGCAGGTGGGGCTCACTGACAATGAACGGGACAAGGACGGGAGAGCGAGAGAGGGAGCTGGCAGGTGTCTCAGGGAAGAGCCTTCCAGAAAGGGGTGTCACCAGTGCGAGGGGATGAGAGGTGCCTGGTGTGTGCATGAAGCCAGGTGAGCAACCCAGGCGGTGGAGGGGAGAGGGGGGCTAGGAGGCCAGGCAGCCTGAGGGGGGAGGGCTGGCATGTGAGGAAGCCCCTCAGGGACCACCGCGGGACTCTGGCTTTTCCTGGGTAACCCGAGAGGAGCACCGTGATGGGACGTGGGCGTGAGCAGGGTCAACGCAGCTGCCCCGTGAAATGCAGATTGTGGGGCACGAGGCGCAGGGATCCTCTCACCTCCAGGCCAGGATGGGGTGGGGAGGGGGCAGGCTCGGGAGGGACACGCACAGAAGGTGGATCCAGAAGGATTTGCTGGCGGATGGAACGTGGCTGGCGTGAGAGAGAAGATCCAAGGGTGACACCGAAAGTTTTGGTCCGAGTGACTGGAAGGGAGGGTTTGCTGTCCGCCGAGCTGGGTTCAGAGGAGAGCAGGACCTCAGGCTGGGATGTGTTCCTGTGAGACGTGTGTCAGGCAGCCGTGAACACCACCCTGAAGTCCTGGAGAGAGGCCCCAGGCCGAGGCCACCAGGGGCAGTGGCACGGAGCTGGTACTTCCAGCCAGGAGACTGGATGGGACGGCCACAGAGGGAGAGCGGGTGGACAAGGGGGAGAGGAGACCCTGGCAGGGGGCTGGGAGGCCAAGGGGAGAAATGTGGTGAGTGCTGGGCTGATGGTGATGGTGAAGGTGAGGAGGAGCTGCTCTGCTCAGAGATGCACACAGTAGGCGCTCAATAAGTGTTTCTAGACGATGGGAATGAGAATGATGTATGCCACCTCGCCCAGGGTGTGGCATACTGTAGGTGCTCCCCACGCGTTGACCGTGCCGATGTGGTGCACCCAGCCTAGAGTCTGGCCCACGGTGGCTTCCTGTCACAGGTCACTGCCCGATGGCCGTGGTAATGGTGGCGTAAACTGAATGCCTGCCAGGAAGGTGACGGCGGGTGGAGTCCTGTGGCGCCCTTGCTAACGCCGGGCCCTCCTGTCGGCAGATCACCTACAGCGCCATCAGCGACCAGCTGCGTAACAAGGAGCGCTTCCCGGCCATGCTGCGCACCGTGCCCAGCGCCAGCCACCACGTGGAGGCCATGGTGCAGCTGATGCTGCACTTCCACTGGAACTGGATCATTGTGCTCATAAGCAACGATGACTACGGCCGCGACAACAGCCAGGCGCTCAGCACCCGCCTGGCCCGCAGCGACATCTGCATCGCCTTCCAGGAGGTGCTGCCCACGCCGGAGCCCAACCAGTCCCAGACCCCGGCGGAGCGCGAGCGCCTGGCCAGCATCCTGCAGAAGCTGCGGCAGAGCACGGCGCACGTGGTGGTCATCTTCTCGCCCGAGCTGTCCCTGCACAACTTCTTCCGCGAGGTGCAGCTCTGGAAATTCAGCGACATCGTGTGGATCGCCTCCGAGTCCTGGGCCATCGACCCCGTCTTGCACAAAAAGCTGAGAGGCGCCGGCACCTTCCTGGGCCTCACCGTCCAGGCAGTGCCCATCCCGGGCTTCAGCGAGTTCCGCGTGCGCCGCACCAAGACCAGGCCACCGCCACCCAACAGGACCACCTGCAACCAGGACTGTGACAACTGCCTGAACACCACTGCGACCTACAGCACCATCCTCACACAGTCGGGAGAGCGCGTGGTCTACAGCGTGTACACGGCCGTCTACGCTGTGGCCCACGCCCTGCACCGCTTCCTCCGCTGCAACCAGACCGGCTGTGCCAAGGTCGTGGTCTACCCGTGGCAGGTGAGGGCCCCCACAGGCTGACAGGTGCAGGCTCCACGGTTGCCATGGAAACGGCAGGGCACCCTCTCACTATGGGGGCGGGGTGGTTTCTGGACACAGGGGTGGAGAGGTGATGGGGGCGTCCCTGCCCACGTCACACGGAGCCAGAGGTCCTTCCTAGTGCCAACCCCAAATTCCCTCTACAGTGAGTCCAGGAGAGTGCGTCCTTGGAGATTCAGCTGGGACTCTCTAGAAGAAGTCCGATGGCTCCCGCTGTGGGGGATGGGCCTGTGTTCTCTCCTGGGCCAGCATCAGGCTGTGGACTCCGCACTGCCCGGTTCTGCTTCCTCTGGAGTCAGATCTGGAGTTTGCATCTGTATCTTCCTGACCACACATACGCACACGTATGCACACACATGCACGCATGTACACAATGCACAGGTGCACGCACACATACGTGCAGGTACTTACACACACGTGCATGCACCTGACCATGAAGACTTGGGCGGCACAGGGGCACAGGGGTCCGTGAGCGATGCACACTTCAGACTTTGCCGCTCGTGTCTCTTCTCTGAGCGAGTGCCATGGCTTTGTCACAGTTTGGGACTGGCTTCCTACGCTAGCCCTCAGCCACCTCCCCCTTCTCCCCTCTTTCCAGCCCCCTCTCTGCTCCCCAAATAGCTGTCCACTTCCTTAACAGAGCACTTCATTAGCACTGAAGAATTCTCTCTCCTATTTTTTTTTTAAGATTTATTTATTTGAAAGGCAGAGTTACAGAGAGACAGAGGTGGAGAGAGAGAGAGAGAGAGAGAGAGAGGTCTTCCATCCACTGGTTTACTCCTCAGATGGCCCCAACAGCTGAAGCTGTGCTGATTTGAAGCCAGGGGCCAGGAGCTTCTTCCAGGCCTCCCATGGAGGTGCAGGGGCCCAAGGATTTGGGCCACCTTCCACTGCTCTCCCAGGCCATAGCAGAGAGCTGGATCAGAAGTGGAACAGCGGGGACTTGAACCAGCGCCCATATGGGATGCCAGCACTGCAGGCGGCGACTTTACCCACTACGCCACAGCGCTGGCCCCTTGCTCCTATTTTAATTGCCGTTTCTACCCTGTAATCTCAGGGCCCAACCTGGAACTATGCTCTTATCTCTAAAAGTACACAGCTACTTTTGGAAAGGAATCCTTGTGCCAGCAGGGAAAGCTACCTGTGGCCACGTGTCCTGCCGCCTGGGGAGAACACGTGATTATCACGGGGGCTTGACTGTGTCCAGCACACAGTGTGTCTCTGGCTGGACTGTCAGGCAGCCGGGAACCTACAGATAGGGACCCGAGGGGCAGGGAGCCGAAGTGACCTGCCTGTGTTGGCCCAGTGGTGAGTGACCATGACCTTGAACTTGGGCCTGGCCCACTGTGCCATGGTTCTCCCAGCCACAACTGGCAGGACTGTGCCTTCCTCTACAGCAGCCCAGACCAAAGGGCACACGGCACAGCAGTCAGGATGTCCTGATTTCCTGAGCACCTACTGGGTGCCAGGCCAGGAGGAGGTGAGGATGGTTACTATGTCCGTCTCTGCCAAGTGCAGCAGGAAGTCAGAGCCGCTGCCGGACAGGGAGGGCAGAGGCCGTCGCGGGGCGGAGGGTGTCAGGGAAGGCAGGACTGGAGTAGACGGGAGGGCGGGCACTGGCTCTTCCTGGAGGAGAGTGGGAGAGCAGTAGCCTGGCCCCCAGGTCAGGCCAGCATCGTGGGGAGCTGCAGGTGACGCTAGAGGGAGAAGCAGGGCTTTGTCCCGGAGGCGGACACGGCCCTGGGAGGGCACCCCACTTGGTGAACCACATGTGGCATCTCTGCACGGCACTAACCGCATCCCCTTGTGCAGGACACAACCTGTGCGACTGTATGTAGCACTCACACACTGCCCGGCGTTGGGCCATGCCATCTCTAGTCCTCATGGGCTCAGCTGGTTGCCAATGTGTTGATTTGCCTATGTGCGTTCTGTCTCCCACCCCAACTCCCAGCCTAAGCCTGGAAAAACAGAGCCCTATCAGCCTTACCCAGGGCTGTGTCTCTGGCTGGCAGCACTGGCCTGGCTCACAGCTGACTCTCAGGATGGGGGAAGGAATGGGCACTGTCCACGTGTCTGTGCCGTGCTCCCCCGGGAGTTGACGCTCTCCCTAGGTGCTTGCTTTCCAACGCACAGATGAGACTGTCAATCAAAGAAGGGACAGTGGCAGGTGCAGGGCGGCAGCTATGAGAGGCAAAGCTGAGGGGGTGACGAGGGGACTTAGGGTGGCGGCTGGCTGCGTGTGCTGCTCCCCGTGCTACGGGGACAATCCTGGAGGGCAGTCTGGAGGGGCCGTGATTGTCCAGGTGAGAACGCCCAGCAGGGTGCTGAACCAAGGGTCAAGGTTCGAGGTCCTCTCAGAATCCCTTTAAACCCAACTGGGCCTCCGGGCCTTCAACGGGAGCCAGGATCTGCAGCTGGGTTCGCCTGCTCGCCTCCATCGTCGGCGCTTCTCCTTACCTGTCTGCCGCCACTGCTGGCGCTTCTCCCGCGTGTCGCCCTCGTGGGCCCTCTGTCCACGTGGTGACAGGCAGGTGGGGACGAACTGAGCGGAACTTTACTGTCACGTGGTCCGGGCCTGTGGTGGTTGGGGTTTTTGTTCATTTGAAAGAGCAGGAGCGAGATAGCAAGAGCTCTTCTCTCCTTGCTCACACCCCAATAGCCCTCAACAGCCAGGGCAGGGCCAGCCCTAAGCCAGGCGCTCAGAACTCAGTCTGGGCCTCCCATGTGGGCGGCAGGGACCCGAGTATTCAGGCCATCCCCTGCCGCCTCCCAGGGTGCGCATTAGCAGGAAGCTGGATGGGAGGCCCAGACGCAAACCCTGGGCACTCCTGTGCAAACTTGGGCAAGCGATGTGATGTCTCAGAGCCTCACTCGTCCTATGTGTGGTGCAGAGGGGGGTTATTGAGCAGGCAATAAGGAATGCATCTTGTCTGCTGACAGTGCACTTCCTCCCCCTCCCCCTCCCCCCTCACTTCTGACTCCAAGGCCTGGCCTCGCAGGGCACGGCTGGAGAGGTGGACCTGACTCTGCCTGGGATGAGGAGCCAGTGCTGCACATGGGTGTGGGGCTGGGTGAAGGAAGGGAAACGGGGCTCACACCCAACTGGGGAGCCCCCAGGTGCCCAGGCCCCTGCCCACTTGGGTGAATACAGGGACAGTGCTTCCCCACCCCTTTGGGGGGAGGAGTCATTTATTACATCCCTCCAGTCCCGGGTTGCTCAGCTCTGCTTGGCCCGGCCCCTGCAGGGCGGTGACGTGGACACCCAGGGTCTGAGCCCCGAGAGGCTTCCGCCATGCTGATGTCCACCAGCAGGCTGCCCTCCTGGTCAGAGCGCCTTCGCCCCTGCAGCCCCGAAACCACTGCCTGGCAGCCTGTGCGGGTTCCGGAGAGGCTCCTCAGCCAGCGCCTCTCCCCCGGGCAGGGAAGGGAGGAGGCGAGGGCCCCGCTGCTGGGGCGGGCTGCCTGCCTGTCTGTGCGTCATCCCCCCAGGTGACGTGGGCTCTGGAGTCCAGAACGATGTGTCATCTGAGCTGGAAGCCTTTTGGAGGTTAGCTCAGAGAGGCTGAGTGGGCTGCCCGGAGTCACACAGGAAACAGAGCAGGGCTAGGACTGAAATTCAGGCTGCAGGATGCCCTGTTGCAAGTGTGTTCTAGTGCATACCAGCTTCTGCCCCGACAGGGCTGGGGTGGGCTGGGGCGAGACTGGAGGGAGAGCTGACCCTAAGGTGCAGGGAAGCAGGAGGGGCCCAGGAGCAGGAGCAGGTGCAGGGACAGTCCCCGGGAGGGGGTGAGCTCCCGCTGGCCTGAGCTGGGGCAGGGTTCTCAGCCCCTGAGATGAGCCCATGTTGCTTCGGAGCCCAGGAGATGGGCTCCTTCCTGCCCTCATTTTGCAGAAGAGGTCAGGGGTTCAGAGAGGCTGAGCAGCAGGTCCAAGGCCGCACAGCAAGGGTGGAGCAGAGACCCAGACTCAGTGCGTTGGACCCCAGAGCAGAGTGCGCGGCAGCCGCTGCCCCCCGGGCTCGCTCCTTCCCGAATGCTTCCGCCCCATTTGACAGTGGTGCAACCAAGGCTAGCGGGAGGGGCCGGGCTCTGATGCCAGCTCTGCCTCCCTCCCCTGCCACCCTCCCAGCTACTCAAGGAGCTCTGGAACGTCAGCTTCACCCTCCAGGGGCAGAAGATCTTCTTCGACCAGCAAGGGGACGTGCCCATGAGCTTGGAAATCATCCAGTGGAAGTGGGACCAGAGCCAGAACCCCTTCCAGAGCATTGCCTCCTACTACCCCATGCTGAAGCACCTGACAGTCACCCACAGCGTCTCCTGGCACACCCCGGACAACACGGTCAGCGGGGGGTGGCGTGGGGGGGGCAGGGGCGGGGCTTGGGGCTCATGCTGGGGTGCCAAGGGCCCTTGTCATCCAGGAGGATGCCCAGAGATTCAGGACCAGTAGCTGCAGAGTCAGGATCAGTAACCGCAGAGTCAGGATCAGTAGCCGCAGAGTTAGGATCAGTAGCCGCAGATTCAGGACCAGTAGCTGCAGAGTCAGGATCAGTAGCCACAGATTCGGGATCGGTAGCCGGAGGTTCAGGACTGATAGCCAGAGATTCAGGACCAGTAGCTGGAGATTCAGGACCAGTAGCTGGAGGTTCAGGATCAGTAGCCGTAGATTCAGGATCAGTAGCTGGTAGGGTCACCATCTGCACCTGCACAGTCTCTGGTCCTGTCTTTCCTGTGTTTTTTTTTTTTTGTTTTGTTTTGTTTTTTTTTTTTTTTCCTTTTTTACAGGCAGAGTGGACAGTGAGAGAAAGAAACAGAGAGAAAGGTCTTCCTTTACCGTTGGTTCACCCTCCAATGGCCACTGCGGCCAGCGCACTGCGGCTGGCGCACCACGCTGATCCGATGGCAGGAGCCAGGTGCTTCTCCTGGTCTCCCATGCGGGTGCAGGGCCCAAGGACCTGGGCCATCCTCCACTGCACTCCCTGGCCACAGCAGAGAGCTGGCCTGGAAGAGGGGCAACCAGGACAGAATCCGGCGCCCCGACCGGGACTAGAACCTGGGGTACCAGCGCTGCAGGCAGAGGATTAGCCTAGTGAGCCACGGCACAGGCCCTGTCTTTCCTGTTGGTTCGGTGGAAGCTCAGGGTTGGTAAACTGCCACCAGTCTGTCCATTTTACCGATCAGGAAACAGGGCACAGAGAGGTTGCGGGACCTGCTCTGGGCCGCACAGCTTGGCCGCAGTGGAGTTTCCCTACGTACAGCATTCACGCTGTCACCTGCTGTCTATAGCTCCTGCCTTGGGACTAGCGGCTGTGCCTTCCACTGCCTGTGCCGGTGATATCTACAGCCGTCAGCTTCCCTCTGGGTACTATGTGCACAGTACCCCACATGTTTTGCATTGTTTTTCAAAGTGGCTTTATCGTTAACTGTGGCAGAAGCACGGTGCGTGGAATTCGCCACCTTAGCTTAGCATTCGGACTGTGGCACCGCAGCGCTCAGGGAGTTTTCGTCCCTAAACCTGACACTCTGGGCTGGGGGACAGTCAGCCTAAAGGACGCGTTGCACCTCCCCTCCTCCCCTCCTCCCCTTCCTCCCCCCCTCCCCGTTTCCTCCCTTTTGTCGAGGTCCCTGGCGCTAACCAGACCCTTCTCAACTGCCTGCAATGCGGACGGCAAAGCCTTCTGCCGCCTCTCCTTTCTGGCCAGAACCCCGAGCTGTTCCACACCGAGCCCGGCCCACGGAATCACTGGGTCCGGCGCTGCCAAGGCAGTCGCAGGCGGGACTCCAGACCCCGTAAATCTGTAGCAGGTGCATCTCTAAGCTGAGCATTTGTATGGCCTGGAAATGTCGATGTCCTGAGTCTCCAACTCTCCGAGTGGCCCTGGGCAGGAAGAAGGTCCCCGCCCCTCCGCACCCCTGACACCTGCTCTCGGTGTCCCTTCCCACAGCCTCACTCCTTGCTTCTGCGAGTTTGACAGCTTAGACGGCGCGTGGCTGGAGTCGTGCAGTAGGTGCGAAGGCGTCTTGTGTTTCTAGCTTTGTGGCTTCTGTAATCTCTGCTTTCCCTTGTGAACCCCTCTCCGCCCCGTTATTTAACAGTGGGCTTCGTTGCACAGCCGTGTGGATGCCCCACGTATCTTTCTTTTTTTAAATTTTTTTAATATTATTTATTTAACAGGTAGAGTTATAGACAGAGAGAGAGAGAGAAAGGTCTTCCTTCCATTGGTTCACTCCCCAAATGGCCAGTACTGCTGGCGCTGTGCTGATCCGAAGCCAGGAGCCAGGTACTTCCTCCTGGTCTCCCATGCGGGTGCAGGGGCCCGAGCACTTGGTCTATCCTCCACTGCCTTCCCGGGCCACAGCAGAGAGCTGGACTGGAAGAGGAGCAACCGGGACTAGAACTCGGTGCCCATATGGGATGCCAGCGCCACAGGTGGAGGATTAACCAAGTGAGCCATGGCGCCGGCGCCCCACATATCTTTCCATCGCTGAATTCTGACTCCGTTGTGCTGTGGTTGGAGAGCATGGTTTCAATCCTTTTACATCGGTTAAACCTCTTTTTTTTTCTTTTTTAAAGATTTAGTTATTTGAAAGGCAGAGTTACAGGGAGAGAGAGGAAGAGACAGGAAGAGAGAGAGGAGAGGTCCTCCATCTACTGGTTCATCCCACAAATGGCTGCAACAGCCAGGATGGGCCAAGCCAAAGCCAGGAGCCAGGAGCTTCTTCCAGGTCTCCTATGTGGGTGCAGGAGCCCACATGGTTTCCCAGGTGCATTAGCAGGGAGCTGGATCAAAAGTGGAGCAGCCAGGACTTGAACCGGAGCCCACATGGGACGCTGGCTTCACAGGTAGCGGCTGTACCGGCTACGCCACAGTGCCGGCCCCTAAACCTTGTTTTCTGGCCGTTTCTACGTTAGTAGAGTTCATGCTGGACAGCGTTCCGAGGGCCCTGGAGAAGGCTGTGCCTCCGGCTGCTGGGAGCGACGGCGGTCTGTGGGGGTCAGCCTTAACTGGTTTATATATGTGCTGTCCTTATCCGTCTCTGTGTCGTTCGATTCAGTGCTGCAAGTGGGACATTGGAGAGTGCACTGACTACTGCTAACTTATCCATTCCTCCTTCACTCGGGATCTCTGCTTCTCGGATTTTGGGGCTCTCCTGCTGGGGCTGTATGGATCTGGTGGATGGACTTTTCCGTCGCTACAGACGTCTCTTTTCCTCCCTCCCCACCTCTTCTGAGCTTTCCCTGAGCCTTCACTGTTCGCGCCTGACCATGACGCTGCAGGCGTCACTTACTTGGTATTTTTTCTAGTCGGGGTCCTCCGCGCTCCCTGGGTCTATGGTCTGGTGTGGTCATTAACGTTGGAAAACTGACTGCCATTATTAGGTCAAATCTCTTCTCTCTCTCATTCTGTTTCTCTTCCTCTTCTTGCTTCTTCTTTTTCTATTCTCATTGCGAGTATTTATAGCTTTTGTAATTGTCCCATAACCCCTGGATATCCTATTCTTTTTCCTCCACTTTTTCTCTCTGCCCCCTACTGTGGGGATTTCTGCCAACACGGCTTCCAATGCACCGATTCTTCCCTCAGCCACGTCTGGCCTCTGTTGGACCGGCATTGCTCATCCCTACTAGCGTGTTTGTGGCCCTGGTTTTACAGCTGGCGCTAGTGTTTAGAATTTGCATGACGCATGCTTTCTTTCATGGTTTCTGCTTTTACAACTGGGGTCCTTGGCAAATGAATCACTTGCCATAACTTCTCCACGTGATGGTTCCCAAGGAGAGGCCACGCGTGAGTTTGCTGCAGAAGCGTGCTTCGCCTCTTCCGACGGTGTTTTTTGGCTGCTGTCCTGCCTCGGGATTTGGGGTTGAAAGTCTAAACGGGGTGCGTTTGGGCAAAGAGAACTGAGGAACTTGAGAGGGAGGGCTTCTGTTGACTTGGGTGGGAGACCGACCACAGGTCCCGTTTCCTGTAGCTGTGATCTCCCTGCTGTCACCTCTGGGTTTCCCTAGACGCCTTCCGACAAAGTCTGAGCTTTGCCAACCTTTGTGCAGGGTCTGATGGCTGTGGTGGAAAGGCGGGGCGGGGGAGTGTCCTCTAACCCTGGCTTTCAGGGAGTCCGTGCCCCTGGGCTAGCCTTTCTCAGTGCCCCTCCCCCTCCACCCTTGGACAAGACCGGAAGGCTCAGGAGGAGCTGGAACTGGGAACCTGTAAGGAAAGAAGAGCAAGACACAGAGGAGGCAGGACCAGACCCACAGCCGCACCAGTCTCTCCGGGAACGAGCCCGAGAGGGGCTCAGGGCCAGTGAGACACAGCAGAGGGCCCCTGCGGTCCCCCAGCAGAGAGCAGGCTCTCATACAAGCTGCAGGCTGATGGCGTAGGCAGGCTGGGGGACTCGGGGCTGAGCTCTTCAGAGAGCGGGGAGCACTTGGGAGAGTTGGCTAACAGTCAGGGCAGGGTCCAGCTGGTCGAGGAAGAACGCAGGGTCTGGGGTCTGCTCTTGGTCACGCAGGCAAGGGACCAGCCTGGATCTAAGGCTGTTGCCCTTGCCCACCCGAATCGCCCCTCCTCCGTGTCGGGTAAGCTCTGGGAAAACCCGCGTTTGCTGGGCTATGGTGAAACAGCTCTGCTCGAAGATTCAGCCCGAGCTGTGGCTCAGGATGGTGACTCCTCCCCTCCTCCCGCTGGAACCCATGGGGGGCTATGAGTCTCCAGTTCCACCCCGGAGAGCTGGGGGGCTGCTGGGTGAGCTCACGAAAGTGGCCACACGTCCTCACCTCCGGCCGGCCAGCAGTCCTCACCTCCGGCCGGCCCGCATGCAGCCCCCGTGCTGAGCGCCTTATTTTTCAGGTTTGTTTGCCACTCGCTATCTCAGAGGCAGCTTCCGCTGTGGGACGCTGGACCCCGCTGTCCTCCAAGGCGCGTGGCTCCAGCGTCTGAGGCTGCGGGTTGCCCTGGGAGCCCCGTCTCTGATGGAACCGACAAGAACTCAGGTTTCCGCTTGTGAGCCCCGGAGTCAGGGCTCCCCGGATCCGTGCACGTGGCCCCCAGTGGCTCCCACACCCACCCCGGTGAGGCCATCACCCACGCCACTCGTCTGAGCTTGCTTCTGTCTAGATGGATGCTGTCTGCGTGTGGCTCAGCCAGTGGTGACCGTCGCAGTGGACCCGTGACTGCCACGTGACACAGTCAAGCTCATCTCTTCGGGCGCTGTTTTTATTCGGCTTCCGGATCATTCTCTCGGTTCTTGTATGCCCGCAACTCCCCTCCCCGCGTCTCCTTTTCCAGCGCCTCAGTGAGTGCAGGAAGAGCGGCCTGCTTTATTCTTCCTCTGCTCTCACACCACAGTTCTCAAGATGGAGGGGCCGGCGCCGGGCGTGGCTGGCAAAGCCACTGCCCGCGATGTTGGGATCCTATGTGGGTGCCGGATTGTGTGCCAGCTGCTCCACTTCCAATCCAGCTCCCTGCTAACAGGCCTGGGGAAAGCAGCAGAAATGGCCTAAGTACTTGAGCCCCGGCACCCGCGTGGGAGTCCCAGATGCAAGGTCTCCTGGTTCCTGACTTCAGCCTGGCCCAGCCCCAGCTGTTGCAGCCATCTGGAGAATGAACCTGAGGATGGAAGACCTCTCTCTCTCTCTCTCTCTCTCTCTCTCTGCCTCTCTTCTCTCTCTGTGTAACTCTGACATTCAAATAAATAAATACATCTTTAAAAAAAAAAAGGAAGTGGAGCAGCCAGGACTCGAACCGGTGCCCATGTGGGATGCTGGCGCTGCAGGTGGCTGTTTAACCTACTGCGCCACGGCCCTGGCCCCCATCAGTGTGGTTTTCACACAACCCAGCTCACTCCCCATTCAAGAACCTCACTGACCTCCTGCTGGCCCCGTCTCAGGGCACCCATGAGCAGCCTTGGAATGGGGCTCCCCTACCCCCACCTTCCCCTCCCTCCACTGTGCACCCCAATTCCCGCCTGCCCCACCCACTCTGCCTTCCTCCTCCCTGCATCTGCTCCATTGCGCGCGCTCTCTCTCTCTCTCTCTCTCTCCCTCTAACACTTGTCTTATTTATTGAAAGGCAGAGTTACTGGGCGGGGCAGGGGAAGGGCTCCTCCATCCTCTGGTTCACTCCCCAGGTGGCCACAACACCCGGAGCTGGACCAGGCTGCAGCCAGGAGCCCCGTTCTCTTTCCCCATGTGGATGCAAAGCCCCAGCCCTTGGGTCTCCTTCCTCTGCACCCTCCCCCTCTGTGTGTCATTCATTCACTCCTTTAGGGCCCAACGATCAGACACGTGTGTATGCTTTAGGCTCTGGAAATAGAGCAGGGAAGACCATAGGCGCGGCCGCTGCCCGCCTGCTCTCGTCCACCTGCAGAGCCGTGTTAGCTAGGAGCCTGGGCTGCAAGCGGCAGAGAGTGACACAAGCACAGGTCATGGATTGCCCGGATCACTGAAAATGCTCAAGGTAGACCAGGAGGCTGCAGGCCAGGCCCCTGCCTGGGTCTCACTCAGCTCTGATGGCGATCAGGCATCCAAGTCCTCCTGGGAGGGGCTGGGCATCCTGCCAGGGAGCCGGAGTGCGAGAGGCGGAGCCTCAGGGTGTCCTACACACCTGCCCCAGGTGCCGGTGTCCATGTGTTCCAAGAGCTGCCGGCCCGGGCAGAGGAAAAAGCCCGTGGGCATGCACCCCTGCTGCTTCGAGTGCCTCGACTGCCTTCCCGGCACCTTCCTCAACCAAACTGCAGGTACAGCTCGCACGCCCCTCCCCTGCCCGCAACCGCCCCTGTGGTCTCTGGGGCACCTCCCTCTGGCAGGGTCTCTGGGGTCTCCCCGGGGGCTGTAGGTGTCTGAGGACCAGCGGCCATGTCTGTCCAGGGCCCACTGGACAATGAATGAATGAATGAATGAATGAGTGGATAGATCTCCCTGCAGGACGCTCTCTGGCAGGCAGGCCAGTGTCTGATTTAGGAGGGAACCTGGAAGGTTCATGAGAAACGGGATTAAAAGATGGGGCCGGCGTCGTAGTGCAGCAGGGTAAGCTGCCGCCTGCAATGTCAGCATCGCATTTCAGAGCGCCGGTTCTGGTCCCGGCTGCTCCACTTCCGATCCAGTCCCTGCTGATGTGCTGGGAAAGCAGCGGATGATGGCCTGAGTGCCTGGGCCCCTGCACCCACGTGGGAGACCCGGATGGGGCTCCTGGCTCCTGGCTACGGCCTGGCCCAGCCCTGGCTGTGCAGCCGTGTGAACCAGCAAATGCCCCATGTCTCCCCCTCTCTCAGTCACTCTGCCTTCAAGTGAATCAATCTTTTATGAATGAACTTGAGAGAAAGTGATTGTGGTGCAAAACATTTCTGATACAGTTTATTCACCACACGCGTTTCTCACAAACTTCTGGAAGGCCCCGCATATGTGTGGATTCCAAAATGAATTTTTTAAAAGGTTTGTTTATTTGGGAGTCAGAGTTACAGAGAGAGGAGGAGAGACAGAGAGAAAGAAGACTTCCATCCACTGGTTCACTCCCCCAGATGGCCACAGCTGGCTGGGGCTGGGCCAGGCTGAAGCCAGGAGTCAGGAGCTCCATCCGGGTCTCCCAAGTGGGTGCAGGGGCCCAAGCACTTGGGCCATCTTCCACTGCTTTCCCAGGTGCATTAGCAGGGAGCTGGACCGGAAGTGGAGCAGCTGGGATTTGAACCGGCGCCCATATGGGAACCTGGCGTCAAAACAGCTTAATCCACTGCGCCCAAAGATTTCAAAGACTTTGCACCAAAGAAGCCTGTCTCTTAATTCTGTTTTCCACGAACCTTAGACGTCCGCTCGTGTCCTGGTCTCCCCAGGGCCCAGCAGGGTCCTAGCACCCAGTGGCTGCTCAGCGAGACGGGGGGCGGGTGACTTCCGTGACAAGAACCGACAGCTCTTGGCAGGGTGGACGCCAACATCTCTGTCCGCACAGAGCAGAACCGGGGCTCAAAACAAATTCCTTCTCCCGACCTCACTGATTAGTAGATCAAGCGAACGCTTTCATCTCCCGTAAAAGCACCTACTGTGTGTCTGTGCCTGGCAGAGGCCAGGGCGCGCAGCAGGTGCTAGGCAAAAGCTGGCTAGTGAGTTCCTTGGCCTCCCTCCCGTGGCCTCCAGAGTCCATCCCAGTGGTTGAACGTCTCCCCCACCGGGTCGGAGGAGGAGGAACGTGGAAGGGAGGGGTCCTAGCTGGTAGGAGACCCGGATTCCAATCCTGCCTCTGTGACACATTGGCTTTGTGAGTTGGGGCAAAGTATTCCCCCTTGCTGGCCTCTGCTTCCTCACCTGTGACACGGGCTGCCGTGTGGATCTGACCAGCACGTTAGGAGGCTCCGTGAGGGTGGGCTGTGGGCGCGGGGCTCCGAGGGCGCGGGTGCCTGGCTGACGGCGGCGGCTGTGGGTCTCTGCAGATGAGCTTGACTGCCAGCCCTGCCCGAGTTACGCGTGGTCGCACAGGAACGACACCTCCTGCTTCAAGCGGCGGCTGGCCTTCCTGGAGTGGCACGAGGTCCCCACCATCATGGTGGCCCTGCTGGCCGCCCTGGGCTTCCTCAGCACCCTCAGCACCCTGGTCGTGTTCTGGAGACACTCCTCGACGCCCGTGGTCCGCTCGGCCGGGGGCCCCATGTGCTTCCTGATGCTGGCGCTGCTGCTGCTGGCCTTCGCCGTGGTGCCGGTGTACGTGGGGCCGCCCACGGTGCTCACGTGTCTCTGCCGCCAGGCCCTCTTCACCCTCTGCTTCACCGTCTGCATCGCCTGCATCACCGTGCGCTCCTTCCAGATCGCGTGCATCTTCAAGATGGCGCGCCGCCTCCCGCGCGCCTACGGCTACTGGGTGCGCTACCACGGCGCCTACGTCTCCGTGCTGCTCCTCACGGCCCTCAAGCTGGCCATGGTGCTGGGCAACGTGTTGGCCACGACCACCAACCCCACACACCGCGCGGACCCCGAGGACCCCACCATCATGATCCTCTCCTGCCACCCCAACTACCGCAAAACGCTGCTCTTCAACGCCAGCCTGGACCTGCTGCTGTCCATGGGGGGCTTCACCTTCGCCTACATGGGCAAGGAGCTGCCCACCAACTACAACGAGGCCAAGTTCATCACCCTCAGCATGACCTTCTCCTTCACCTCCACCGTCTCCCTCTGCACCTTCATGTCCATCTACGAAGGGGTGCTGGTCACCATCATGGACCTCTTGGTCACCGTGCTCAACCTGCTGGCCATCAGCCTGGGCTACTTCGGCCCCAAGTGCTACCTGATCCTCTTCTTCCCCGAGCGCAACACACCCAGCTACTTCAACAGCGTGATCCAGGGCTACACCATGAGGAGGGACTAGAGCCACCCGGAGGGGGAGGGCCTGGGCTCGGCAGCAGAGCGGGCCGGGGGAGGGTGTGCTTGGGCACTGCCTGGAGGATGCTGGGCGGCCACCCCCGGGACTCCTCCCCACCGGGACTGCAGCTGGGCATTATTTCTCCGCCAGTCTCTGCATCCTGGCTGTCTTTACCCGCTTATCAGCAGGTGTCCTCTGTTCCACTCCTGTGGGCTGTTTCGCTTGCCAAGTGCGGTCATCTCCTCTAGAAAAAAGGACCCAAGGTGACCTGTTGGTCGCCAAGGGCAGGCTGCGCTGCCAGCTTACAGCGCCATCTGGTGGCCACAGCAAGCACCTGTCGTCCCGGGCCATTTCCTTCACTCACGTTCAAGGTGGGGGCAGCCCTGCTGGTGGCTTGGGCGGGAGGGAGGGGGGTCCAGTGTGAGCTCTAGGAATGCAGCCTGGGCATCGCTCCCCACCTGTCTCTCGTGTTTCATTTTCCGATTCCCTAAAGGCTCAGACCCAGGCCTTTGTGTATCCCTCGGTGATGGCTGGGCACAGCGTGTGCTTAGTTGAATACCTATGAATAAACTCCCTTGGGTGAAATGAGTGAGCGTCTTGCCTTCAGAGGGGCCCTGAGAAAGGACATGGGGGGTCAGAGAGAGCTCGGTTTAAATCCCCGCATCGCCACTTCCAAGCTGTGTGTCCTGAGGCCAATTCCTACTGCCCTGAGCCTCCACGTCCCCACCTCCAACAGCTTCACGGGGATCTTAAAGGAGCAAAGACAATATGTGTAGAGTGTATACAGTAGGTGCTCAATAAGTGCCAGCCACGGAAAACCCACGAGTCCCCAGAACCCTGAGGAACATCAGGCTTGCCTTGTTTCCAGTCCTCGGATTCCGTGGCGCATCCAGGAGCTGGCCTGTTCCCCTTGTTATCCGGCAAATTCCGGGTGGTCTGGGGCGCTCAAGCCTCGGGGACCTCCCAGGGCCCCTGTGGAGCACCGTGCTGCTGGGCATGGCTGTGCCTGTGCAACCCCCTCCCCCCACCAAGCCCCCTCGGAGGGCTCCCTAACTTCTCAGTGTTGGGGGGCCAGGCCTGGCCTGTCCGCTCACCAGTGCAGAGGCCTCAGGGTGCCACAGAGAAGTGGCTTGCCTGGCTCAGGGGCACCCCCTCGCGGGTGGGAGAGCCAAGCTCAGAGCCTCCTCCGCTGTCCCCCGGGCCCAGGCGGGACCCAGGGGCCCTTGAGGGGTCGTCACTGCAGCAATGCTGGGGCAGCCCGGGACCCCTCTGGGGGTGATTTACGGTTTGCTCAGCACCGACCCTGGCAGGAGCAACTTCCACAAGCACACGGGCGGCCAGGCAGGCGGCTGCCTCTCCTTTGCCCTTGGTTTCCCTCTCTCCCAGTTCAAGGTCAGAGCTGGAAGGAACTGGGCTTGAATCTCTGGCTTTGGGGGCACGGCTGGGGCCACTTGTCTCTACTGGCAGGGCAGGGGGCTGTTTCCTCCCAGAGCCTGGCATGTGGCAGGTGCACGTGAGTCACCTTCAGGCTACGTCGCCATCAGCCCCGTCCCCCCACCGGCCGTCCTCGCAAGCCACTGCCTCACTGATTCAGGGCTTCTCGGAGCTGGGGCGCGGGGTCCCGAGCGGCGGGAACGACACGGGGGGGCAGGGATCTGAGGCAGGGGTTAAGTCGCCGCTCGGGGCACCGACATCCTGTCTCGGAGCCTCTGGGTTTGAGCTCCTCGGCTTCCGATCCAGTTTCCTGCTAAGACACAGCCTGGGAGGCGGGAGGTGACGGCTCAAGTGCTTGGGTCCCTGCTGTCCACGTGGGAGTTTCCAGGCTCGTGGCTTGAGCCTGGCCCAGCCCTGGCTCTTGCGGGCATTTGGGGAGTGAACCAGAAGGGAGGAGCTCTCTGTCTCTTGTCTCCTCTGTCTCTGTCTCTGTGCCTTTCAGATAAATAGACAGATCCTAAAATTCACAACAAATGCAGATTGACACCTGGGAACGTGAGGGACTGGTTCCAGGATGCCCTGAGGATACGAGCTCCAGGAATGCTCCAGTGCCTTACATAACAGGGCAGAGTGGGGGCGGGCAGGCGGCTGGCCAGCCAGGACGGGGCCACGCCCACCTCCACCTCCTGACTGCAGCTTCTGGCTCATGTGGACCCCAGGAGGCGGCAGTGACGGCTCAGGCCATTGCGTTCCTGCCACTCACTCGGGAGGCCTGGACGGGCTCCCCAGCTCTCAGCTGGAGCCTGGCCCTGGGCCCCGGGTGTTACAGCCAGAGGATGGGAGCCCTCTCTCTGTCTCTTTGCCTTTCAAGTAATTATATATATATATATATATATTATATATATATAAAATTTGAAAGTCAGAATTACACAGAGAGAGGAGAGGCAGAGAGAGAGAGAGAGGTCTTCCATCTGATGGTTCTCTCCCCAACTGGCCACAATGACCAGAGCTGCGCCAATCCGAAGCCAGGAGCCACGAGCTTCTTCCGGGTCTCCCACACAGGTGCAGGGTCCCAAGGACTTTGGGCCATCCTCTACTGCTTTCCCAGGCTATAGCAGAGAGCTGGATCAGAAGAGGAGCAGCCAGGACTAGAACCGGCGCTCATATGGGATGCTGGTGCTTCAGGCCAGGGCGTTAACCCACTGCGCCACAGCGCTGGCCCCAATATATATATATTTTTAAAAGCAAGTATTATTTTTTAAAAACGGGCTCACATTTGCATATTCCCTGAACACACCCGCCTGCAGCCTTCCGTCCCCTGATTCAGTGGAGGTGCTGGGCAAATGGTTTGTTGTATCCCTGATGTTTGGGGACTCGTGACAAGGACAAGTGTCTCTGTGTGGCACACGTGGGCCTGACCTAGTGCCCTGGAGTCTGCTTGGTGGGCAGGATCTTTCCAAAACCTCCTTCTCCGTCCCCTCCACCGGGTCCAGGGGAGCCCACAGCTCTGCCTCGCTCAGGCCCTGAGCGTCCATGGGACCACCCTGCCCGGTCTGAGCCTGGCTGTGGCTGCGCCCCGTCCCCCTGGCCCTCGGGACCAGATTGCCAGAGGCTCAAGAAGTTTTAAGCTCTTAATTCTCTTTTCTTGCCCATTTCTGAAGGTTTAATTTTTTTTAACGGAAAAGAGTTAATGACCTTATTTCTTGGTTCTGCCTCGTGGGCCACCATTAGAGGAAAGAGTCCCCGCATCCCACAGCCCTCCCAGGACACCTGCTCCCCACCCCCTTTGGCAGCTGCCCTCTTGACCACATGCCCAGAGTTCTTGATGGCTTTCTTGTTCCCTCCTGGCGACGGGAGGCTCACTGAGGATGGCACAGCGCACAGCGAGGAGAAAACTCAGAACCCACCTGCCTGGCGTTTCCACTCACGGACACCAATCTATCCTTTGGGACCACAGAGGAGCTCCACCTCCCCGTGCGAGGGTCGCCTCTCCAGGAGCGCCTACTGCATGCTGGGCACCCCCAGCCCCACAGTGACCCTGTGCCCCGAGCGCCAGGGTCCCCGCCTCCATCCTGTTCTCAGAGGCAGAGCTGGTGGCCTAGGCCAGCTGACGCTGTGTCCCGGGGCCAGCGGGGTGGAGCAGATGGCCCAGCCCAGGCCAATCAGCACGCGCCCTTCCTTGCTATGGGCTTGGTCGGTGCAAGTAGAAGTCGGCTCAGGGCCTGTGCTGGGACAGAGTCCTCCCGGAGGCCCTGGGGGCGGTTCTCGGTGGGGCGGGGCCCGCTCAGCTCCCACCTCTGTGACCTTGTCCTGGCCTCCTCTTCCCCCACACTGCTCTGCAGCTCGCCATCCTCGCGATTCCACACACATGCCACGTTCTGCCCCAGGGCCTTGGCACTGGCTGTCTCTCTCCTGGAAATCTCTTCCCCAGACGGTGGCACAGCTGCGGCCTCACCGGCTTCTTCCCACGCGTCCCTGTCCGTCACGCCATGCCTTCCACCTCCTTGTCTTGCTGATCTGCCCGGTCGGCCGCGCGCCATGAAGGCAGGGGTCGCGTCTGCTTTGCTCATGGATGTGTCTCGAGCACCGGGGAAGGCCCCCGGCACAGAGGTGCTCAGAGGCGGGAACAGCCAGCAGCGGGCAGGAGAGCGTGGAGGGCACGGCCAGGGGGAGTGGCTCAGGGCTGGGGCCTGAGCAGGGAGCGGCTCTGGGAGGCAGCACTCACCCATTCATCCACTCACCCACCCACTCATTCCCTCACCCACCCACTCATTCCCTCACCCACCCATTCATCCACTCACCCACCCACTCATTCCCTCACTCACCCATTTATCCACTCACCCACTCATCCACTCACCCACCCACTCATTCCCTCACCCACCCATTCATCCACTCACCCATCTACTCATTCCCTCACCCACCCATTCATTCCCTCACCCACTCATTCATTCCCTCACCCACCCATTCATCCACTCACCCATCTACTCATCCCCTCACCCACCCATTCATCCACTCACCCACCCACTCATTCCCTCACCCACCCACTCATTCCCTCACTCACCCACACATTCCCTCACTCACCCATTTATCCACTCACCCACTCATTCATTCCCTCACCCACTCATTCATTCCCTCACCCACTCATTCATTCCCTCACCCACCCACTCATCCACTCACCCACCCACTCATTCCCTCACCCACCCACTCATTCCCTCACCTACCCACTCATTCCCTCACCCACCCATTCATTCCCTCACCCACTCATTCATTCCCTCACCCACCCACTCATTCACTCACTCACCCACTCATTCACTCACTCACCCACTCATTCCCTCACTCACCCATTTATCCACTCACCCACTCATTCATTCCCTCACCCACTCATTCATTCCCTCACCCACCCATTCATTCCCTCACCCACCCATTCATTCCCTTACCCACCCATTCATCCACCCACCCACCCATTCATCTACCCACCCATTCATTCATTCACTCACTCATGCCCTCACTCACTCACTCATTCCCTCACCCACCCATTCATTCCCTCACCCACCAACCCATTCACTCACCCACCCACTCATTCCCTCACCCACCCACTCATTCCCTCACCCACTCATTCCCTCACCCACCCGTTCATTCCCTCACCCACTCATTCACTTACCCACCCATTCCCTTACCCACCCACTCACTCATTCCCTCACCCATTCACCCACCCACTCACTCACACATTCATTCATTCACTCACTTGCTCAGTCACTCACACATCCCTCAGCAAGTGTTACTCAGGTCTGGCCGTTTGTGGTTGCTTGCAGCCCTTCCCTGGACTTGGGACCGCCCGACGGAGTCCCACCCAGGCCGCGCTGTCATAGAAGCGCCAGATTCCTGGAATCCCCTGAGAACAATTCTCCCAGAGCAGGCCTCCGAGCCGCTGCCCCCTGGGGGCGTGGGGGCAGGGAGCAGAGGCCCACCTGCTTCCAGCGAGCAGCTCCCAGGGGTTCCTGGGTGGAGGAACCGCCCGACGTTCCGTGCAGGACGAGCAGTGAGGTCCGTCCCATGGAGCCTGGCGCTTCTGAACGGAGCCCAGACCTCACCGTGAGCGCTGCGGGGGCTGGGGCACGGATGCGGTCCAGGCCCCCCACGCCCAGAGGCCCCGCCCAGGAGCAGGAGGCAGGAGGCTGTGATGCCGACTCGGGCGCCCCGGGTGCAGGCCCCCGAAACTTACACTTGGAGGTTACGAGCAGGGAGGGGTCCCCAGAAGGTGGTTTTCTGGTGCCAGCCGTGGCTGGGATGTCCTGGAGCCCACAGCTCCTGTGCGGGAGGGAGACGCAGGTGAGAACAGGGCTCCACTTCCGGTGGGATCGCTGCGGGTCACAGCCACGCAGGAGCTGACGCCGTGCGGCTCCGCCTCCTGGAGCCTCTACTTCCCCACCCGTAAGGCGCAGGAGAGTCCTGCCTGCCCCACTCAAGGGGACAGAGGTGGGCAGGACCCGGCTTTGCTGCCAGGGACGACGCTGGGCACGGGTCTTTTTCCTTGTCATTTTTTTTTTTTTTTTAGATTTATGTATTTATCTGAAAGGCAGAGAGAGGAGAGACAGAGAGCGAGTGAGTGAGCGAGTGAGAGAGAGCATCCATCCCCAGAAGGCCACAGCAGCCAGGTCTGGGCCAGGAACTCCATCTTGTTCTCCCATAGGGGTGCTCGGGCACTTGGGCCACCCTCCACTGCCTTCCCGGGTGCATTAGCAAGGAGCTGGATGGGAAGTGGAGCAGCCAGGACTGGAACCAGTGCTCTGACACGGGCCACCAGTGTCACCTGGCCTCACCTGCTGCGCCACAGCGCCAGGCCCTGGGCTCAGTCCTTAACCCACCAGTACTCACCAACCCCATCTGTGAGGCAGGGTTGTGTGCGGGAAGCCCTGTCGATCCAGCACCACTTCCAGTGTTTTAAGTAACCCACAGTCAACCAGCCTGAAAATACTCCATGGGACGTTCCAGGCACACACAACAGACACGTTTTCATTTGCACGCTGTTCCGAGTGGTCTGATGGAATCTTGCTCCATCCAGCCCCGTCCCGCCCAGGATGTGAATGAGCCCCCTGTCCGGCGTCTCTACGCCGGGGACACCGCCCGCCCATGAGCCACTCAGCGGCCGTCTCAGCCATCAGCCTGTCGCAGTGCCACAGAGCAGGTGTCCAAGCCGACTTATTTTATCCAGCGTCAGTGCTGATTCTTCTCGCGGGCGGCCGGGGTATTTCAGGCAGGCCGTGGTTAGCAGGGCACTGTGACTTCCGTGGGCCACCCAGATCAGAAGCCACCCTAAAACCCAGTGACGCCGTCGTCATCGTAGGCTGCACCCAGCGGGCCACTTCCGGTGAGCGTGCACATCTCACAGCCCAGGTTTAAGGACTTCCCCGGAAATGGAGCGGCCGAGCGACTAGCGACCCATCATCGGAAGAGCCGCAGTGCAGAGAAGGAAGCGTCGCTCCTCGGCGGGCCGCTGTCTCCCTGGTGCCACCGTCAGGTCCCTGATCCTGTCACACCGGTGACATCTCGGGGGTTGGGTCCAGGCAGGGGTCTGCGTTGAAGGGAGTAAAGTTGACATTGCAGGCAGGCAGGGAGGAGGGAGGGGACATACAACCGGGTGCCGTTTTCCCACGCCATCGAGTATTTGTGCCATGGTGGCTGCACGTTTGTCAGCGGCAGGGACTCCGACCACCCGGAGCCAGGAGGAAATCTCTGAAATGAGACGGGCTGGGTGTCTCCCCCATGACAGCCCAGCCTGGAGGACGTCTGTGGGGAGCTGTGCGTCTTCCCCCCAACCAACAGTCAGGTGTTGGGGCCGGCGCCGTGGCGTAGGGGGTAAAGCTGCCGTCTGCAGTGCCAGCATCCCATATGGGTGCTGGTGTGAGTCCTGGCTGCTCCTCTTCTGATCCAGCTCTCTGCTGTGGCCTGGGAAGGCAGTAGAAGATGACCCAAGTCCTTGGGCTCCTGCACCCATGTGGGAGACCCGGAAGAAGCGCGTTAGCAGAGAGCCTGATCCTTCCTTCTCCAAGCCTGCCTGGGGGGTGGGGGCGGGGCTCCTTCCTGCAGTCCCTCACATCCAGGCCCGAGCCGGCCTGTCTCCTGCCCTCCAGTCCGCCTCCCTGCTGACCAGCGGGCCCCCTGGCGCTGCCGGGGCGCTGCTGCCTGGCCTCTCTCCCTCTCTCCGGGGAGCTTTCTGGGTTCAGTGTTGGTCTCCGGTTCAACCCAGTTCTGATCTGGCTCAGCCTGGGTGGTGGAGATGTCGGCGGTGATGACGTCGGCGGTGATGATGGCGGTGGTGGCATTGCCAAGGATGAGGCTGGCGGCAGGGTTCATGCTGGCGATGGTGCTTTTGCTGGTGATGGGGTTTGTGTTGACGGTGGTGGTGATGGTAGCGCTTATGGTTACAGTGTCGGCTGTGGTGTTGTGGTGTTGGCCACATGGGAAGTGGACCAGTGGGTGGAAGATCTCTTTCTCTCTCTCTCTTTTTGGCTTTTCCTTCTCTCTCTCTCTCTCTCTCTCTCTCTCTCTCTCTCTGTCATCTACCTTTCAAATACATCTTTAAAGAATTTTTTATAAAAGTAGATTCTGTTACTTCCCCGCTCCAAGTGGCTCCCGTTTCTGCAGAGCGGAGCTCCACCCCTACAGCAGCTCCCAAGAGCCTGTGCGCACTCCCTGCTACCCCCAATGTCTCTCCCCATGCTGTGCCCTCTGGCTTCCTTCCTGCTTCTCCGAGACGTAAACCGTGCTCCCGCCGCAGGCCCTTTGCACAGGCTGTCTCCTCTACCAGGAAGCCGCACGCATGGGGCTGGTCCCTCACCTCCCACGCTCCCTTCTCAGTGATAATTTCAGAAGCCTCCTGGCTATCGTCACCCGCTTGTGTCCCTCAGCACTGGGGACCGAACGTGGCACACGGTAGGTGCTCGGGAAGCACCCACGGATGAACTTCCGTGTGCTTTGTATTTGCATTGCAGGTGGGCACCCACACGCTGAGCAGGTGCAGGGCCACGAACACCGCCCTGCTCTGTACCGTGGGGCGGTGGTGAGGGCCTCCGACGCGCGGCCACTGCCGGAGAGCTGGCCGAGGCCCCCCGCGGCGTGAGCCTCAGTGGGTGAGAACGCCCCACCCTGCACGAGCAGCCTCCAGGCAGCAGCAGCCGCGGGGCCGGCGCGGTGACGTGGTGGTGAAGCCGCCGCCTGCAACACCCGCATCGCATACGGGCACTGGGCCGTGTCCCAGCTGCTCCACATCTGCCCCAGCTCTCTGCTGATGTGCTTGGGGGGGGGGGTCGCCCGAGGCCCGAGAGCTTGGGCCCCTGCTGGATGAAGCTCCCGCCCAGCCCTGGCTGTTGCGGCCACTGGGGAGCGAACCAGTGGATGGAAGATCCGGCTCTCTCTCTCTTGCTCTCGCTCTCTCGCTCTCTTTGCTCTCTCTCTATGGCTCTGCTTTTCAAATAAACAATAAATCATTTATAAAAACACACTGCGGCCGGTGCCGCAGCTCACTAGGCTAATCCTCCACCTTGCGGCGCCGGCACACCGGGTTCTAGTCCCGGTCGGGGTGCCAGATTCTGTCCCGGTTGCCCCTCTTCCAGGCCAGCTCTCTGCTGTGGCCAGGGAGTGCAGTGGAGGATGGCCCAAGTGCTTGGGCCCTGCACCCGCATGGAAGACCAGGAGAAGCACCTGGCTCCTGGCTTCAGATCAGCGCGGTGCACCGGCTGCGGTGGCCATTGGAGGGTGAACCAATGGCAAAAAGGAAGACCTTTCTCTCTGTCTCTCTCTCTCACTGTCCACTCTGCCTGTCAAAAAATTAAAACACACACACACACACACACACACACACACACACTGCCTGGGGGACCATGGTGTTAGTCGGCTCTGGCTGACCAGGGGAGGGCCCTCCTGGCCACACACTGCTGGCTTCCTGCTGTTCCCTCGGTGGCAGGAAGAGGGCGCAGGAGCTGTCCGGGGCCGCTCTTCAGGGTGCTCCCCTCTTGTGCCCCCTCCTGATCCCATCAGGTGGGGGCCGGGAGTGTGGGTGGGGGAAGGGACACAGATGTCCAGCCGCAGCAGCTTGACACCACTGCCCTGAGCCCCGCAGTCCCTGGGAGTCACCTGAGGGGGAGGTGGCAGGGGGAGGCGCAGCGGGTTTGGCTGGGCTTGGGCTTAGGAGCCTCACCCCCAGGCCTCGGTGCCTCCTCGGCTTGCCCTGTCTGGTGGGGAGGCCCCTCCTGCCGGAAAGGTGCAGCTGACCCCATGCGTGGGGGATGCTCCGGGCTGGCGGCCAGGGGACCTGGTCCCATTCCCCACTGGCTTCTGGCTCCTGTGCCCTGGGGCCCTCTCTGGGCCTCAGTCTCCCCGTGTGCCACACGAGCGCCAGGCCAGGACATGTCTGTGCTAAGGCTGCTGTCCTCTGCGCTCAGCACAGTGGGGCCTCGGCCCCCACGTGGTTTCAACCCCTCTGTAAGGGGGCACCCTTGGAGGGAGATGAGATCCCTGGGGCCTTCCTGTCCCCCAAGGCATGGACAGGGCCCCTGCTACCGCCCTTGGGTGCCTGCATGTCGGTCAGTGGGCACAGGTGAGCACAGGTGGGCACAGGTGAGCGCCGCCTGAAACCAGCTGAGGACTTGGAGAAGAGCACTCTTCCTGGGGCCACCCCTGGGTCTCGGCACCCCCAGTTCCAGCCTCCGTCTCCTGGCCCACAAAGGGCACGTGGTCCTGATGGCCACCCCGCTCCTTGCAGACCGTGGGACTGGGGTGTCCCGTGGCCCGGGCTTGGTCTCAGGTTCACGGCTTTGGCCTGGGGCCTTCTACAAAGGGAAAGCCAACCCGAGGGCCTGGCATGGGCTCTCTGAAGGGCAGTTCCAGAAGCCGACAGCAGATGGTGCTGTTGGCCCCGTTCCTAGCAAGGGGCGGCTGAGTGACTGCCCTGGGTTACAGCACCCGGGAGTCCTCGGCGGGGCCTGTGTCTGGGCCCCGGCCCTGTCCGCAGGTGCACGCCTGAGAGCACGCGGTGTGCAAGTGGGGGTGGGTGGGCACGCTCGTGCGTGTCCCGCTGGGCAGAGCCTTCAGTGTGTCTACGGTGGCTCACGCACAAGCCTGGACGGGTGTGTGGGTGCGTGCGTGTGCCGGTGCCATGTTCACAGACTCCCAGCAGCCTCCTGGCTGGGCTGATGGACCAGAGCAGGAGGGACGAGGCGTGGTTCAAGGAGCCAGGGGGCTGGGGGTGGACCGGAGAAAGACCCTTCTCCTTGTGCAGAGAGTGGGGGCTGAGGCAGGTGGGCCTGGTTCTCAGAGACCCCGGCCCAGCCCGGGCGGGGGCTCAGCGGGCATGGAGAGCTGGCCGCAGAGGGGCACTGGGCTGCGGTTAAATGGGTGACCGCTCTGTGTGACGTGTCCCCAATGCCGTGGCTTTACAGGTGAGGTCTGGGGCGGCAGAGGAGCCTGCTAGTGGCCGGGCAGCCAGGAGGGGGCGGTGCTGGGTTCTGAATGCCAGTCCAGTCCTAAGCCCTTGGCCCCCAGCCTGCCTAGGGTGTGCCGGGGTGGGCACTGGTGAGCACCAGGCAGAGGCCGAAGTGGGGCAGAAGGTACGAGGCGCCAGGACAGGCGTGGGGAGGGAGCCGCCCGGCGACTCCAGGGGTCGGGAAAACCTGGGCTTGGGCTGCAGAAGCTCCCCAGAGCCGTGCCCTGGCCCCAGTGCCTCAGTTTCCCTGTCTGCAGACAAGGGGTCAGTGCAGGCCGTTGGGCAGGAAAGCTTGCTGGGCGCTGCCCGCCCTGCCCATTCAGCGCGTGCACCCTGAGCACTGACTCCGAGGTGCCGGGGCCCAGTGGGGACAGCGCGAGGCAGCGCGGGAACCTCAGGAAGGCGAAGTCCTGAGCGTGGGAGAAGCAGAAGTGAGCGGTGCACGGAGAGGGTGCGTGACAGCCGCGGCCAGGGCTCTTGCACAGGGGGCACAGGGGTGTCCCCCTCAGAGCAGCCACGCAGCTGAGCCTGGGGGTGTAGGGGAGGGCACAGCAGGGGGCCCGGGGGTCACTTTCTGGGCAGGGGCAGGAGCTGCCGGAGCCTCAGGAGGTGGGGGGAGGGGGCCTGACCTGTTTTGTGCTTTAACGATGCAGGTGTGAGGGGAAGGAGGTTCCGCGGCGTGGGCCCAGCTGGCCCCGGGTTTCCGGTAAAAAGCCAGGCGGGGCAGCGGGGCAGGCGCTGGAGCCCGGGCAGCTGAGGCCCGAATGCTGGGTCCTGGCTCAGCCTCCTCCTTCCCCTCGGCTGTGGCTGCTTCCCTGGGGTGCTTCTCCCCTGCCGGGGTCCTGGGCGTGAGGTCTCCAGGTGTACACTCCCTCCTGGCTCGGGGCTCGGGGCTCAAGCCCTCACTCGTTTCTGACCGGTGCGACCATTTTGGTCACGCCTCCAATAGCCTCCGTTTTCCTATCTGTGCACTGGGAACAGTGACGCCTCTGGGGGCAGCAGCGGGGGTGGTGAGGACGGAACAGGACAGGCGCACACGGGGCTCTGGACGGTGCCGGGCCCTGCCCTGGGCGCGCGTTGCACACTCACAGGTACTGCAAAGCTACCCATCAGGCCTGGCAAGTCACCTAACTGAGCGCTGGTGTCCCGCCGCGTCCCGCCCCTGAGTCTTTGGGACGCAGAACCTGTGCCAGCCCTGCAGACGGGTGGCTCCCGGGGGGGAAGGGGTGCGGCCAGGAGGGTGTCAGGGTGAGCACGGGCCCCTGCCCCTCCTCAGTCTGCCCCCCACTGTGCTCCCCAGCCCCCGAAGTCTCCCCTCCTCTCCTCGCCGGTTGGCCCACCTAGGGTCTGTGTGCAGAAGCAGCGCCTCTTGGTCCAGCCTCCCTTCTCCGGGAGCTGCGCCAGCTGTGCGCACAAGAGCCCGGGGAAGCTCACCCCCTGCCCCTGCCCCCTGCCCCAGTCCCCTGCCCCAGCCCCACGGCCTCAGCCTGGCCAGCACGGCCGTTGCGTCGGGGATGTGGGTTTCCACTCCTGGCCCGGTGGGGCTGCGCTGGCTCTGCGGGGTGGGTGACGCTTTCACGCCGCGGCCTGACAGTTGGGCGTCTGTGTCTCTGTGCCAGCCCGAGCAGTCGATCCTCCCCGCATAGTCGCTAAGCACCGCTGGCCATGGCGTCTCCTCAGCCCCTCGCCCTTCGGCTGCCTCCTCCGTTCTGCACCCTGGGCTGCCTGCGCCCTCTCGTCTCTGTCCAAGTCCCTTCCGCTCTGCGCGGGCTGGTAGAGCTGCTCTGGTCTCTTACCCCCCCACCATGCCATCTTGCACCTGCCTCACTGTTCCCTAAGAGGAGTGCCTTCCCTGCCTCAGGGCCTTGGCACAGGCTCTGCCCCTCTGTACGGTGGAGAATGCCTCCAGTCCCTTAGCTGTCCAGTGGACTCACCGAGGCCCCACGCCTAGGGCACAGCTGGGAACAAGACAGGATGAGTGGACAACTTCCGGCCAGGCCTCCTGTGGCCTCGGCGTCACTGGTGAGGAGGACTCGGGGCTGCGTTTGGGGTGAGGGCGACGGACACGGTGACGTTGGTGCCTTTCCGGTGCAGGAGTGGCTGGCGATGGCGATGGCGGCCGTGTTAGCGATGGTGACGGTGACAGAGCGATCGTGATTTAGAATTCAAGCAACGAGCAGGTGTCTCAAGCCAGCACAATTTAGGGGGAAAATATAGAATCCTTGATTTGGGGGAACCATGAATAATAGAAAATCCACACGCTCATGTGCGTGCACACACACACACGCATGTACACGCACACACCTCACGGAAAGGACCAGGTGGCACACGCCCAGGTGTCAGGTGATGTTTTGTACCCGACACGGTGCAGGGCTTGGAGGATCAGGGCGGGGCTGAGGGATGGTGGTCCCAGGCAGGACTGGGCGTTCCAGGGGCGGGCAGGGGAGGGCACAATACAGTCTGCAGGCTCAGGGAGGAGGGGCTGGAAGGCGCCTCACTTTGAGAGCAGCTCCTTGAAGAAAGCAGTGGTAGAGGGGGCTGGCGCTGTGGCACAGCAGGTTAATGCCCTGGCCTGAAGCGCCGGCATCCCATATGGGCGCCGGTTGGAGACCCGGCTGCTCCACTTCTGATCCAGCTCTCTGCTGTGGCCTGGGAAAGCAGTAGAAGATGGCCCAAGTCCTTGGGCCCCTGCACCCGCATGGGAGACCAGGAAGAAGCTTCAGGCTCCTTGTTTCAGATCAGTGCAGCTCTGGCCATTGCGGTCATCTGGGGAGTGAACCATCAGATGGAAGACCTCTCTCTCTCTCTCTCTCTCTCTCTCTGCCTCTTCTCTCTCTGTGTAACTCTGACTTTCAAACAAATAAATCTTAAAAAAAAAAAAAAGCAAGCAGTGGTAGAAGCACCAGGTGGGACCCACGTCTGAGCCGTCACCCCCTGGGCTGCTGGAGCTTCCTTCTTTCTTCTCGCTGTGTCTTTAAGATGCACCTGCTGGGGCTGGCGCTGTGGAGCAGCTGCTTAGGCCACTGCCTGCGACACTGGCGTCCCGTATGGGCTCCGGTTCAAGTCCCAGCTGCTCCTCTTCCGATCCAGCTCTCTGCTGTGGCCTGGGAAAGCAGCAGAAGATGGCCCAAGTGCTTGGGCTCCTGCACCCACGTGGGAGACCTGGAAGAAGCTCCTGGCTCCTGGCTTTGGCCGGGCCCAACCCAGCCCCACCTGATGCAGCCATCGGGGGAATGAACCAGAGGATGAGAAATTCCCTCTGTACCTCTGCCTTTCACTAAATAAAAAAAATTTAACGATGCATTTGCAGGTCATGGGTCTCACCCCTGCACCCGCTGCTGGGAGCTCAGCTGCTGGCACTCAGAGGAGCCCGGAAAAGCACCCGCACTGCCACCCTCCTGCCGCGGTGCCAGTGTCCTGATGTGGCCAAGGCCGCACGGCTCAGAGAGACACAGCAGCAGCTCACGGAGCAGGGGAAAGCCTTGCCCAAGGCTCTCCCCACGCCGGGGCACCAAGAGCAGGTGTAAGGGAGGGCATGGGGAGCAGGGGTGCAGCAGACATGTAGTGTTTGGAACCAGAAAGGCCGGCGCCCCAGCTCTGCCACGCGGCAGCTGTGTGACCTCAGACCAGCCAGTCGCCCTCTCTGTGCCTCACTCAGCTTCCTCTCCTGCAGAATGGAGAGAACCGGAACAGGACTCCACTGCCTCCGGGGCTTCTTGTAGGACTCGGCCTGTGGCCCAGGCTGCCACCATCGGATCAGCTACTAGCAAGTGCCTCTGCCTCCTCCATCAGACCTGCCTCACTGGCTCTGTCCCTCCTGGGAATAGGGATCAGCCCACTTGGCGGGGTGGAAAACTGAGGAGGGGCGTGGAAGGTCGTCGGGCGGGATTTGTGCCCGGGCTGGGCTGGCTTCCTGCCCGCTGAGCCGCCTTGGCAGGGGCAGAGGGAGGGGGTGGGGGTGGGGGCCGGGGAGGGAGTGGGAAGCCGCCAGCCTGACATAGGCCCTCAAGAATGTGATGGCTTCCTCCTGGGCCCCCGCGAGCCTGGTAACTCTGGATGCGGGGAGACAGCTGTGCGCGGCCTGGGGGAGCCTCCGGGAAGCGGCCCCCCACCCCCCCGCCTTTTCTCTGCTGTTCCTGCAGGGCTGGGGGCTGCGGGCCAGTTAACCCTGGCAGGGCTGGAGCCGAGAGGCGGGGGCTCATGGGAGGAAGACGGGCAGAGGCAGCTCAGGGCGGCCAGGGGCTGGCGGGGTCGGAGACAGGCCTGAGGCTGAAGGCCTCGGGTCCACGCAGCTGTCTCCACGCGTGGCCAGCTGGGCCTCCTGGGGAGGCACCGAGAGGGTGCGTTTAACCGTCACAACCAGCAGGGCCAGCTTACACAAGGGGAAACTGAGGCCCAGAGGGGGCGAGCAACCAGCTGGAGGCCACCCAGGGCCAGGGGCTGCCGTGGGAGCAGACCCAGAGCCAGAGCCTCCCCTGCTGTTCCCCGGGGTGGACGCCCCCCACCCCTGAAAGGAATGGAAACGTGGACTCCGTGGGGTCTTAGCTGCACCAAGCATGGCCCCCGCCCCCGCCGGCTGCACAGCCTCCTGGCCCGTCGGCCGCACCCCTGCCACCCCCATAGTGGAGTCAGACTGCGTCTCGCACCTCGCAGCCCCTCGGTGGCTCCGCTATGCTTCCCAGGAGCTCCAGGCTTCCTGCTGACCCCGCCCGGCCCTGCCTCCCTCCACGGGGCTCCCGTGGCCACCTTCTCCTGCCCGTCACTCTCTGGTTGCTTCAACCTGCCAGTCTTGCTCCCGCCCAGGGCCTTTGCATGTACTCTCCTGCTGCTGGTGTGCTGTCTCCCTGTCAGTCCAGCCCAGCCTTCGCCTGCCAGCATGGCTGACGTTGGTCTCCAGTCCCGACACTGGACTTGACTTCTCAGCACTGCCCGGCACCTGACAGCGTCTCTGGTTTCTCTTGGTTGTGAGTTTATGGTCTGTCTCCCCAGCCTAAAGTGTGGCTGTTCTGAGAACAGGGCCTTCACCTGTTGTGTGCGTGCTGTCACGATGGGACCCTGCCGCTGCGTAGTGGGCGCTCAGGAGGTGAGCGAGTGACCGGTCGCACGACCGAGTGACCGAGCGTGCGGTGAGCTGCCTTTCCTGGCCGCCAGCTTCCTGCACTCCACCGCCAAGTCCCAGACGGCGGCCCCTCCCCCGGGGGCAAAGGACACCCAGGACCCAAACCCTGGTGCACGGCCACGCGTGCTTCTTCCTTTAACGTCCAAAATGCAGGCTCCTTGCCGTCTAGGCCTGGGGCTGGCGTCGCGCCGCCAAGGGCTGAATCCACACTTCGGACGCCCGCATCCCATAGTGCGGCACCGGTTTGAGTCCCGGCTGCTCCACTTCCAATTCAGCTTCCGGTTAACACACCTGGGAAGGCAGCAGAAGATGGCCCAAGTGCTTGGGCCCCTGCACCCACGTGGGAGACCAGGGCGGAGTTCCTGGCTCCTGGCTTCAACCTGGACCAGCTCTGGCTGTTGGGGGCATTTTGGGTAATGAACCAGCAAATGGAAGATTCATTCTCTCTCTCTCTCTCTCTCTCTCTCTCTCTCTCTCTTTCTCTGTCTGTGTCTTTCCCTCTCTCTGTGTCACTCTGCCTTTCAAAGACTTAAGTGTTTTTTAAAAATTGAACTAAAATAAGATGCTACTTTGAGGGAGCTTAAGATGTAGAGCAGAGATAAGCAGGAGAAGCAGCAGGTGCCGACACAGGCCGGGCGGCGCCTACCGGGCACCTGCTGTGTGGGAGGGGCCCTGGCCACGCGATGACACGGAGCCCTTGCTGAGTCAGCAGCCATGAGGTGGCTCAGGGGGCACCTGCTCCCGGCTCTCCATTTCACAGGTGGGGAAGGTGAGCGGCTCGCTCAAGCCACGCAGCTGCCATGCGGCAGAGCCAGGTTCGAATCCCGGTCGGTCTGACTCCAAAGTGCAAGCCTAAGAGATAGAGGGAGGTCGCGGGCTCCCGCAGCGGAGCTGAACCTGAAAGCGCTGGCCCCAGGGGAAACGGGGGGGGGGGACTCTGGCAGGGGAGGCAGGACCGCACAGGCTGGCCACTCCCCGGGAGCACAGGGTGACAGCGAGAGGGGGCCGAGGGCTGGGCCAGCCACAGGGGTGCCCAGAATACCAGGCCCTTGGAGTGTATCTCAGTAGCGCCGGCCCCTGGGGCCAGAGTCAGGGGCTGACACAGCGGGACAAAAGCTGCCAGTGAGTCGGGCCCCGGGAGCGAGGCCGGGCAGGAAGCTTCTCCAAGCTTCCAGGAGCTGTGGGGAGGTCGCTGCACAGACTGCGGAGATGGGCCAGGCGGGCATCCCTTTGGACAAGAAGCCGCCGGAGCTCGGGGTGTTGCAGGGGCTGGACCTGGGTCTGAGCTCAGTTCTGCCATCCCCAGCCTGTGGCTCTGGTGTGTGCAGGGCCGATCACCCTCTGGGTCTGGCTTGGGACTTCCCTTCACTGTGAGTGTGCAAGGTCTTCAACGACGGGTGCCCGGAACCACGGCGGTGCAGGGTTTCAATGTCCTGCGGGGCCTCCCGGGAGCCAGGCCACCTGTTAGCTTCAGGGGAAGCTAAAATCCTGATTTTATTGTGAAGGCTCCCACAGATCACCACCCTACCCCCACCCACCCCAAACTAAATGCCTGCACGCCCAGAGCCTGCCAGCTTGGAACCCCTTCCCCTGGGCACCTGCTGGAGAGGACGGGGTGGGGGAGAAGGGTCAATCCTGGGCCCTGGAGGCAGCATGCACTGTTGGCCGAGCAGTGTCTGGTCAAGGTCACGGTGAAAGATGACGAGACGGTGCAGGATGCAGGGTGGGGGGCCTGGGAGTAGAGAAGCCGGGATCTGGCCTCGGTCTGGACCGAACTGCTGTGTGACCCTGGACAAGCCCCTCGCCCTCTCTGAGCCTCAAGGACAAGCAGATGAGCTCTGTCAACAGTCCTGGCTTTCTGGGCTCTAGGGGCATAGGGCTGAGCCTCTCGCCCCAGAGCAGAAGTTGGGGGTGGGGGGGAGCGGTAGACTCGGCAGGGAGAGCCCCGCCCGTGCGCCCGTCTCAGATCCTGGGAACCGTAAGCGCCTAATCTGCTGTTGACATTCCGCTGGCTCCCAAGGCCGCAGGCCGGGCTTGGGTTTCTCCCCCCCTGTGTGATCCTTGGGCGGCACAGCAGGCGGGCGCTCGGCGGGAGCACTTGCTTCGTGTCACTCTGGGGTGGATTAAGGACCCCAGGGCCGGGGGATCGGGGGTGCTGAGAAGAGGGGAGACGAGGGCAGGGCCGGGGCCAGCTGCCGGGCGGGGCTCTTCTTCCCCCGAAGTCCCCTGGCTGCTCAGGCCGGGGGGCAGGGGACAGGTGCTAACCGAGGCCCCACGACAGGCTGGGGGCGGGGAGCTGGAAAGAACAGTGCTGCCCCCCACTCAACAGGGGGAACCGGGCCCCCGGGGAGGGGAGCTGGCTGCCCGAGCTCACGTGGTTCCTGGGTCACGGAGGGCAGGGGAGAGGTTTTCAGCCTGGTGATGGCTCTCGGGCCTGCTCGGTCCCTCCCCTGCTGCCGCGTGGCCCGACACAGAGGACAGCATACAAGGATGACGGAGGCCACCGAAGTGTGGTGGCCCCGGGGTTTTGAGGGTGCGAGGTGGGGGTGGTCGGTGTGGCCGGGGAGGGCCCCCCGGGGGCTGGGAGTGGCATCCTGCTGAGCTGGGGCAAGGAGTGGGGGGTGCCCGTGTTGCACGGCCAGTGTGGCCCCTGGCAGGCAGACCCGGGACCCTGCCTTCCTAGCGACCTGGGCACATCCTGCTTTTCCAGGGGCCGGCCCCGTGCTCCGTGCTTGTTCCAGGGACTCTGAGCTGCCTGGTGGCCGGGAGAGGAACCTGGACAGGCCCTGGGAGATGCTGCTCCTTGAGCTGCCCCTGGAGTGGGGTCCGGGGCCGGCTGGGACCCCTGCCCCTCTCTCTTTCCTGCCCCCTCTCCTCTCATGCCTCCTGCGTGCTGGGAGCTAATCAGTGAGAGGCGATCTGAGACCGATGTGCCCCGAGAAGCTTCGCTGTTGACTGGGAGGGCGAAGACGAGGCCAAGTCTCCCTCCAAGGTCACAGCCAAGTCTCCAGTGGAGCAAGGGATGTGTTCTAGGACTCAGTATTCGGGGCTAGCGCTGTGGCGTAGCAGGTAAAGCCACCTCCTGCATTACCGGCATACCATATGGGTGCTGGTTCGAGTCCTGGCTGCTCCACTTCTGACCCAGCTCTCTGTAATGCACCCTAGGAAAGCGGTAGAAGATGGCCCAAGTCCTTGGGCCCCTGCACTCACGTGGGAGACCCAGAAAAAGCTCCTGGCTCCTGGCTTTGGATTGGCCCAGCTCTGGCCATTGCAGCCGCTTGGGGAGTGAATCAGCAGATGGATGATTTCTCTCTCTCTCTCTCTCTCTCTCTCTCTCTCTCTCTCTGCCTCTCTGCAGCTCTGCTTTTCAAATAAATCAATAAATCTTAAAAAAAAAAAAAGACTCGGTTTCCCCGTGTTGCCCCATCATAGTGAGAGTGAAACGTGACATCCCATAGAAAGTGCCGGATGCAGGGGCTGGCACTGTGGAGTGGGGGCAAAGCCACCCACCTCCTATGAGGCCGGTGTCCCATACGGGCGCTGACTTGTGTCCTGACTGCTCCACTTCTGATCCAGCTCCTTGCTGACGGCCTGGGAAGAGTGGCGGCAGGTGGCCAAGTGTTTGGGCCCCTGCCACCCATGTAGGAGACCCAGATGAGGCTCCTGGCTCATCCTGGCTTTGGCCTGGCCCGGTGTTGGCTGGTTGTGATCATCTGGGAAGTTCTCTCTCCATCTCTCTCTGTAACTCTGACTTTCAAATAAATACACCTAAAAAAAGGTACCTAATGCTGCCTGGCACACTAGCTTTATCCATTCGTTCATTCATTCATTAATCCACAAGCAGAGGGCCAGGCACCCTTCCAGAATTCCAAGTCATAATGGGCAACATCAATTATGAATTTTTTTAATTTAATTTAATTTAATTTTTTTGACAGGCAGAGTGAGACAGTGAGAGAGAGAGAGACAGAGACAGAGACAGAGAGAGAGAGACAGAGAGAAAGGTCTTCCTTTTTCCGTTGCTTCACCCCCCCAAATGGCCGCTATGGCTGGTGCGTTGCAGCTGGCACACTGCGCCGATCCAAAGCCAAGAGCCAGGTGCTTCTCCTGGTCTCCCATGCAGGGCCCAAACACTTGGGCCATCCTCCACTGCCTTCCTGGGCCACAGCAGAGAGCTGAACTGGAAGAGGGGCAACCAGGACAGAATCTGGCGCCCCAACTGGGACTAGAACCTGGGGTGCCAGCACCGCAGGCGGAGGATTAGCCCAGTGAGCCGTGGGGCCGGCCAATGGGCAACATCAGTTATGAATTACTCAATGCCAGCCCCGTGTAGAAAACTTGATTCACTCTCATTTGCTCCACACCAGAACCCAAGCAGCGGGCGCTGTCATCACGCCCATTTTATAGATGAGAATGGAGAGGCTCCGCAGCACGTCCGCGGTCACCTAATTCCCGAGCGCCAGAGCTGGGCGTTGAATCCGGCTCAGCCCAAGTCCCAGACTCGGCCCTGAGCCTGCAGACGGTGAGCGGGAACGGATCTCAGAATTCTCCTCTCCCGGCCGGCTGCACTGAAGGCTCCGTGAGGTCAGAGATGTGTCGGCTTCCGCACTCACCTCTGGCGCTCCTCCACCTGGCGCACAGTAGGCCCTCGGAGACGGAGGAGCAGCTCAGACCAAGTCTCCTGGGGTTTTGGGAGGGGACCCCGCCTTGCAGCTTGGCCTTGGGTGTCCACCGCCCAGCCTCCCCCGTGCCCCCCAGGCTTCGTGGAGATGGACCCGGCCCTGGATAGAATGTCAGTGGCTGAGCCCTTGAAAATCCGATCTCCCCCAGCCCATCCATCAGCAGCGAGACACGATCGTATTTTATAGCCGGGCTGGGGTGGGGGTGGCATGAAACCCAAGCCCCGCTCTGCCTGGGGTCCTGCCTGAGAGGGGATCAAGGCAGACCCTGGGCAGAGCCTTAACCCTTTGTGGTCTTGTCCCTACCAGCCACGGGTGCAGCTGCTCTCTGCCACCAGCCTTGCCCCAGCAGGTCCCTTAGGGTGATGGGGGTGGTTCATACAGGAAGGTGAGCAGGGCCTCTGGGATCCTGACTGCACCGGGGATCCACAGGGAGGCCAGTGGCTCAGAGGATGCTTCTTGGCCAAGCTGTGTCTGGCTCCAGATCTGCCCCCCGTGGCTGTGTGACCTCGGGCAGGTGGCTTCCCCTCTCTGGGGTCACACCTACGTCTCTCACTACCAAGGTCCTACTGTGTTCAACATGGCAAGAGCTCGACTCTTGGCTGTGGGTCCCATCCCGGCAATGGAGAGTCCAGTGAGACTCCAGTGTCTTCTAGGAATTGTTGGTTCCATCTTGGAACCTGCAGCCCAGACCGGAATTTCCAGTACTCCAGGTCACAGCCCAGGGTGGGTGCTCGGGCAGCCCGCATCCCGTATCAGGTGCCCGGTTCAAGTCCTGGCTCCTCCACTTCTCCTCCAGCTTCCTGCGGACGAGCACCCCTGGCCGGCGGCAGGTGATCCCTGGGCCCCTGCCACCCACACGGGGAACCAAGAGGGAGTTCCTGGCTCCTGGCTTCGGCCTGATCCAACCTGGACAGTCCATATGGGGAGTGAACCAGTGGATGGACGATCTCTCTCTATATCTCCATCTGTCTCTCTCTGCCTTTCCAAAAAAAAAAAAATAATAATAATGATCAAAATAAAAAAGGTCACACAGGAAGTTGCCTAGAATTAGCTGGGGGTGGGTTTCCTGTGCCCCCTCCCCCTCGCCCGGGGCTGCCCAGCTGCCCACGTCCCTCCCGGCCTCTGTCGCTGGAGAAGGAGCTGAGAGCATCCTGTCCCCATGAGTCAGGGCGCAGGGCAGCCGACGGCTGTCCCGCCTCACGGTCAGCAAAGTCTGGGGAACCCACAGTGGCCTTGGAGCCCCTGCCCCAGCTCTGCTCCCTGCAGGGGTGACCTGGGGGAGGAGCCCAAGGGCCTGCAGGGGAGCCAAGGACTCGTCTACCACCCTCCTCCCCAGAAGGGGGTGTGGGGCTGCAGGGGTGACGCCCCCCGCTTGGGGTGAGCCAGCCCTGGGGAGCGCCCCGAGCCTGCAGCCTCCACGTGATCATCTCTCGAATGGGGCGGAAAGCACCAGCTGGCCTGGTTGTCCGTGGACTTCAGTGCTGTGGCGACCTCTCGTGGGTGCCCCACCAGCAGGGGCCAAGTTTTCACCGCAGTGGCTGGAAAGGGGCTGAGCACCCCATCACCGAGGTCTATGCAAGCAGCCCCGGCGTTGTGAGGCTGGTGAGGGCCTCCTGAGGGAGGGGTGGATGGGAGGAGCGGGGTGGGGGAGTGGAGGGGGGAGGAGGTGCTGTCTGGGAGCCCCTTCCCCGCCCTTGGAGTGGCGGAGGTCATTTTGGGTGTGGGGTCAGCGGCTCCAGGAGCAGCTTCATCAGGTGGCTGAGGCCCTGGGGACGCGGGTGTCACACCAACAGCTGGAGGTGCCGGGCTGATGGATGACTGTTAGAAAATCAATTTTCTGAAGCCCAGTTAGTGGGCAGGCCCTGGGGACCTCAGGCTGCGGTGGGGAGGAGCTGTGTGCCCGGCAGGGAGGAGCTGTGTGCCCGGCAGGTGGGATGCACCCCCCCGCCACGCCCACTGCCTCGGCACAGGCTGAGCCTCAGGCTCAGGGACCCTCCTCCTGGGCTCCTGCAGGGGGAGGGGCAGAACCCAAGCCCTGCGATGGCGGTCAAGCTTCTAACTGGTCGTGTGACCCCTCTGGGCCTCAGTTTACCTGTCTGTAAGGAGTTGGCTCTAATTCCCTCGGTCTCTGGGCAACAGTAAGGCAGCCGGCCCCTGCCTGCTGCCCAGGTGCCCGCGGCATTCCCCTCCCGCCCTGCTCCAGCCTCCCCGTGGCTCTCTGCACACTTGCCCCGACACTCAGCCCTGTCCCCAGTGACTCCGTCTGCACCTGTCCCTCCAGCTGGACGCTCAGCTTCTGCAAGGGGCAGCCAGAGGCTTGGTACTCACTGTGGGAGCTCTCGGGCTTGCTCAGGCCCCGCACCTAGTAGGTCCTCAATCAACGCTCACTGAACGGACGAAGGGCGGGCCTTTGCTAGGAATCCTGGAGGTCCAAAACACAGCCCGTTGCCAGTTCGAGTCCTGGCTGCTCCAGCTTCCTGCTCTGGCCTGGGAAAGCAACGAAGACGGCCTAAGTCCTTGGGCCCTTACAGCCCGTTGCCAGTTCGAGTCCTGGCTGCTCCAGCTTCCTGCTGTGGCCTGGGAAAGCAAGGAAGACGGCCTAAGTCCTTGGGCCCTTACAGCCCGTTGCCAGTTTGAGTCCTGGCTGCTCCAGCTTCCTGCTATGGCCTGGGAAAGCAACAAAGACGGCCTAAGTCCTTGGGCCCCTGCACCACGTGGGAGACCCAGAATAATCTCCAGGATCCTGGCTTCGGATCAGCCCAGCTCTGGCTACTGTGGCCATTTAAAGAGTGAACCAGTGGATGGAAGACCCCTGTGTGTGCGTGTGTGTGTGTGTGTACCTCTCTATATAACTCTGCCTTTCAAATAAATAAATAAATCTTAAAAAAAAAATACGGAGGCTGGTGCTGTGGCATCGTGGGTAAAGCTTCTGCCTGCAGTCCCAGCATCCCACAAGGGTGGTAGTTCGAGTCCCGGCTGCTCCACTTCTGATCCAGCTCTCTGCTGTGGCCTGGGAAAGCAGTAGAAGATGGCCCAAGTCCTTGGGCCCCTGCACCCGCGTGGGAGACCCGGAAAAAGCTCCTGGCTCCTGACTTCGGATCAGCTCAGCTCCAGGCGTTGAGGGCATCTGGGGAGTGAACCAGCGGATGGAAGATCTCTCTCTCTGTCTCTCCTTCTCTCTCAAATAAATGTTAAAAACAAACAAACAAACAGAGCCCCTGTCCTCAGGGGCTAAAAGCTTGGGGGACACTGAAGGTGGTCCCACACGAACTCAGAAGGTCCGAGAGCAGGAAAGGCACGGAGCGGGGCTGGGTGGCTGTGCGCAGAATGCGGGCCCTGTCGTGGCCACGTGGGAGCCCAGCCCTGGGAGCTGGCTTGCTGCTGCCCCCGCCCCACTGCCCGCCGCTGCCCGGGGGCTCCTTCTCCTGGATCAGAGCAGCAGCCCTTCCTGCCCCGCGGCTGCCAGGTAGGGCAGTGCTGCCGGGGTCCACACAACAGACTCCCTCCCGTGGCCCTGGGCGAGCGATGGCTCCTTCCCAGCCCTGTGCGGCAGGGGGCCCAGCAGCTGCAGGCAGTGGGGGCTGTCACGGCGGACCCCTGGGATCATCGTGCCCGGCACACGGGCGGCACTCAGGAGTTCAAAAGAACATCCACACCCACACCCCAGCATGGAGAAGCGAGACCCGGAGCCGGGGGTCCCACATGGACCAAGCCTTCAACCACGTGCCCGCCTACGGTCCCCCTGAAGATGTCCAACTGTTCTCGCCTTTACCCCTCAATGTTACCTACTTTCTCCTACTTTCAGGCACAGCTTCTTAGGACCCTGCAGGAATCCTGTCTCTGCTCTCCACCTCCCAGGCTTGGAAAACTACAGCCAGAGGGGCCCGTCCTGAAGGCTTGTCGCCCATGCTCCCAGCGACAAGTCCTCAGACCCCCCCGCCCCTGCCAGAGGGAGCAGGGCCCAGGGCCCACGGCTGACAGCCGGCCAGAGGCCCGGAGAGCCACAGGTGCAACCTGGCAGTCTCTGGGGAGCTGCTGGAAGGCTTTTCCTCTCTCTCTCTCTCTCTCTCTCTCTCTCTCTCATTCTTCCTTGAAAACACACACACTCCCACACACACACACACAAAGGAACAGATCCCACAGATTGGAAAAATGGCCCAAATCCCGCATCTGGCCTTGCAACGCCTCTATGGCCCCTTCGGGCAGGGACACAGAGCCCGGGGACATGAGCGGCAGCCCGGCCGCCGCTGGGGAGGCCCATCCATCTCCCCCAGCTGGCGGCTGATGTGGGAAAGGCGCGCTGGCAGGGGCTGGCACCTGTTGCTCTCGCTCTCCCGAAGCTCACGGCGAAAGCCGTTCCAGTGTGTGTGTGTGTGTGTGTGTGCACGCGTGCGTGTGTGTGGGGGGGGCTCTCTGTCAGTCACCGACTCGAGGACTCCTGACATTGCCAGGGTGACAAGCCTGCTGGGAGAGCGTTTCTGCTCCAACGCCACATGGTGTCTCCCCACTTCCGGAAGAGGCACCAGGCCCCGGCGTGGGGGTCAGAGAGGAGCGAGAGCAAGGGAGAGTCGGCGGGCGGTTACTGTGCAGAGGGCGGCACAGGCAAGGAGGGGAGGGGCAAGCTGGGCTGAGGGAACAGCGTGTGTGCAGGTGCAGGGGCGCGGCAGGGCAGGGCTGACTGGGGGCACTGGTGGGGTGCAAGACGGGGGCTGGATGGCAGTGACGGGGGTCACTCCAGGACAGGGACACGGTCCAATCTGTGCTCAGCAGAGTCTGCACTCTCAGACGGAGGGGGCACTGACGGGGGTGGGCGGCAGGGCAGGGAGTGCTGAGTGAGGCTGGAAGCATGGTGGGTGCAGAGAGCAGGCTCGGGAGCGGACCCCCCTGGGCTATGCCCAGCCCCGCACTGCCAGCAGCATCCACCGGGAAGGCGCCTGCCCTCTCCGGCCTCAGTTTCTCTTCCTTGTAACGAGGGAGCTGGACGGGCAGGTGGTGGCAGCCCTCAGACCACCCCAAGTCACCGCCCAGCTCTGGCATTTATCAGCGGTGGGAACCTCTCTGAGCCTCAGTTTCCCTTGTTATACAATGCTCAACTCCTGAGGGCGTCGTGAGCATCGGCGTGCCATTCGGAGGGGGCCCGAGACAGGACTCAGCCCACAGGAAGTGGTCAGTGATGGAGAATGTCCTCTGTCTCAAGCCCCTCCCCAGTGGAGGTCACCCCACTGCTGTGATTGCTCCAACTGGGGGTTGCTGGGAGCCCAAGAGGGCTTGGCACATCTTAGGACCCTCCCTGGGGGGGAGGGGCACTCAGGTTTCAGAGCCGATTGGGACCTGCAGAGCTGGGAGGAGTTTTCCCAGGCTGGGGCGGCGGCAGCTGGAAGCCATCCGTCCCAGGCAAGGAGGGGGGATCAGGGGTCCTGCCAGGTCCTTGGCTGGGAACAAGCGCTCAGGAGGGGGCAGGACCCCCCCCCCCCCAGCCTGGAAAGATGAAATCCTTCTGCCAGGCAGCTGCTTGTGGGGAGGCAGAGCCCCAGTCAGCCTGGCCCTGGGCTCCCCCGGGGACGCGGGCCGTTTGCAGGAGGCGCTTGGAGCCCCATAGGCCTAGGAGCCAGGAGGGCTCTGCCTGGGAGCGGCCACCCGCTGTGCCTGGACAGCCTTCGGCACAGACCTGCCCTGGGCGGGTGGGGTGGGGGGCGTCTGAGGACTTGACCTAGGGTACTGAGGTTTCTCCTGGACATCCAGGGGCCACGCCCTAGGAGGCAGGGAGGTGGGGGCCCTGTGGCACAGTGAGAGCCACACTCTGGACCTTGGCAGACCCCGCCCTCCATTGCCAAGTTCAAGTTCATCTCAGGGCCGATATTATCCAACACAAAGTAGGTGCTCATTTATATTAAAGACATTGCTGGAGAGGCCAGAGATGAACACTTAGGACAGCGGAGTCCAGATGCCTGGGTTCCAACGACCCCTCAGCCACTGCCCGGCTGGGTCCATTAATTCGCATGCCTGCACCTCCATTTCTTTGAGGGCCACCCCCTGGGTGTGGCCAGAAAGGCTGTGAGCTCTCAGTGGGCCCGGGCTGGCCGTGTTATGATTGCTGCTACCAACACCGTGTTAACCAACACTGTTGGCCCAATCTGTGGAATGAGAAACTTTTTTAAAGTATAAAGATTTATTTATCTATTTGAAAGGCAGAGAGAGAGAGAGAGAGAGAGAGAGAGAGAGAGAGAGAGAGAGAGATCCTCCATCTGCAGCTCACTTCCTAGTGGCCAGGGCTGGGCCAGGCTGAAGCCAGGGGCAGCTGCCTCTTCTGCCAGGCCCTCTGTGCCCGGGGGACCCCACCTGTGCTGTGGGCGGAGTCTGGGGGGTCCCCGGGCTCACGCCAGCTGTGGAAGGAGTGAGTGTATGCTAACGCAGTGGCGTTACTGCTGATGCTTTGGTGGTGATGGGTGTGGGGTTGGCTTCGGGGTGCTGGTAGTGTGGGTAGTGGGGATTGGCTGGGCACGGGTGGAGGGGCCGTAGATGGCAATGGTGAGGTCAGCACTGCTGGTGTTGGCGCTCACGCCGCTGTCCACGGCAGTGCTGCCGGTGCTGTTGGCGCTGTTGGAGATATCGGTGTTGGTGCTGAGATTCCTGTTGGGTCACCTGAGGGGCGTGCTGATGTGGGTGCCGGTGCTGTTACAGGTGGTGGGGGTGATGACTGGCTCGCGTGGCCCGGCACCTGCCAGCCTTGCCGGAGCAGCCCGGGGGCCCAGGCCCCTCCCTCTGTCCCGCCGCACTTCCCCTAAGGGGTCTGACCATGTGCTTTAACATCTCGCTTTCCCTGTTTTCCTTCTGAAGATTCCAGCCTGGGCTGGAAAAGCACGTGGCCACAGTTCTGCTGGGTGACAGGGGGATCAGAGCGTCCGGCCAGGCCATCCAGAAAGTTCCTCCGTGGGCCGAGGAATTGGAGCCAACTTGGGATGGAGGCGAGACTTGGGAAGGCGGGTCCCAGAGCCTGTCCCGCTGGCTCTCCCCCCCCTCCCTCACACCCAGTCCCTCAAGCTCTCCCACCCCCCTTTCTGCCACACTCTTCCAGGGCACGCAGGCAGCAAGACTCCCCGGGGACCCTCGGCGCAGGCTGAGCTGAGGACGGCAGTGCGACTTTAGACTGGGGTTCCTTGAGAGCAGGACCCGTGGTCCCAGCAGCTGGTGAATGAATGAATGAATGAATGAAGGCTCAGACACAGCAGTGCCAGCCCTTTCTCAGGCTGCCACCGACTGGCAACATGACCAGTGGGTGCAAAGAAGTGGCACTCAGAGCTCTGGGGGAAAGGGAGAGGGGTCACCTCTGCCCAGGGGGCCCGCAGGAGGCTTCCTAAAGAGGTGACAAATGGGAGCCGGTGTTGTGGTGCAGTGGGTAAAGCCACCACCTATGTGATGTTGGCATCCTATATGGGCACCGGTTCGAGTCCTGGCTGCTCCGCTTCTGATTCAGCTCCCTGCTAATGGCCTGGGAAAAACAGCAGAAGATGGACCAAGTGCTTGGGCCCCTGCCACCCATGTGGGAGACCCAGATGAAGCTCCTGGCTTCAGCCTGGCCCAGTGCTGACCGTTGCAGCCATTTGGGGAGTGAACTAGCAAATGGAAATGGAAGACCTCTCTCTCTCTCTCTCTCTCTCTCTCTCTCTCTCTCTCTCTCAGTTTAAAAAAAAAAGTAGGTGACAAATAATGAGCACCTTAGGACAACATCACTGGGAGGCTGGAGGTGGGGACACGCCTGGAGCTGAAGCAGTGGCCTCCCCTCGGGCCAGCGGCCTCACCTCCCGGCCTCCCCTGCCTGAGACGGTGGCTGAGTTGGGGCTGAGGCCCTGCGGAGCCGCTCTGTAGCAGGGGATGTGGTGGGACTCGGCCACTGCCTTCTGTGGGGGGTCGGGGGGCTGCTTGGGCCTGTCCTACAACGCTCCCAGAGGCCGTCCGGTTTAGTGGCTCCTCGGGGGCCTGGGGCTTCCACTGAGGCCTCTTTGGGGAGGAGAAGAGGCCTGAGGGGCCCTGCCCCAGGCACAGCCGCGCCTCTCCCCTGCATCTGCTCGGCTGGGCCTGGGAGGAAGTTTTCAAAAGGCGGGGCTGTCTCAGCTTCACCCCCAGCAGGCGGCTACTGGTGAGTCTTCCTCCAGTCATGATCAAACTCCCTGCTGTGGCCCACGGGGCTGACATGGCCAGCCCCTGCCCACCCCTGCCAGCCCCTGCGCCTCGTGATCCCGCCACAGGCACCCTCCTGCTCCCCGAGGCTGGGACACCCAGCAGATCCGCGCACATCTAGGGCTGTGAGGCCTTGTCCTGTGGTTCAGGTCCAGGCACTGGTGCCTGCCCGTGGCTCCTGCCTCGATGGGCCACGGAGAAGGCCCGTGCCCCTTCGCTACTGTGTCCCTGGGGCCCAGCACTCTTGGGTTATGGACGGAGGAGCCGAGGCCCAGAGAGGGCTGGGACCACCCGGGGGGCCACAGAGGGTCCGTGACAGAGGCTGCTGCTGTGTCCCCAGGCCCAGGCCCTTCTCTGCCTCTCCTGCGCCCGGTCCCCACCCTCTGCCCTAATCCTCGCCTTCCTCTGAGTGCTCCCTGGGCCATCTGCAAGCTGGGGTGGGCATGGGAAGCTGGCAGCGGCCTCGCCTCCTCGCTCCCGCCCCTGGGGCTGTGGCAGGAAGTCCCCCCCTCCCCAGCCCTGGCCACTTGGCCCGGATCCCTCTCCTCTAAGCCCCAGCCTGGGAAAGGCCCCCTGGCCCCAGTGTGGCATTCCAGGACCAGCTTTGCCAAAGGCCTCAGCTGGGACGGTGAGGACAGGAGGGGCTGGCACCAGAGCCTCAGGGTGGGGGAAGGGTCACAGGAGCCCACTCCTGTCCCTGTCACCCCCTTTCTCCATCTCGGTCGCAACAGAGGTCCCAGCTGCGAGAGGTGATGGAGGGGAGAGGGTCTGACTTGGGGGTGGCACCCGGCCAGGGAGGGGCGGTCATGGCACGACGCGAAAGAGGCCAGGCCACTTCTGGGCGACGCCCCTGAAAACCGATTCTCCGGGTGCAGAGCCAACAGGCGGGCTTAGCGAGGTCCCTTGGGGTCTGCCCGAGCTTGTGGGCTCAGCCCTGTGGGGCTGCCGTTCCCAGGGAGGCTGGGCTCCCCCAGTGCCGTCAGGTTCCAAGGAACCGCCGCCCGTCTGAACAAGCAAGTCTGCGGCCAGTTAGACAAGGGCGGGCGGCAGCAGCCGTATCAACCGTGACGCTGTTTACCTCGCAGCTTCTCTGCGCTGTGTTCCGGGGCGGGACCTGAGCCGCCTGCCCGTCACACTTGTATTCCGGTTCGCAATGATGGGGTGCACTCACTCTTACCTGGTGGGAGTGCCACAAACAGGAAGGTGTTACGCACTCCCATTTTGCAGACGAGGAAACTGAGGCTCTGGGGCTGGAGCTTTACCCAAGGGCTCCCAGCTGGCATGCAGCGGGCATGGGGCTTTGAAGGCAGAGGCCACGGCCTGCAGTGGGGGAGTAGGTGGCAGAGCGCCCTGGAGGCAGGGCCCACGGAGCCAGCGGCCAGGAGAGGGAGTCGCCGAGCCTGAGAAACTGCAGACTTGCAGTGCCATCGGCTCCAGAACAAACAGGCAAACCACCAAGGAACACTTTCTAGAGTTTGCTTGTTTTTCCTTCTGATGGTCACAGTCGGGCAAGCTCATTATGGAAAAGACAGTCACGGAGAAAGACGAAAATAAACAGCCCCGCCCGACGGCGGGAGCTGCGGCGGGGGGGGGGGGGGAAGCAGACCCCCGTTCTGCTCAAATCCCCTGAAACGCAGATTCCTGCTTTGCAAGGTGGGGAGATGAATGACCCCGTGGACATCGTGGAGGTGCGGGGGTACAACAAGGAGGCGCTGGCCGAGAGTCGGGGCTGGGGGCTGCAGCCGGTGACTTCTTGCAGTGTGGCCGGGCGGGGTGGCTCCCTGCTTCCCTGTGACTGCCCGGCCGCTCCTGCCTTAGGCTCCTGCTGAGGGGACTTTGAGCCTTTTCCCCTAGAGTTACGTCCTCCGTAGCTCCAAGTTCAACAGCAAAGCCAGGTTGACCTTGGACCCATGTGTGGTGCAGGTCTCTGCCATTTCATCACATGTGAGATTCGCATGACAGCTGGCACACAGCGGGCAGAGACCCCCCCCATCCGTCCTCCTTACCCCTGGCAACCGCTGACTCTTCTGCATCTCAGTGTTTTCATGGTTTTGGGAGAGCTGTGTGGCATACGGCCTCTTTTTCCCTTAAAAAAAAAAACCTCCTTTTTAATGAAAATATTTTTTAAAACTTTTATTCATTTTATTTTCTTTATTTGAAAGGCAGAGAGAGAGAGAGACAGAGAGAGAGAGAGTTCCCGTCTGCTGATTCACCCCCAAATGCCTGTAACAGCCAGGGCTGGGCCAGGCCAGAGCCAGGAACCCCATCTGGGTCTCCCACGCGGGTGGTGAGGTGTCGGCTACTTGAGTCATCGCCTGCTGCCCTCCCCTGGAGTCATCGTTGCCCCCTCCCCACCCAGCCGAGTGTGTGCTAACAGGAAGCTGGAGGCAGGAGCTGGATGCGGGACTCTGACCCGGGATGGGGGATCCAAGGCGCAGCGGAACTGCTATGCCAAATGCCCACCCTTGCACATGACTTAAACAAAGAAGATTTTTTTTATTTATTTATTTGAGAGGTAGAGTTACAGACAGAGAGAGGGAAAGATAAAGAGAGAGGTCTTCCATCTGCTGGTTCACTCCCCAGATGGCCACAACGGCCGGAGCTGGGATGATCCAAAGCCAGGAGCTTCTTCCAGGTTGTCCACCTGGGTGCAGGGGCCTAAGCACTTGGGCCATCTTCTGTTGCTTTCCCAGGCACATTAGCAGGGAACTGGATCGGAAGAGGAGCAGCCGGGACATGAACTGGCGCCCATGTGGGATGCCGGCACCACAGGTGGAGGCTTAGCCCACTACAGCACAGCGCCAGTCCAGAATATGGCCTTGTGAAGTTGGCTGTCAAAAAGTCAGCATGATTGTCCCCAGAGGCATCAAGAGCCCGTTCCGTCGGATCTCTGAGTGGCGGTCCGTGGTTCCGCGGCACCACCATGAGCTGCCCCGTTCGCCCGCAGCGGACACCTGGGCTCCTTCCAACACTGGACCGCTGCAAAGGAAGCTGCTCCTAGCGTTCGTGTCCAGGGCTTCCTGTGGCCACCACTTTGCACCTCGCGTGGTCAGAGCAGGTTTCAGCTTTTTAAGATACTGCAGACTAGGGGCAGATGGCAAGAGAGAAGGCAGCAGAAAGAGAGCCTGGGGAACAGGACGTGGGTGGATTTGTGTTAGAAAGACCACTCCGGCTCTAGTGGGCCAGAGTAGGTGGGAAAAGAGGCAGAGGGAGAGTGGCGGGCCCGGCAGGGGCCAGGCAACGTGGAAATGCAGGCAGCCGGGACCTCAGGGGCTGGGAGACCCCCATCCGACATTGTGGAAGTGGGACCCCGACAAGGCTCTGACCGGTGGGCAGTCACACAGAGCGGAGGTGGCAAAGCAAGGGTTTGGGTGAAGAAGGGAGACGTTGAACGAGCTCCTGGCCCCCCGACAGACCACCCCCTTCCCCAGGATTCCCCCCAGCCCCCGGCTTCCATTACCTAGTCCCACCCCCCACACCCCGAAGCCTGCCCAGCACACTCGGACAGTCACATCCCCAAGGCTGGCCCAAGCCTCTCCTGAGCTTCCTCCCGTGCTGGCCTCTCTGGAGACCACCTCGCTGGCCACCAGCCAGACTTGGCAGCTAAACTCGGAGCGACTAATGGAAGCTGATGGCCAAAGGGCCGCTCTGTTAATTGGGATCTAATCAGAGGCGGCTGCAGCCACAGCTGCCGTGGATGGCTGCAGCCCATGGCGCCCGTGCCCCCAGTACCCCACCTGCCCCTGCCGCAGAAGAAGGGGCCCAAGCTCCAGACGGTGGGGGTCTCCATGGGCCCTCATGCACGCGTTCCACAAGGATTTATGGAGGTGACCCCAGCCAGGAGTTGACAATACAGCTGTGACGGAGACGGAGGTGAACCTGAGGGTCCTAATCCTGCGTTCCTGGGCTGGACAACCTGGGTGCAGGGCCAGGGGCAGGAGCGGGGCAAGACCATCTCAGTGCGGGGCGCGGCGCACCTGGAGACGAAAGCAGGGAAGGGCATGGGGACTCCCGGCCAGGAGGTGGACCTGTGCTTGAGCTGACGCGACTAAGGACGTGGAGAAGGAGGGGCCAAGCAGAGATCTGGGAGGAGAGCATTCCTGCAGTTGCAAGACCGGGACTTGGAGCCGGGAATCAGGAGTCACCGGGTAGCCCCAAGTAAGGGCCTTTTCCTCTTGGGGCCCTGTTGCTCTCGGGATGGAGTCAGACTCACTCACGCTCCCAAGCCTTAGCTGCTGTGCAGGTGGAAACTGGGAGGGCCACGCGGCTGTGCAGAGCAAGGCTGAGGTTTCGTCTGGGGCAGCTCTGGCAGGGGCGTGCAAAGTCCAGCCGGAAGCCTGCTGGGCCGAGCTGCAGACGGGCAGCAGGCCCAGGTTTCACACAGCCGGGCTAATTGAATTAACTCTTAGCACTTCTGCAGCTCAGGCCCCCAAGCTCAAGGCTTCTCACATTCAGCCAAGTGCGGCGGTAATTTAGAAAAAGGTGTGATTTCATTTCTCCACCGTGGCTGGACAGAGTCATCCTGCAGGTGCTACCCCTGAGGAGGTAGACCAGATGGCTCCAGGAAGAGCCTTGCCTCAGATGGGAATTGGGGGGATTAAGGACAGGCAGGTGCAAAGCTGCAGTGAGACTCGGGGCTCCCCCTCCTGTCCTCACCCCGGGAACACTCAGAATGGCGGGGAGCATCGGCCCCTGCTTGAGGGTCTCACTGTCTGATGGAGGAGGCTTGGCCGTTGCCCTGGGAGAGCTTCCTGTCTGATTTCAGAAACTAAAGCAACAAACTTGCAAACACCAAGGAGTTCATGAACAAAATGGGACTTGTTCGCTGGGGCTCCGGGGCAGCGCGGCACAGGCTTTGCTTGGCATGAATTTGGTGGCGGCACAGGCACCTGTGTGTTTGGGTGGGAGGGGCTCGTGAACCTGGGGGCTGCCAGCGGTGGAGCAAGGGGTACAGGGAGCCGGTTCCAAGGCTAGGCTGCGTGGCTTCACACCTGGCTCCAGCATCTACGGCGGTGTGACCTTGAGCGGGTTATCTGGCCTCTTGTGTTTCAATTTCTTTTGTCTGTAACATGAGCAGTTGTGGGACTTCGATTAAGCCATCCAAGGAGGGGTTGGTGCCCATTATGCAGACGGGGAGACTGAGGCCCAGAGAACCTGGACGACCTAAAGGCAGGCGGCACATCCTGCTCACCGCGGCCTCCTCAGCACGCGGGTTTCCATCAGGCAACAGCTGTGGAATGGGCGATGAGAGGAGGCAGGAATGGGGCTGGAGGCAGCAGGGCACTCAGGACACTGCACTGTCCCCTGGGCTGGAGCGGAGACTCTGACCCAGACATCGTCTGCCTGCCCCGCCCTGCCCACCCCATAGGCAGACTTCCGGACGGGGCCCTGCGCCAGGGCTGTCCTCTCTGTTCCTAAGCCAGGCAGGTTTGTGTGATGGGCGTGGACCGGGGGCCCATCCAAGGTCTCAGCAAACCTCGTATCTGGCCGGGAAGACAACAAACGCAGCAGAAGAGCGTCTGTGACGTCCCGTGGATCAGTCTGAGCGTCCTAGGCCCGGGGCGGTACAAGCCGAGGCAGCGGGGGCGGGGCTGGGGGGGGGAGCTGGCTCAGCCCTGGGTAAATCACAGCAAGTGGCCAGTCGCTGCCCATGAGCCCAGGCAGGGCGGGCAGCGAAAGCGGAGACGACGGAGCTGACAGGTGTGGGTGCACGGTGAGGCGGGGGCTCTGGGCGGCTCCCCCCACCCCGACTGCTCTCAGGAACCTGGTGGTGCGAGCTGCTTCCAGATGAGCCCTGCTGAACACACTCACGTAGTCTTTGCAGACCCCAAAAGCATCCCTTATTTTGTGTGTGGAGAGGGGGCTTCTTGAACCGGGCATTGCCTGCTGAGTAGGAGATTCTGGGCTCACTCCCATGGGCCTTGTCACCCCCACCCCGCCCCCTGTCGCTGGCTGGCTGACACCTATGTGCCTGGGCAGGTGCTGTTCGCTCTGCTTCCTTCCTGCCCCTACTAGGCCACCTGGCAAACACCTGCCCTTGTGGCAATGACAAAAGCAGCCAAGAGAGAGAGAAAGGCTGCTTATTGGTTTTTTTTTTTTTTTTTTTTTTTGACAGGCAGAGTGGACAGTGAGAGAGAGAGACAGAGAGAAAGGTCTTCCTTTGCCGTTGGTTCACCCTCCAATGGCCGCCGCGGCCGGCGCGCTGCGGCCGGCGCACCGCACTGATCCAATGGCAGGAGCCAGGAGCCAGGTGCTTTTCCTGGTCTCCCATGGGGTGCAGGGCCCAAGCACCTGGGCCATCCTCCACTGCACTCCCGGGCCACAGCAGAGAGCTGGCCTGGAAGAGGGGCAACCGGGACAGAATCCGGCGCCCCGACCGGGACTAGAACCCGGTGTGCCGGCGCCGCTAGGCGAAAGGCTGCTTATTGTGATCCGCGTCTCGCAGGGACTCGAGGGCAGGCGAGGACAGGAGGAGCTTTGGCGGGGACCCCAGGGAAGGCTCCGCTGTGCCCAGATTGGAGGCTGCAGGTGATTGGTTGGGGGGGGCATGTGTGGCTTTCTCTGGTTGGTGCTAAGTTGGAAGCAGGAAATGCGGGGAGCTGATGATAGCGAATGAAGTCCTGGCCACTGTGGAAGTCATTTCAGCCCCCTGGGGTGTCACGGAGCTTGCCGCAGGCGCGCCCGCCCGGGCTGTGTATGCAGAACACAGAGCTGCTCTCCCACCGGAGCGGGGGCGGAGGGGTGTGGATCGGGGTCTGTGTTTCTACATTGCCCTGGCCACGGTCCGCTGGGTGTGCAGGCTGTCTACGCCCTTCCAGAGCAAGACCAGGGCCCCTCCTGCCGCACGCCTGCCCTGGACCCCGGAGCCGGGTCGCCCGCCCTGGCTCCCACGTGGATTTTCTGTGGAATGGTCAGGGCTCACTGCCACGTCCCCGTGGATTGGCAGGTTGTGTCTCGAGCCGGCTTCCTCTCCTGTGAGATGGAGAGACGATGGGACTATGGTGAGAGCAGCTGAGATAAGCAATGCACACACACAGTGCGTAGGACTATGCTGGCATCGCCTCTACTCCGGGAAGCACCAGCGGGTGGGGACTACCGTTTAAGAATCTCCTTCGTGGCCGGCGCTGTGGTGCAGTGGATATAAGATTGCTGCCGGAGACACCGGCATCCCATATGGGCGCTGGTTCAAGTCTCGGCTGCTCCACTTCCGATCCAGCTCTCTGCTATGGCCTGGGAAAGCAGTAGAAGATGACCCAAGTCCTTGGGCCCCTGTACCCACGTGGGAGACCAGGAAGAAGCTCCTGGCTCCTGGCTTCAGATCAGGCCAGCTCCAGCCGTTATAGCCATTTGAGGAATGAACCAGTGGATGGAAGATCTCTCTCTCTCTCTCTCTCTCTCTCTGTGTGTGTGTGTGTGTGTGAGTGTGTGTGTGTAACTCTGCCTTTTACATAAAGAAAAATAATTTTAAAAAATCATTTTATTTATATGAAAGAGTTACAGAGAGAGGTAGAGCCAAAGAGAGAGAAAGGTCTTCCATTCCTCTGGTTCACTCCCCAAATGACCACAATGGCCAGAGCTGAGCTGATCCGAAGCCAGGAGACAGGAGCGTCTTCCAGGTCTCCAACATGGGTGCAGGGGCCCAGGGACTTGGGCCATCTGCTACTGCTTTCCTGGCCCATAGCAGAGAGCTGGATCGAAAGTGGAGGAGCCGGAGCTTGAACCGGCACCCATATGGGATGCCGGCACTGCAGGCTGGGGCTTTAACCACTGTGCCTCAGCGCTGGCCCCCCAAAATCATTTTTTTTAAAGTAAGCTTCTCCTTTGTGGGGTGGTTAGGTAACGTCAGCTCCAGGCCCTCCCCCTCCTCATCCACGCACCTGTCAACCTGACCCCCATTAAACTGGGAGCCTCTTGAAAGCAAGGACAATTTTTCTTTTTTTAAAAGACTTTATTTATTTATTTGAGAGGTAGAATTACAGACAGAGAGAGGGAGAAACAGAGAGAGAGGTCTTCCATCTGCTGGTTCACTCCCCAGATGGCCGCAACAGCTGGAGCTGCACCCATCTGAAGCCAGGAGCCAGGAGCTTTTGCTGGGTCTCCCACGTGGGTGCAGGGGCCCACAGACTTGGGCCATCTTCTACTGCTTTCCCAGGCCATAGCAGAGAGCTGGATTGGAAGTGGAGCAGCCGGGACTCGAACCGGTGCCTGCATGGGACATCGGTGCTGCAGGCGGAAGCTCAGCCGACTACGCTGCAGTGCCAGCCCCCACTGTGTTTTCTTATTCATCTGTGTTGTTCATGTCTAGCTCAGGGTCAGCCCTAGCGATGGGAGCCCAGAGGAGCTGTGCCAAGCAGGTGAGTGAGTGAGTGAGTGAATGGGTACACAGGGTGGGCTCAGCTTTACTTCCCTCTGCTCACAGGTATGATCTGGCCACCCCTCTTCCTGGGTCCCTGTGAGTGTGGAGTCAGGGGTTGTGGCTGGGACCCAGGCCCCTGGGGGAGTTTTATGGGGAGTGGGAGGAGGGGATGAGGCTGCACCCGCGGGCAGTCTTGTGCCGCCCAGGGCTCTGCCGGCTGGTCTGGCTTCCTCCAGAGGGAGGAGCTCCCCGTTGCTGGGGGCGTGTAACTCAGATCGGGGATGCCCAGAGCCCTTCACTCAGACATTGATCCTGACCTGCACCTGTCCACGTCCTGGGCATCTCTAAATCGTGGTGGTGGGAGGAGCAACGTGGGACCGAAAATCGAGCAGCCGGGTGATTCCCACAGCCTGGGGTCCCTGGTTCTCTCTCTTTCGCAGGCATCACCGCAAAACACGCACAGGGAAAGGCAGCGGTTCCCGAAAGCCCACCAGCAGGGGTCGCTGTGGGACACCAAGGGGCCGCTGAGCCAAGCGCTGAAGGGAGCGGCTAAGTGTTCACTTCCAAGTTGGTTTTAAAGTTGTTAAGATTTACTTAGAGGGGAGAGAGAGAGAGAGAGAGAGAGAGAGAAAATTGAGAGAGTGGGAGGGAACTTCCATCTGCTGGTTCACTCTCCAAATGGCTGCAACAGCCAGGGCTGGGCCAGGCCAAAGCCAGGAGCCAGGAGCTCCATCCGGGTCTCCCCTGTGGGTGCAGGGGCCCAGGCACGTGGGTCGTCCTCCACTGCTTTCCAGGTGCATTAGCAGGAAGCTGGATGCCAGCATTGCAAATGGCAGCTGAACCCACCACGGCACAACACCGGCAGTTCTTTCTTCTCCTTCTCCTTCTTAGATTTTATTTATCTATTTGAGAGGTAGAGTTATAGACAGTGAGAGAGAGACAGAGAGAGAAGTCCTCCACCTTCTGGTTCACTCCCCAGATGGCCACAACATCCAGAGCTGGGCTGAGCCGAAGCCAGGAGCTTCTTCCAGGTCTCTCACGTGGGTGCAGAGGCCCAAGCACGTGGGCCATCTTCTACTGCTTTCCCAGGCCACAGCAGAGAGCTGGATTGGAAGAGGAGCAGACAGGACTCGAACCGGCATCCACAGGGGATGCTAGGGACGCAGGCGGAGGGTTAACCTACTGCACCACAGAAGCAGCCCTAGTTCTTCCTTCTAACAGAACTGAATTTAGAGTTGTCTTCTTGGATGTGCGGTGCTTTCTGTGAGCTGTTGAAGAAATTCTTTCCTGCTTTGGACACGAAGATGTCCTACTTGAAGTTGCACCATTTTACCTCTGCCCCTTCGGATGCGCACTCTGGCTGGAGCGGCTTCCGGGTGCCGTGTGTGGTGTGCGGTGTGCCATGTGCCATGTGTGGGTTTGGATTCGCATTCTCGGCTGGGTTCCACTTGTGCCGCCGCCGTGTCGGGGACTCCGATCATCTTCCTCTCGCTAGCAGAGCGGCACCTCGGGCCATCCGTCTCACACCTCCCACCTCCGAGGGCTGGACACCGGCTTTGCCCTTGGACCACCTTCTGCCGGGGCCCCCGCAGGGCTGATCTCTGATGGACTCCGCCGCTGTCCCCCCTCCCCCCGCAGGTGCGGGAGCTCCAGGCGAATGCGCACCTCTTGCTGGGAGCACGTCCTCTGGCCCAGACACAGCCTTGACCCCTCATCCTCCCGCTCCCTCACTCACTTATTCACTCCTTCTCCCTCCCCCTCACCAAGACCCCCCAAGTAAAATCCCAGCCCCGCCCTGGCCTCCCCATAGGGGTTGGAGCCATCTGGCCCTGTCTATGTCCCATCCATGCAGATTTCACCTCCTCTCTCCCGAGGCCGACTTGAAATCCACGAGGGAGCCCAGGTCGCACACGCACGGTTGGGTGCGTCCCCATGGGTGTCCAGGTCCAGACTGCCCCTCCCAGCCCCTGCCAGCCGAGAGGACCCCGCGCCGCCCAGCACCCCCAGGCCTCCTCCTGCCCACACAGCCCCGCCTCCTTGCAGAGGCAGCCACTGCTCAGATCTCCATCAGCGCGGATCGGCTTAACCTGTCCTTGGCCCTCATGGGCCCCCTCGGTAACACTGAACCCTTGTCTGACGCCTCCTGCTGGTCGCCCATCTCCAGCCAGAGCCTTCACGCTGCAGGGGCAGCTCCTCTGTTCACGGCTGAGCTCCCCCCGCCCGCCCCACGCCTGCAGAACAGGGGCCGACACAGACCTGGCTGAATACCTGCAGAACAGACAAATACAGAGGGTCTGGGGCGTCCCCATCGCTGGGAGGCAGGAGGCGACAGGGACCAGGTCACAGGTGCCGGGGCTCCGCCTCCTGCCTGCTCCCCGGATGCGGCTGACTTGCTTCAGCGTCCTCATCCGTCAGGAGGGGACAGGACGGGTTCCCGTGTCCCAGGTCGTGAGGATCACAGGAGTTAATTGTAGCAACCCAGGTGAGCGAGGGCCACGCGTGCTGACACCTGCGCTAACTGACCGGCCCTGTTCACTTGTCACTGAGGTCATTCATTCATTCACTCGCTCAGCAGGTGTTTACTGAGGCCCACGTGGAGCAGGGAACAGCACCAAGTCCCCATCTTCAGGGAGGGGACGCGTGCATTAGTCAGCGTACAGTCTAAGCTTCTAGAACAGACAGAATCTGATGGTTGAAATGACAGAGGCGTTTTCTGTTCGTTTTTATCTTGAGTGACTGCGCCATCCTTGACCTGTAGCTTCTATCTCCAAGTTCAATGTGGCTGCTGGAGCTCCTGCCACCTCGTCTGCAACCCAGCCAGCAGGAAGTGGGAACAGGCCAGAGAAGTGTTCTTTCTCTGCAAGGCAGGCCTCAGAAGTGTCTGATGTCACATTTTCCTACCTCCCATTGAGCAGAACGTAGGCCTGTGACCAACTCTAGCCACCACTGAGGATTCGAATCTGCAGACGCAGTTTCTAAGAGCTGGGAACTAGCAGTCTGGGACACTAACCCAACACCCCCCGAGGGAGCTGGGCCCACTGCCGGTAGCTTGGGCTACGAGAGGTCGGCACTGTGGCACAGTGGATTAAGCCACAGCCTATGACACGGGCATCCCATGTGGGCGCCGGTTTGAATCCCGGCTGCTCCACTTCTGCTGCAGCTCCCTGCCAATGCGCCCGGGAAAGCAGCACAGGGGACTCGAGTGCTTGGGCCCCTGCCACCCACGTGGGAGACCCGGACGGAGCTCCTGGCTCCTGGCTTCAGCCGGGCCCCAGCCCTGGCCACTGTGGCCATTTACGGAGTGGGCCAGCAGATGGAAGATTTTCCCTCCCTCTCTCGCTGTAACTCTGCCTTTCAATCAATCAGTCCTGCTCCAAGAAAAGCTCAGACCACTGGATGTAGCAAACAAGGAGACAGGACACCGGCTGCTTCGATTCCAGTTCCACGGTGCCATTTAGGTCGTATTTGCGCATCTCTCATCGTCTCTTTGAAACGCTGTGATTTACGTCATCGCTGTTCTAAGCTCTCCCTTGGTCAGGGCCCACACCAGGCCTCCCTGCCCTCCTGTCCTCACAGCTCTGTCTCCCTGGGCGCGCCCTGGGCACCTAGCACCGGGAGGCTGCACCACCTGGGCCGCAGCCACGCCTCTCCCTGGAAGGCGTGCGAAGCAGCAGCCCACGCCTGGGCCAGGGTCTGTGCTCGGTGGGCAGATGCCAGTCCCAGAAGGCTGCTTGGAGGAGCTGCCCTTGGGCTGGGGGCTTCCGTGAGGTTCCGGGGCAAGGCCCAGGTCAGACGGCATCGGGCTGCAGGTCAGACCCCAGCTCCCGTTCTTCCCTGCTGTGTGACCTTGGCCGAGTCCCTGCACCTCCGCAAGCCTGGGCATTCCCCCTCTGAAAAATGCAGTTAGAACCAAAACCAGCTGCTTGGGGGCGGCGGTGAGGATTGAGGCCTGACGCACCTGCCCCTCGGCACCGTGCCAGGTGAGACCCGGGCCGTGTTCCATGGGGTTGGCGGTGTTTTCCCTGGGCCTGGAGGGGAACAAAGGGCGACTGGGGCTGTGGTGCAGGAGGGGAAGACTCAGCGTGGGGTGGGGCTGGAACGGGGGTGGGAGGGCCAAGGCAATGCTGGGAGGGAGGGGCCGGCACCCTGGGCACCCAGGGCTGGCCTCGGTGGGGTGGACACACGGGACAGGGACACAGCAGGGCCGGCAGGAGAGCCGACAGCACCATCCCTCCTCTTGCAGCCGCGCCCAGCCCCTGGTACCAGCACCGGCGCTGGGCCCGGGGCGCCACCCGGTCCCCAGCCCACCATGGCCATGGCCACGGCCACAGCCACGCTGTGGAATTTCCGATTTTCAGCTAATGTGCAGGTCGTGACAGAGGCTCAGAGGCCCTGGTCGGACATAATGGCAGAAGAATTGTGCCTGTCGCCCCGGTGAATGGCAATGAGGGCGGGCGGGGGGGCGGGGCCGTGGCGGCGCGCGCCCCGGAATGCATTTTCTCCCTGAGTGTGTCGCATTCGATTTCCAGAGGTGCTCGGGCTCCAGGTACATGTCATTAGTAACACTTTGGGCGATAATGAATCCTTTTATTTCTTTTCCTCACAGCTCATGAATACCTAACGAGGCCCAGCTCTGGCGCATCTGGCCCGGCCCGTGCCTCGCGCCACCTAATCTGTCCCTGCCCCAATATCCAGGCGGCCCAGCTGGGGCCTGCCTTAAAGGAGCCGCTGCCCATTCCTGCTGGGGACTCCAGGACATCCCTGAGATCCGGGGCGTGTAGGGGAGGCATAGGCAGGGATGGGAGGGGTCCCCACATCTGGCCCCACAGGGCATCCAGAGGGCACCCAGCAGTGGGGCTCAGCGGGCGGGGACCACCCACACCGGGGCCGGGAGCCCTGTGAGGGCGCCACACTGCCTGTCTTGCTGAGCTTGGAGCTTTTTGTGATTCCATTTTATAGCTCAAGAAACTGAGGCTTGCAAAGGTGAGGGCTTCGTCGTAGGCTTAGCAAGGCGGGCCGACAGGTCGTCACTTAAGCAGCTCCCAAGAAAGCGCACTTGAGCAAATGACCCCCCTCCTTTTTAGGATTTGTTTTATTTATTTGAAAGGTAGAGTGATAGTGAGAGACCTTCTACCCACCGGTTCACACCCCCAAATGCTGCAACAGCCGGGGCTGAGCCAGCTTGAGCCAGGAGCAAGGAGCTCCAGCCGGGTCTCCCACGTGGGTGCAGGGCCCAAGCACTCAGGCCACCCTCCGCTTCCCTCCCAGGTGCAGCAGCAGGGAGCCGGATCCGGAGCGGGCCGGCCCGGACGCGAAGCAGGGGTTCTGTTTCTGCCTTCACCCCGCATCTGCTCTGCTCTCATTTTACTGAGCAAACGCTTAGTGGAAGAACAAAAGGGCTCATTTAAAAAAAAAATTTTCCTGGATCCCACAGCTGTCTTTGGCCAAAGCTGTGGCTCTCCTGTCCCCCCACTGCCTCGCCCGTTCTCTCTCTGGTCCCTCGTGGAGCTCCCCCTGGGTTATGCTTGTTCCCCTCTTCCTCGCTGGGGTGTGGACTCTGCAGCTGCACCAGGATGGGGGGTGGTATACAGTAGGCGCTCAGCAAGCCCTTGCAGCGGGGCTGCCCCGGCTGCAGGTGGGAGGACCAGTGAGCGGTGTTCCAGGTGCTCGTCTGGGCCTTGCTCACAGGGTCTCCAGGACCCTCAGGCCCATCCGGGCTGAGGGTGGGGAGGAGGGGGCACGAGAGAGGCTGCTGGGAGGGGCACAGGTTAGAGACAGCGAGGCCTGGTCCCCGTGTTGTCTGAGGCTGCCCTGGCCGGGCGGCCACCACCTTCCAGCACCACGGTCCTGAGAGCCGAGGGCCAGTCTGATGCTGGGGCCTGGCCCTGGGCCTCCTTGCTGCCTGGCACCGCCACAGCACAGGGCAGATGCCAGACGCTGCGGAGAGGCGGGTGCTGTCACCAACCCCGGGGCCCCAGGTCGGGAGCCAGCGGCACGGAGACAGGAGACGAGTCACTGGAGCACCCAGCGGTGAACGCACAGGGAGGATCTGAACCCGGACCGTGTGGCTTTGGCAGGTAAGTTCTCGGAAATCAGCCCGGGGCAGGCATCAGGCACAGCGGTTGTGATGCCGGCTGGGACGCGGGCGTTCCTCACTGGAGTACCTGGGTCTCAGTCCTGGCTCCATGTCCAGTTCCAGCTTGCTGCTGATGCTGATTCCTGTCATACTTAGGGAAGGAATCAGTGGATGGAAGTCCCTCCCCACCCCGGCCCCACCACTCTGTCTCTGTCTCCCTGTCAATCAAACCGAACCAAACCAAAGAAGAGCCTCAGACACAAAAACTTAGGCCGCGGGGCCCGCGTGCCGGTGCAGCAGGTTCCGCTGCTGCCTGAGATCCAGCATCTCACATCTGCACGGTTCAGGTCCCGGCTGCTCCACTTCCGATCCAGCTTCCTGCTGATGTGCGCGGGGGAAGCAGCAGCAGATGGCTGCGTGCTCGGGCCCCTGCAGCCACGTGGGAGACCTGGACGGAATTCTGGGCTCCTGGCTTCAGCCTGGCCCAGTCCTGGCTGTTGTGGCCATTTGGGGAGTGAACCAGCGGATGGATGATCTCTCTTGGTGTGTGTGTGTGTGTCTCTCTCTGTAACTCTGCCTTTCAAATGAACAAATAAATCTTTAAAACAAACAAACAAAAAACCGCCTGGACCAGCCTGCCTTGGTAATGGGCTTCCCCAAAAGGCAGGCAGTATTGTGGTTCCCCTCTGCACACTGCTAAACGGGCTCTTGAAACCCAGCAGTGTGTGTGTGGACTCCAGTGGTCTGGGGGGCAGCTTGGGGAGATTAGGTGTGTGGGCTCTGGAGCCAGACAGAGCTGAGTTCGAATCTTGGTCCTGCTACTTATTACAGGTGTGAAATCCAGGGCAAGCCCCTTTGCCGCTCCATGCCTCAGCTTTCTCATCCATAAAATGGGTGACACACTGCTGTCTTATAAGGACTCGGGGAAGCCAGTGTGCTGAGACACATACGTCTCTGAGCGATGGGCCCCCGTGGCCTCCTCACACGGTTCCCCTCCGTCCTCCACACCTCCACCACCCTCCCTTCACACCCCTGCTACCCCCATCGTCACCTCAGTCCTCACCCTGGCCCAGGAAGCCCCTAGCTTGGGCCTAGATGCAAATGCTGAGAACGCCTGCAGCTGCATGTGAACCCCCACCTCCCACCAGCGGAGCCCTGGGGAGCGCGACACCGCTGCATGTGGGGGGACTGCCGGGGTCCCCGGAGACCTCAGATCTGCCCGGGGTTCCCCTGTGGAGGGACACACTCGCCGAGGCCGGTGTGCAGGCTCTGGCGGGTGATTGTGTTCTGAAAACCTGCTCTGTGCCCACCATCACCTCTCCAGAACCCCGAGGGGAAAACATCCTAGCCCTAGTGTACAAAGAAACTGGGGCTCAGAGATGTTGAGTCGCTTTCCCAAGGCCACACAGCAGGTACAAGCCTGGATTAAAACTGGGTACAAGTACAAGCCCGGGTCAGTTCGACTCCAAAGCCCATGACCTTAACCACTTGGCAACACTGCCTTTCGTCTCGGCACCCAGGTCCGCTCCTTGGCTCTGAGATTTCACCCCAGCCCAGGAGTCTCCCTAGATCAAAGACAGAGGGGGAATTAGTGTCCCCCGGCCTCCCGTCGCCGTCTGTAGCCACTTGCTCGAGGGTAGGAGGCCTGTCTTGCCCAGACTTTGTGCAAGGCTTGTCCCGCGGCAGTGCCCCCAAGGGCCGTGCCCCAGAGCCCACCGTCTGGAGAGCAGGTGGCCGGGGGAGGCTGGGTGAGGAGGGCAGCTGAGTGCTGGTGCCTCCGCGCCCAGCCCTGCCCGTTCCGGTACCGCTGCCCTTGGCCTTGGCCTTGGCCTCCTGCCCCGTGCATCTGTTGGGAGGCAGCGCAGTCTGGGGTCTCACCGTCGGGGGAATGGAAAGGCCTGGACGCTCACCTAGCTCCCAGCCCTTCCTGCGGGGGGCCGCCTGCGCCTGGGTCTGCTTGTTACCCCCGGGATGGTAACGCAGAAGAGCTCACTGGACGCTCTCGGCGAGCGCTGGGCTGCCGTCGTCAGGAGAGGCCGCCTGTCTGTCCTGTCCTCACCACGCGCCTGTCCTGGGGCCCCGGCCGCCCCCGCGCTGCGCTTTCTTCCCTTCAGCCGTTTTGTGAGTACTGCGCCGACGACACAGCTCTGTGCACCTTAACACAAAATAGGTTCCTTTTTTTTTAAAAAAAAAGATGTATTTATTTATTTTAAAGGCTGAGTGACAGAGAGGAAGAGAGAGGTCTTCCATCCTCTGGTTCACTCCCCAAATGACCACAATGGCAGGGCTGGGCCAGGCAGAAACCAGGGCCAGAACCTGAGACCCTGTCCAAGCCTCTCACCCTGGCACCCAAAGCCCTTCACAGCGGCCCTCCATCTCCCTGTGCAGTCCGAATTCTTGGGCGCCCCCCCCGCCCCCGCCCCGAGCCCCTGCCTGGCTGCTTCTCTGCCTTTCCCAGCTCGAGTTCCCCGTCCTCCCCCGGAAGCGCTTCCTCCACCTGACCTCTCTGAGCCTTTGTTTGCTCATCTGGCAAATGGGCACTCACCATGCCTGCCTACTTTGTGGCGTTTTCATGAGAACCGAATGTTCTCCCAGCACAGGCAGTGCTTTTTTATTCTTAAAGATTTATTTATTTATTTGAAAGTCAGAGTTACACAGAAAGAGAGGCAGAGAGAGAGAGAGAGAGAGAGAGAGAGAGAGAGAGAGAGGTCTTCCATCCGATGGTTCACTCCCCAATTGGCCACAACGGCCGGAGCTGGGCCCATCTGAAGACAGGAGACTGGAGCTTCTTCCGGATCTCCCACACGGGTGCAGGGGCCCAAGGACTTGGGCCATCTTCTACTGCTTTCCCAGGCCATAACAAAGAGCTGGATTGGAAGTGGAGCAGCCGGGTCTCAAACCAGCGCCCATATGGGATGCCTGCACTTCAGGTGCCACAGTGCCAGCCCCAGGAAGTGCTTTGAAAACGTGGTCCCTGTGGGGTTCGTCTCCCGATCCTCTCAGTTCCCAGTATAGATCGCGGCACAGGGGGTGCAGCCTGAGCATGGGGGAGCCCCTCGTCTGCCCCATGTGAGGACCCCCATCCCGCACGACCCCTCCTGGCCCCTCTGCTGCCCTCACCTGGGCTGCCGTGACCAGCTTGGAATTTCAAGTTGAATTAGATTTGACCTGTTCTGCAAGCCCGCCCCTAAACCAAACCACATTCCCGCTGAGCTCCTGGTGCCAATGCCCCCCTGGGACACAGGGATGGATCGTGGCTGGGCCACCGCCTGGAGCCACCCTTGCCAGTTCCTGAACGAATCCCATAATCCCTCCTCCTGCCGGCCCCAGAGCTCAGGATGGGTCCTGGGGTCCGCTCTGATCCCACGTTCCTGCCCGCCCATGCTAGGGCCCTGCTGAGGTCCTGAAACTCATTTAGGTCCCTTGCTCTGCTGGCACAATGCCCCCGCCCCCTCCCCCAGCTAGGCCTTGTAACTGAATCCAGATGTTCCCTCCCCTGTCCCCAGGGTCCCTGGGATAATGCGTGACCGTCGGAGGCCAGCGGGGGCAGGCACAGCTGCAGGGGCTACTGGGACGGAGGACAGCATGGAGTAAGAGGTGCAGTGTCCAGGGTCAGCAGAGGGATAGGGGACCCGCCCCAGCCCAGCACCCTCTGCCTGTCACGTGCGCCCTCCTCCTCCAGGAAGCCCTCATCTCTGCCTCCCACGCGTGCCAGCTGCGTGATGTGCAGTGAGCGGGCGACTCTCTGAGCCTCCTCTTCTTCACCTGCTGAACCAGCTACGCGCTCACCACTCGGCTCCCGCGCCACGAGGCTTCGGGCTAATTCGGCACGGGAGCTTGGCACACGGTCGTCTTTGCTGGAAAGGCGTGGGCAAGTCATCTCATGCCCTGCATCCTCAGTTTCCTCATCTGTGAAGTGGAGACGGTGGTGCCCAGCAGCCAGGAATTCAGGGAGAATCCACAGCGCCCCACGGCTGGCAGAGGCTTTGCTCTTGCCCACCAGCAGGGCGAGGCGGCGCCCACCTGGCAGCGGGAGGGCAGTCTGCCCTGGAGTCCGTGGGGGGGCCTGGACTGGCTTGGGGAGCTCGCGTCTCGGGGAGAATTCAGGGCACAGAGGTCAGATTCTCGTCCCGGGTCTGCTGCTAGGCGACCCCCGCCCCTGTCCTGGCCTCAGTTTCCCCATCAGATACGACATCTTTCGGGTTCCTTCCAAGCTCGCAGAACACAGTAGCCGCTCAGGATCTGTCTGCTCCATGACGCCCATGAAGCCTTCACCCCTTCCTCTCTTCCTCCTCCCCACCCCCTCCCCCGTCCCTCCCTCCCTCCCTCGCTGCCCCGAGTGGCCGGTGGCCCGCAGCACTCGGTGGGCGACCGCTCTTCCCCCAGGCGCCTCCGCCCTGCTCAGCCGCTCCCAACGCTTGGGGCAGAGGGACGGGGCCTGGGCACTGGGCAGGCGCAGTTTGGGTCTGGAGCAGAGACGGGGAAGGAGTGCACGCCAGCGCCCTTTAGAAACGCCGTCATTATCTCTTGATCATTATTTGCCAGTCCCTGTAACTCCAGTTCATTTTTTTAAAATTGTGGTTATTTACCTGAGAGGCAGGGAGACAGAGAGAAAGAGCTCCCAGTCTCTGGTGCCCACATGGGTGCCAACTTTACCCCAGTGCCAGCTCCTCTAACTCACTTTGGAAAATTCACTCCTAAGTTTTACTCCACAGACATTTGTGAAACACCAAGATCCAGACCCGGAGTTGGACACGAGGAAGACCTGGGCTCTGCTTTCAGAGACACTCGCTGGCTGGGGAGCCAGACCTCACACTGGGTTCAGGCGGTCGGGGCCTGGGGGCGGGAGGGAGAGGGCAGCCTATTTGCAGGGGTGGGGCGGGGGAGGGCGGAGCCAAGGCAGCCAGGCAGGACCGAGGGAAAGGGTGGGCAAAAGGCGTTGCCCGGGTGAAGGGCACTGGCACTCCAGAGCCGTCCCAGCGTGGGCAGGTGCAGGGGCTCACAGGCGCCCTGTGTGGCTGGGGCGTGGGGTACGTGGGAGGAGTGAGGAGCGGGGAAGGCTGGGAGCCAGGGTGGGAGGAGCGAGGAGAGTGGTTGTTTCCGTTCTTTTCTTTTGTTTTACTTATCTGAAAGGCAGAGCGACAGAAAGGGAGAGACAGATCCCAGAGATCCGCTGGTTTGCTCCCTCAACGCCTTCAAGAGCCAGGGGCTGGGCCGGGCCGAAGTCAGGAGCCAGGAGCTTCTTCTGGGTCTCCCACATGGATGCAGGGACCCGAGCCCCCGGGTCGTCTTCCGCTGCTTTGCCAGGCCACAGCAGAGCTGGATCGGAAGAGGAGCAGCCAGGACCTGCCATCTGGGGAGTGAACCAGTGGATGGAAGACCTCTCTCTGTCTCTCCCTCTCTCTCTGTAACTCTGTTTCTCAAATAAATTAATTTTTTAAAAAGTGAGTTTTTTTTTTAAAGAAATGGGTATTATCATCTGTGCTTTGAAGGTGAGAAGCCGAGACGCAGAGGGGTTCAGAGACTCATCCGAGGACCCGCAGCTGGCGAGTGGAGGAGCCGGGACACAGACCCAGGCTGCCTGAGCTTTGATCCCTCGGTTCACCAGATTGCGGGGTGAGGGCTAAGGGCCATTCATCCCCTCACAAAGGTGCTGCTGGCAGCTGAGCCGCCCCCAGGATGGTCCTAAGGCCCCGAGGGGCAGGTGCAGCTGGGGCTGCCCCGGGGCGGGGGCAGGGCATCTGCCTGCAGCCACCTCTCAGGGGTGTGGCAGATGCTCCGGATTCTGGACCCTTAGTTCTGGAGACCCTGGGGAGTGGCAGGGAAGAGCCCCTTGTGGCTTGTGGGATGGCATCAGAGGAGACCATGAACCAGGCTTGGGTGAGGAGGAGGAGCGTGGCGACAGCGAGGACACGTGTGATGGCGCCATCAAAGCAGATCTGTGGTTCCCACCTGTGATTTGCAACAGGTGCCTAAGGGAGGGCTGCGAAACACAGACCGGGAGAGCCCAGCGCGGACCTGGGAAAACCTGCGTTTCCCACCCTTCCCCAGGAGATGCTGCTGCCAGGGAGGGCTCTGAGAGTTGCCGCGGGAGCGAGCGGAAGAGAACAGGCCCCGGGAGGGCTCAGCACTGTGTCGGCCCCCAGCAAGCCTCAGGACGAGGCCACTGCTGTTACCCTGCCTCCAGGGAGGAGGGGTGTGAAGGCGATGTGGCTGCGACTGATTGCCGGGGCTGATACGGCTGAGCCGGCTGCTGGACAGGCGTCCCCTCCCTCCCTGCATATGCGTCCCTCCCAAAGCCGCGTGCTCGGTGGAAGAGGACAACCTTCCCCGCGAGAGGAGGACCCGTCTTCGGTCAAGGGTATACGGGTAGCTGGGCTGCCCTGTTGGAACCTCCCAACAAACTCTCAAAGTTCGGAGAAGCTGAGGGACTCGCCGAGACCCGCCCCTCCTCCCATCACCACCACTGTCAGAGCACCCTCCTCCCAGAGCTCAGAATCTCCCCCTGGGAGATTGCACCACAGGCCCTTTGCACTGGCTGTCCCTTCTACCCCCTGTGCGTCACCACCCAGGCTGCCGCGCGGATGCAGGCTCCTCCGTGACACTGAGTGTGGCCCCGTGGTCCCCTCTGCACCCTCGGCTCCTCCACGGGCTTAGCGCCAGCTGCAACTGCTGGCCTCAGCTTTTTTATTGTTCAGTTACCGACTGTCCGTCTCCACCTGTTAGACCAGGCGCTCCCTGCGGTCAGCAGCCTGACTGATGCTCTGTGGCACCCCAGCATCCTGCACGGCCCTGCGGTGGAGGAGGGCTCCTGCGCGACCTGTTGAAATGAACGGAATGGACTCCTCCATAACCATTGCTTTCCTCAGTTAAATGTTCCTGAAGTGGGGCTGGTGTCGCCTCTGCAGCGCTGGCAGCCCCTGTGGGCGCCGGTTCGAGTCCAGGCTGTTCCACTTCTGATCCGGCTCCCTGCTAAGGTGCCTGGGAAAGCAGCAGAGGATGGCCCAGGTGCTGGGTCCCCTGCACCCATGTGGGAGACCTGGATAAAGCTCCTGGCTTCCATCTGGCCCTGCAGGACCAATGTGGCCATTTGGGGAGTGAACCAGCTGATGGAAGACCTCTGTCTCTCTGTAACTCTTTCAAAGAAATAAAATGAGTCTTTTTAAAAATGGTCTTGGACTGTTTTGTCTCTATCCTTTTTAGATTCCTAGTTCAAATTTCAGCCATCAGATACATCCCCGCCCTTGCACCCTCGATAAAGCCAACGTCCCTGGATGACTCTGATGCATAAATTAGCTTTGCCGGCGCTGACAGAGGAGAAAGCTGGCTGATGCTGGGCAACCAGAGGTGCCAGAGAGGTGGGTCAGAGCCAGCTGTACCCAGTGCCAGGCCGGCGCTGTGGCGTAGTGGGCTAAGCCTCTATCTGTGGCGCTGGAATCCCATATGGGCACCGGTTCAAGTCCCAGCTGCTCCTCTTCGATCCAGCTCTCTGCTGTGGCCTGGGGAACCAGTAGAAGACGGTCCAAGTGCTTGGGCCCCTGCACCCACGTGGGGGACCCGGAAGAAGCTCCTGGCTCCTGGCTTTGGATCGGCTCAGCTGCAGCTGTTGTGGCCATTTGGGGAGTGAACCAGCAGATGAAAGACCTCTCTCTCTCTCTCTCTCTGCCTCTGCCTCTCTGTAACTCTGCCTTTCAAATAAATAAAATATTTTTTAAAAAAACCCAGGAATTTAACTTTTTTAAAAAAGGGCAATGCGTTTAAAATTTGTGCATTTCATTATTCTGTGTTCTAGGAGTCAGAATCCCGAGGACAGCGGCGTCGCCCCCACACGCACAGTCCTTCTCTGCCTTCCCACACACGCGCTGGCAGACCAGGCACACGGTTCGCCCTCCATCCTTTCCTTATCCTAGCTGGGGATCTCTCCGTGGTTGATCAGGGGCGAGCACCCACATTCTCGCTGGGGGCAGCAGAGAGAGGAGCTATGCTTTCTTGCACGCGGGGGTCTGGTTGATGTTTCCAGGGTTCCTGCCTAGGGGGCTGTGCCCGCTGTGCCCGCTGAAGGCCACAGAGACCACGGTTTGAATCCCAGCTCCACCCTGGTGCTGGGGACGAGCCACTGAACTGGAGGAACCCAGCGTGCGCGTCTCTGCAGGGGCCCTTCCGGCACCTGCCTGGTGAGCGCTGATCGGAGGAGATGAGGTCGTCGGCACACAGGAGGCTCTCAGCACGTGGCGGCTGCTGTTACGATATTTCTCATTCTAAGAATGTGGCATCGTTGCCCAGTGCCGCGCCAGGCTGTGGGATCCTGGAGGCTGAGATGCAGGCCCTATTGAAACAGGGATTGTCTATTTCTGAACACTTGTGCCAATTGCTCACCCATGGTGGCCTTGGCCCCTTGGGGCAGGAAGGGTCCTCCGAGGGGAGCCACCCCTCTTTGTCCTGTGAGGATGGGGAGAGGCATGGGGCCACACAGTAGTCCCAGGGTCCTTCCTGGGCATCGTGGAGAGAGTGGCCCTGGCTCCATCTCGGGGTCTCATGATGTCCCTTCAGCCACTGGTTTTCTTCCGGGAGGGGCACCATCTGCTTTTTTTTTTTTTTTTTTTAATTTGACAGATAGAATTAGACAATGAGAGAGAGAAACAGAGAGAAAGGTCTTCCTTCCTTTGGTTCACCCCCCAAATGGCCGCTATGGCTGGAGCTGTGCTGATCCAAAGCCAGGAGCCAGGTGCTTCCTCCTGGTCTCCCACACGGGTGCAGGGCCCAAGCACTTGGGCCATCCTCCACTGCACTTCCTGGCCACAGCAGAGAGCTGGCCTGGAAGAGGGGCAACCGGGACAGAATCCGGCGCCCCGACCGGGACTAGAACCCGGGGTGCTGACGCCGCAAGCGGAGGATTAGCCGAGTGAGCCACGGCGCCGGTCCTCCTTCTGCTTTCTTTGGGGAGCTGTCATTAGGAAGAGGGGACAGCCGAGAAGATAGCGTTTTCCTTCCAGTCCTCCTCCTCCTGGTTTTCAGTCTGCCTCGCTCTGGCCCCTGAACCTGCAGTTGTCACAGTAATTGCGCATTCAGGAGGGTTAAAAATCCTCACCCTGGGGCAGCACTGTGGCATAGCAGGTAAAGCCGCCACCTGCGATGCCGGCATCCCATATGGGCGCTGGTCTGAGTCCTGGCTGCTCTACTTCTGATCCAGCTCCCTGCTGTAGCCTGGGAGAGCAGCAGAAGATGGCCCAAGTGCTTGGGCCCCTGCACCTGTGTGGGAGACCCAGAAGCTCCTGGCTTTGGATCAGCTCAGCTCCGGCATTTGCGGTCATTTGGGGAATGAACCAGTGGATGTAAGATTCTCTCTTTCTCTCTTTCTCTCTCTCTCTCTCTCTCTCTCTCTCTCTCTCACTCTACCTTTCAAATAAAAAACTCTTAAAAAAAGAAGAGTTGAAATGGCTCTCTGTGTGAGGTTGGAGCGTTATACTGGAAGAACTTCGGCTTGTAGGAACTGTTGAAGAGAATGTGGCCTTTTGCTGAGTGCGTTCACAGAGAACGCCACAGAGAACACCTGGTCCGACCCTGCTGGGGATTCGTAGTCCTGGCTTTAGATAGAATTTGGAGGGGAAAATGCAGACCGGAACCAGCCCCATTTTTATGAAATAGCCTGCATTTGGGGACAGAATGTGAAATGCACATGCATTTTTAAGATTACGAAAATGCGGCCATTTAGCTGGGGCTCGGGTTGGAGTGGGCTGGCCATGGACGTGGGCAGTTTCTCTCCTCTCAGGAAGTCCCCTGCCCGTGGGAGGTTGGTGGAGATACGGGGTGACTGTCTGTTCTTGGAAATGGAATGTAAGGAGGAAGTTGATCTCGGTGTGGAAAAATTGTGAAATCCACAGCTCGTTTTTTCCCAGCACACGTGGTCATGATTCTCCGATTCCGAATCAGCCCCTTCGTTCTGCAGGTAAATTTGCAGACAGGAAGTGATCTGGCCGTGTTCCGGGGGCTTTGCAGAAACAGGGTGGAGTCTGACCCCTGACTCCCCCTTCTCACTCTAGTGCACCTGCTACCCCCTCCCCACTCAACTGCTCAGCTGCCCCTGGGTCACAGCACTTGGCTTCCTGAGCTTGGCACCAGTGAATCCTTCTAATCGTGTACTTGCCGTACCCAGCCTGGGGCTGGTGATGTGCTTTTTGTCCCTAGACCTCATAGTATTTAATTATATGTTTTCACCAGAACACTGGCTGGGAACAAAGCAGTCATCTGGTCTACCTAGGACACCTGCACGTAGCAGATTTTGAGAGTCAGGAAACTTAGATTCAGATCCTGGCTCGGCTTCTATTTTTTTCTTAAGATTTACTTTATTTATTTGAAAGGCTGAGTTACAGAGAAAAAGGTCTTCCATCTGCTCGTTCACTCCCCAAACGTCCACAGGGACTAGAACTGAGCCAGATTGAAGCCAGGAGCCAGGAGCGTCCTCTGGGTCTCCCACGCAGATGCAGGGGCCCAAGCACTTGGGCCATCTTCCACTGCTTTCCCAGGAGCATTAGCAGGGAGCTGGATCAGAAGTGGAGCAGCTGGGACTCGAACCGGCACCCATTTGGGATGCCGGTGCTGCAGGTGCCTGCTTAACCTGTTAGGCCACAACACCAGCCCTATAGTGTGATCTTGGGCAGATGACATAACCTCTCTGTGCTTTTGTTTGCCATTGGTAAAATGGGTTGACGTTAACCTCATAACACTGCCATGAGAATTAGAGAGAGAGAGAGCAAGTGAGAGAGCGAGAGCGCCTTAGCACGGTGACTGTGCCGGGTAGTGGGTGTTTAGTAAACGTCACCCCAGTCCTCTTGTCTCTTCCTGCTTTCCCTCACCCACCGCGCCCTCCCTGGAGGCCCACGCGCATCTCTCCAGGCACCGGTGTCTGTTTCAGGCGCAGGAACCCGACTCAGCTCCCACTGCCAACAAGTTTAAGGGCCAAGCACCTCAGCACATAGGCCTTTCCTGATGAGCCAGAAGAAGCTTCCTAAAGATTTATTGATTTGAAAGACAGCGAGATAGAGAGAGAGTGAAAGAGAAAAGACTCCTGTCCACTGGTTCACTGCCCAGGTGCCCTCAACGGCCAGGGTTCCACGGCCAGGTGGAAGCCAGGAATCAGGAACTCAATCCAAGTCTCCGGAGTGAGGGGCAGGGACCCACCACTGAGCCATCACCACTTCCTTCCAGGAAGCTGGAACCTGAGTGGAGCTGGGATTTCACACCCAGGCACTCCCATACGGCATGAGGGCCCCTTAACCAGTTCCTTAGCCATAGGTCACGTGGCTGCCCCAGAATTTCTTTTTAATGCCTCGAAATCCCATAGCAAGCTGGGAGCCAGAGCACGGGCGGCGAGGGTCGCACCTGCCGAAGCCCTGCCACACGCTCACCGTTTATCTCAGCCTCCAGGTGGGGGAAGTATCGTCGCCTCCATCTTGCAGATGAGAACACTGAGGCACAGAGACCAGCGAAGGTGGCCACGCTCAGATGGAGGAGATGGTGGCTGGATTCTGCAACTCCGAAGGTTTGACCCTAAAATTCTCTTTCCACTAAGACGCCCTGTTCTGCTTCCCGGGTCGGTGCATGCGAGACCTTCTTCCCCTGGGGCCGCGAGGGTGGGGTAGGAGCCGAGGAGGAGGCTGTGGCCACATGGAGTACCTTAGGACCCAGCAGCGGGAGGTCTGGGGACCCGACCCCCTCCTCTGCGGGCCGGTCCCCCGACAGCACAGGTAGAGGTGGGGCCGGGCTGAAGCAGGCGAAATGCTTGGAAAACAGGGGCCACTGTGCTAAAGAAAAGCAAGCGGGCGCTATGCCCTGCGTGATGGGGGCAGGGTCTCTCCTCGGGCTGTTCTTCCATCTCAGAGGAGACAGGAGGGCTACTCCGGGACGGGCCTGAGGAAGCACCACAAAGCTGGCTCAGACGGGGACAGAGACCGCACCACAGATGGTGCCAAGTCTACATGGCGGCCACGGGGGCGCTGAAGCCGTCCCCCAGCCCGGGATCAGAACCCAGACTGAGGCCGGCGCCGTGGCTCAATAGGCTAATCCTCCACCTTGCGGCGCCGGCACACCGGGTTCTAGTCCCGGTCGGGGCGCCGGATTCTGTCCCGGTTGCCCCTCTTCCAGGCCAGCTCTCTGCTATGGCCAGGGAGTGCAGTGGAGGATGGCCCAGGTGCTTGGGCCCTGCACCCCATGGGAGACCAGGAAAAGCACCTGGATCCTGGCTCCTGCCATCGGATCAGCGCGGTGCGCCGGCTGCAGCGGCGGCCATTGGAGGGTGAACCAACGGCAAAAGGAAGACCTTTCTCTCTGTCTCTCTCACTGTCCACTCTGCCTGTCAAAAAAAAAAAAAAAAAAAAAAAAGAACCCAGACTGAGACCCCAGGGAGAGAGAGGCCAGGTCTGCTCGTCAAGGCTCTGAGTGCAGACCCAAGTGCCCAAGCTCGGCCCAGGGGATGGGCTTGGGGGTCTCCCAGACCCAGGAAGAGACGGCTTAGGGTGGGAGTGACCTTCATCGATGTCACCAGCTTGGGCAGCGGACAGAGAACCTCACCTGGGAGCCCAGGACCCTGCACCTGCCTCCCCCGCCCACTGCCTTCCAGCCCCAAAGTTCTAGGGGACCCGATCAAGCCACAGGCAAGGGCTGTTCATGGTTTCATCTCCAGCCTCCAAGGGACAAGAATGGAAAAATAATTAAAAAATAAGAGCAGGGGGGGATGCCTGGATGAGGGGGGCATTTCCAGAGGGGAGCGGGCTGGAGAGTTGGAGCGGCTGGCGTGGAGATAGCCAACAGATGCGATGGCACAGATAAGCGTAGCAACTTAGATAAATCCAGGCTTTGGAGCTGGTCGCCTGCGTCCCCTCTCCTCCGTCTGCTTTTTTTCAATTTTATCTCTGAGCCAGGGGAGGGGGAGGGGAGGGCCACGAACTCCAAGGGGTGAGGAGAGGGGAGGCGGGGAGGCCGGGAGGGGGGCCGGCTCCATCTTCGGGGACTTGGGCTTTTCTTTTTAATGTGTTTTTCCCAGAAGGTGGGAAATGCCAACACACACTCGGAGACCTAGAAGGCGGCCTATGTTTTTTAAAAAGCGGCGGACAAAAATCAAAATATTTGAAAATGTATTTCATGGTAATTATGTCATATTTCATGGGCTGGTGCCACTACTGAAAGAGAGGCTGAATGCCTTAATTTGTATAGAAATTGTAATCATTTGTTCATTTCAAGGTGAAAATTGCATTTTTTAATTTAAATTGTATCCTGCATGATAGTCTATTATCTAGTAAAATTGTCTGCATGTCTGAATGCCTTATATGCAGCTGCAATGCTTGTTACAAAAATCCACTTATATTCATAAGCAGGTGGACATCTCAGGAAGTGGAAGCCGTGGTGTGTGTGTGTGCTTGTGCACGCGTGTGGGTGCGTGTGGATGCGGCGGCTCTCCCAGCCCCTCTCTCGCTCCTGCCTTCCCGGCGCCCCCTCCCCTCCCCACCTGCGACTCTCCTGTCAGCATTTCCACACCTACTTAACGAATGATAATTAGTCGGAATAAATGAGGAAGCTCCACGGCTGGAAAGAACCGGCCCGGACTGAGTCGGGGCTGGGCGGGGTGCTGCCGCCCTCCACTGTGTGTGCCTGGGTGGGCTGCAGCCATGACCCCCTCTGGGCCTCGGTTTCCCCCATCTCGAACGTCAGACATCCTGCAAGCAAAGAGCAAATGTTCTGTGCTCACACAGCCAGAAGGTGAGGAACAGCCTGGCTCTGGGTCCCGACTGCCTGCCGTAGGCGCCTGGTTTTCCGCTTTCAAGCCGTGAGGTGCTGCACAGGCTCCTCCATCTCTCTGGGACTCAGTTTTGTCATCTTTAAAATGGGTAACAGCAAAACCTGCGCCGTGTGCTTGTTGTCAACAAACCCTCCCATCACCTTTCCTTACAGCCTGGGGACGCAGGGAGGTTTTTGCCTTTTTTGATGGTTGAAAAATATATACTATGGTCGGCACCGCGGCTCAATAGGCTAATCCTCCACCTGTGGCACCGGCACCCTGGGTTCTAGTCCCTGTTGGGGCACCGGTTTTGTCCCGGTTGCTCCTCTTCCAGGCCAGCTCTCTGCTGTGGCCAGGGAGTGCAGTGGAGGATGGCCCGAGTGCTTGGGCCCCTGCACCCACATGGGAGACCAGGAGGAAGCACCTGGCTCCTGGCTTTGGATCAGCGCAGTGCGCCGGCTGCAGCGGCCATTGTGGGGTGAACCAATGGAAAAAGGAAGACCTTTCTCTCTGTCTCTCTCTCTCTCACTGTCCACTCTGCCTGTCAAAAATAAATAAATAAATAAATACTATGTGTCAATTAAAAAGAAAAATGGAAAAGAACAAGAACAGGGGATGGTGTCTGAAATCCAAATGTAAATGTCCGTTGAAGTGTTCCTGGAACATGCACACTCTCGTGTGTCCACACACGGCTGCTCTCATGTCACGGTGTTCAGAGCGGAGCAGGTACACCAGAAGCGGCGTGGCCCCCAGCCTCCCCGCTTTACCACGGGCCCCTCATGGCAGGTGCCGGCCCTCGAGTAAGGGAAGTCAAGCGTGGAGCCCGGTGCCTGGCTTCAGATGTGGGAGAGTTTGGGTGTCATGAGGACAATGAATCGGGGCCTGGGAGTGATTAGATCAAAAGGCCGAGCCCTCACGAATGGGATTAGTGCATTATAAGAGACGCCTTTGGGGGCCGGTGCTGGGGCATAGCAGGCTCGGCCTCCACCTGTGGTGCCAGCATCCTATATGGGGGCTGGTTCGTGTCCCAGCTGCTCCACTTCCGATCTGGCTCCCTGCTAACGCACCTGGGAGAGCAGCAGAAGATGGTCCAGCTGCTTGGGTCCCTGCACCCACATGGGAGACCCTGAAGAAGCTCCTGGCTCCTGGCTTCAGATCAGCCCAGCTCTGGCCAATGCGGCCATTTGGGGAATGAACCAGTGGATAGAAGACCTCTCTCTGTCTCTCCCTCTCTCTGCCTGTAACTCTGCCTTCCAAATAAATAAATTTAAAAAATCTTAAAAAGGGGTGGTAGTGGTGGTGCTGTGGCACAGGGGGTTAATCTGCCTGCAGTGCCGGCATCCCATATGGGTGCTGGTTCGAGTCCCGGCTGCTCCACTTCTGATCCAGCTGTCTGCTGATGGCCTGGGAAAGCAGCAGAAGATGGCCCAAGTCCTTGGACCCTTGCAGCCATGTGGGAGACCCAAAAGAAGCTCCTGGCTCCTGGCTTCAGATCGGCACAGCTCTAGCCATTGTGGCCATTTGGGGAGTGAACCAGCAGATGAAAGACCTTTCTCTCTCTCTGCCTCTGTCTCTCTGTAACTCTGCCTTTCAAATCTTGTTAGAGAGAGAGAGAGAGACCCTTTGTCCCTGGCCTCGTGGGCAGTCAGGGCGAGAAGACACCATCTGGGCAAAAGAACGTGGCCCTCACCAGTGCCCGCCTTGCTCCTGGATGTCCAGCCTCCGGAACTCCGAGGAGTGCCCGTGTCTTGTTTATAAGCTAAAACCACAACTCCACAAGCCGGGGTGGCCGCGACTGTCACACAGGCCCAGCACAGCAGGTGCACGCTGGCTGAAGACGGCGTTTCTCTTTAGAGCAAACACCAGAACTTTCCCAGAGTCTTCTGGAAAATTCTATGGCTTTTTTTTTTTAAGTCTAGGATGACAGAAGGGGCTCTGGCACAGGAGCTGCCCGCCCTCGTCCCCTCATTGAGTCTGGGCCTCAACTTCTCACCAGGAAAATGGGTCGCTTCCAGCAAGTGGCGCCCACGCTCCTGGCACCCAGCGCTGCCTGCAAGGGTGAGTCCCTTCCTCTCCTTGCCCTGGGGCAGGGTCCTTGGTCACTGAAGGACCCTAGAAGCATCTACTACTCACCTTGCAACTCATTCATTCATTCAGCAATTCCTAAGCTTTCCCAAGGGCCGGGCAATGTCCGGGCCAGCCTCTCAGGCTTCATCCCAGGCTCCCTTTGGCCAAGGCACTCACACCCTTGTATGTGATTCTATCTCTGAGCCTCAGCTTGCCCAGCCAGGAAATGGGAACAATCATTGTCCTCTGCCTCACAGGGGTCAAAGCTCCGGTCAAGTGCAAAGCCCGGGCAGGTGTAATTCTGAAATTCCTGTGCTTCATTTCATTATGATGACTTTGTCTTTTATTGTGAAATATTTCAAGTAACACAGAAAAGCATACGGAAGAGTTCAATGAGCACACAGAGGCGTAGCGATTTTTATCATTCGCTACATGTTTGATTCATGTGAACATCACGTTTGTACACGTATACGCTACTATTTGAAAGCAAGGGTGGATTTGTTGACGTCACATAATGTGGGATTCATGACAAAAGTCATAAAATGAGGAAAGAAGGTGTATGATTACGGAAGGGGCATAATTCAGCAGACAGCACGTATGAATGGCAAATAATACGGCTTCCTCTGTGTGTGTCTCTCTGTGTATGCATGTATACATGTCCACACCTCCACGCATGAGAAAACACGCAGCATGCAATTGTTGCTTTAAAAAGATGTGTTTATTTATTAGAGGGAGAGACAGAGCACGCTTCCATTTGTTGGTTCACTCCCCAAATGCCCTCCACAGTTGGCTGGGGTCAGGCTGAAGCCAGGAGCCCGGAACTCCTCTGCTGCCTTCCCAGGTGCATTAGCAGGGAGCTGGCTTGGAAGTGAAAAGCTGTAGAAGATGGCCCAAGCGCTTGGGCCCCCTTCGCCTGCATGGGAGATCGCAAGAAGCTCCGGGCTCCTGGCTTCGGATCGGCTCAGCTCCAGCCATTGTGGCTGTTTGGGGAGTGAACCAGTGGATGGAAGACCTCTCTCTGTCTCTGTCTCTCTGTCTCTCTGTCTCACTCAATCTGTAACTCTGCCTTTCAAATAAATGAAATAAATTTAAAAAAAAAAAAAAAGTGGAGCAGCCGGAGCTCTGATCCGGGATGTGGCTTCTCGGGGACTTAGCTGGCTGTCACAGCGCCTGCCCAGTTGCTGTGTAGTGGTTTATCTTTCCCGGGAATCAGGCTGGGGACACGTGTCCCCAGAGCACAGGGCTGAAAAGTGACCCAGAAGGGTCTGATGCGAAGCCCGGGCTCCGAGTCGCCCAGCACGCTTCCTTTCCGGATTCCTTCTCTGGAGGGACGGGAACGCCACCCTCTGACTGCAGCCGGGGGGAGCTCAGGGTAGGAGAGTGAGGGGCAGGGTTCTAGGGCCTCAGTTTCCTCACTGGTCGTCAGTACCGGGTGTGTGTGCATCACGGCGCCTGGGCCCGGGTCCCAGAGGTTCAGATCTGGGGGTGGGGGTGCTGCACGCTGGCTGGGCTTACCCTCCCCCACCGTGCTCCGCACTCTCCTGTCTCTGGTTCTTCTATTATCTTCTATTACAAATTATTAATTTGTAATGTCGATTCACACACGCCACTTGCCCAGGCTGTGGGGCGCAGGGCGAGGCTTCTGCACACGTGTGCAGGGAGAAGTGATCAGATCAGGCACTCGGCGTCTCCGTCCCCGCGTCCCCACATCCCCGCGTGGCCATATCCCCGTGTCCCCGCGTCGCTTCCCGATCCTCAGGCACTGCGGTCCCCGCTGTGCTGTGGGGCACCAGGACCTGTGACTTCTCTCTCTGATTTGGCTCCTCGGAGCCAGTCTCCCCCTCTCCAGTCCCCAGTCACCCTCCTCCAGTACCGTCTGTTCTGGGTTCAGACGGACAGTTTTAAACTCCCACCTATGAGAAGGGAGAAGTGGCTTCCAGCCCACTTCGCCATCTGGAAACAGTGCCAGGATCTCGTTCTTCTTCAGGGCTGGCCAACATCCCACATTTCTTCCATTCAGTGGACACCTAGGCTGATGCCATGTCTTGGCCTCTGTGACCGGGCTGCCATGAGCATGGGCGCGCAGCTGGGCCTTGCACAAGCTGACTTGGTTTCCCTTGGGGAGACGCCCAGAAGCCGGGGTCAGAGGGTAGGTCTCCTTTTGGTGTTTTGAGGAATCTCCATGCTGTTCTCCATGATGGCCGTGCTAATGTGCATCCCCGCCAGCAGTGTGCTCGGGGTCCCTTTTTCCACATGCTCACCAGCATTTGTGGTATTTTATCTTCTTGGTAACAGCCGTTCTCACAGGAATGAGATGACACCATCGTCATTTCGATTTGCTTTTCTGTGACGGCTAGAGATATTCCTTTCATATATATATATATATATATATATATAGACAGGCAGAGTTAGACAGTGAGAGAGAGACAGAGAGAGAGGACTTCCTTTTTCCGTTGGTTCACCCCCCAAATGGCCACCACGGCCAGCGCTGCGCCAATCCGAAGCCAGGAGCCAGGTGCTTCTCCTGGTCTCCCATGTGGGTGCAGAGCCCAAGCACTTGGGCCATCCTCCACTGCCTTTCTGGGCCACAGCAGAGAGCTGGCCTGGAAGAGGGGCAACCGGGACAGAATCCGGCGCCCCGACTGGGACTAGAACCTGGTGTGCCAGCGCCGCAGGTAAAGGCTGGAACTGAGCCAACCTGAAGCCAGGAGCCAGGAGTTTCTTCAGGGTTTCCCATGTGGGTACAGGAGCCCAAGGACTTGGGCCATCTTCTACTGCTTTCCCAAGCCATAGCAGAGAGCTGGATTGCAAGAGGAGCAGCTGGGACTTTAACCGACACTCCTATGGGATGCCGGTGTGGCAGGCTGAGGCTTAACCTATTGTGCCACAGCACCGGCCCCTGTTGCTTTCATTTCTTGGAACTTTACTGAATTTACCAATCCAAACAGTTTTCAGTGGAGTCCTTAGGTTTGTCTGTACCTAGACTCCTGTCATGTGCAAACAGGCCTCACTTGACTTCTTGCTTTCCAGTTTGCAAGCCTTGTATTTCTCTTGCCACGCGGCTCTGGCCAAGGCTTCCGGCACTGTGTTGAACCAAGCCGAGAGCGTGGACACCCTTGCCTGGTTCCAGATCTTGGAGCAATTCTTTTTAGCTTTTGCCCCGGCCAGTGTGATGTTCGCTGTGGGTCTGTCACATAGAGCTTCTGTGACGCTGGGCTATGCTCCTTCCGTACCGAATCTCTGGGTTTTTAACCAGGAATAGATTTTCTGTGTTTATGGAGACGATGGGGATTTTTCTAGTTCATTCTGGTGAAGGGTGGTGTCGCGCGGGCTGGTTTGTGTATGCTGAACCACTCTTGCGTCCCAGCGATAAACCCCGCTGGCTTGTGGCGAAGGGGCTCTTCGCTGTGTTGCTGGATCTGCTTTGCGGGTTTCCGTGGGGAACTGCAGCTCCTGTGCGCATCAGGGTCACTCTCCTGCGGTTTGCTTTCGTTGTCGTCATGTCCTTGTCTGGTTTTGGAATCAGGGTAATGCTGGCCCCGTGGAATGCGTCTGCGGGAGGGGGCTGTCTCTGGGATTCGCAAAAGTGGGTCCTGATCCTAACACTGCCCAGAGCCCATCCACGCCCCGTGATGCAGGTGAGGAGATGCGGGAGAGCTTCAGGATCACCCCCCGCGGTGGGCGGAGCTGTGGCTGCAGCTGGGGACCTGACCTCCCCACCTGCCCCGGGGGCTCCTCTCCGGCCCAGGAGGGACAGGGCTCAGGGAGGGGCCAGCAGGTGGGGAGCTTTCCTTCCAAGCGTGTTGATAATGACATGTGACAATGGTTGCAGCCTCCTGGCTCCTAGGCGCTCGGCCAGGCTGCCCCGGGGGAACCACTCTGCCCGGCTGTGCTGCCCCCCCACTCCCCTTTGCCCTTGGAGACATCCTCCGAGGCTCCCTCGGCCCCTGCTCCTGCTTCCCAGCCGCCTGCCCTGGATCCTCCTTTGCTCTCTGACTCCAAAGCCTGCGAAGCTCCGTCCGCGGTCCTCTTTCTTCTCCACCCTCTCTCCCTCCCTTAGTGATCTCAGCGGGGCTGCAGTGCTGGCTGGCAGGTGGACCATGGTCCTCACCCCTGGGCCATGGGGCTGCCAGGCAGGGCTGCCCTTCCTCGGGGTCTCCCTGGGAGCCCTCAGCTCTAACCTGCAGAATCTCCCGGAGCCGTGGCTGCTTCCTCCCATACATGGCCCCCAGGTCCTCCCGGTAGTCCAGGCTCAAAGCCCAGCCCTCTAGCCCCCTCTCTTAACTCCCACTGCATCCCAGGTGTTGGTAGGACCTGAGACGCCTCCTCCAACACTCGCCCTGCACCCGGCAAGTCTCCCCTCTGCTTCCACAGCCACCACGTGGTCACAGGTGCCCTAGCTTCCCTGCCTCTCCTCCCACCTGCCCGCACCCTGCCCTCTGACAGCAGTGGAACAATCTTATCCCAACATACATCGAATCACGTCACTCAACTCCGCACCTGAGCTTACACCGGCAGAACCCCCACCCCTCTCCCAGGCTTTATGAAAAAGGACGAAGCGTACCCAGCTGAGAACGGGCATCCTGCTGCATCCAGCTGGCTTCCGCCAAGAACCAGGTCAACTGCCACCCTGATCAAGATGGAGGAAACACCACGTTCATTCTGTGGCTCGGACACAGCCCTGGGGAACCGAGGTCGCAGCCTCCCGGCCTCTGTGTGATGGCGCCAACCCCCTCCCGGCCCTCCCTCCAATCCAGAGCTGGTCAGCCACGGCACTCACATTTTAGGCCAAATCCCCCTGTGCTGTAGGGACAGTCCTCTGGCTCGGTTGTGATAACCACAGCCGCCTTTAGACATTGTGCAGGCAAATTGTCCTCCGCAGAGAACCAACCTGAAACGGAACTGTCGTGTCTCACGTAACCTGGGTGGTCCTCGCTGCTGTCTTCTCACGACCAAGAACAGCTCGCGCTGAGCATGGGCCACGTGGCAGACGCCCAACCTAAAACGGACCGACTCACTGCACCCATCTATCCCAGCAGCCCTTTGGAGCAGGTACTATTGTCAGCCCATTTTACAGATGGGGCGACGGAGGCCCAAGTGGGTCAGATGAATGATCCCTAGCCAGGTTCTCTGCTGCTCCCGTGCCCACATTCTTGTCCTCATTCAATCCTAACAGCTTGGCAAATCACAGAGCTAGGAAGCTCAGATTCTACAGGGGCCAACAGGGCTGCGAGGTTTCCGTGAGCTCACCCAGGGTCCCAGAGCCACGGCACATGGCAGAGCCAGGGTCGGAGCCCAAACCTCATGGCAAGGCTTGGCGTCTTTCCACCACTCCTGAGAGCCTGCGAGAGACGCACACGCATACTTCCAGCCTGACGGGTCCTTAAGATCGTTTGCTTCTGCAGTTCAACAAACGCTTGATTGTCCTCCGTGATGGGCCAGGCCCTGTGGCTAAGGGCGTGGCTGGAACTCCCAGGGAGGAACTGATGTGAGGTCAGGGGTTTGCTCTAAAGGAACCAGGGGTGTGGAGGGGCGCCGGGGGGTGAGGATGGGTGAGACAAGACTGGGGGTGATTTGGTGGCTACTGAAGCCCGGGCGGCTGCCCCTCCTTGTGTCATCTGAGGGCCGGTGCTGTGGCATAGTAGACTGAGCCTCCACCTGCAGCACCAGCATCCCATATGGGCGCCGGTTCGAGTCCCAGCTGCTCCTCTTCCGATCCAGCTCCCTGCTGTGGCCTGGGAAAGCAGGAGAAGTTGGCCCAGGTCCTTGGGTCCCTGCACCCACGTGGGAGACCGAGAAGAAGCTCCTGGCTCCTGGCTTCAGCTATGGCCATTGTGGTCATTTGGGGAATGAACCAGCAAATGGAAGACCTCTCTCTCTCTCTCTCTCTCTCTCTCTCTCTCTGTAACTCCAGCTCTCACATAAGTAAATAAAATCTTAAAAAGAAAGAAAGTTGCCCTCCAGCAGTGCTGTCTCAAGTGTGGACACAGAGTTCTTGTTTGAGCTCGGCCTTGGGCTTCCGGGGTAAGTTTCTTCCTCTCTGGACCTCAGCTTCCCCGTCTGTAAAGTGGGGATAATCATTTCTAGCTTGCGGTGCTGTTGGGAGGATGAGGTGAGATCGTCCAGGGGCAGCCCCTGCACAGAGAGGCCCTGGCCAGCTCCTCCCCTCTCACCAGGGCAAGGACCCCACTGCTTGCTGGGGATAGGGGACGCGTGGCCTCATCCCACTGCTATCCACGGCCCTCCTCCGGCACAAACTTCCAGGGAAGCCCTCGGCCTTGTGGTGGCCCTGGAGGACCGACCCTGAGACAAAACCCCTAGTCTCCATGAAGGGCTCAGTGTCCCCAGCTGCAACTGGACCATGTCCTCCTCTATGCCTGGTGGCAGGGGTATCTGCAGGGTCCTTGGCAAAGCCACTGCTGAGAGGGCCCTCCCCCTACTGAGCCCTGGCCCCCCGCCTCCTCCAGCCTCTCCGGGCCCCTCGGCAGCTGGCCGGGCTGCTGGAGCGATTTCCAGACTCCCAGGGGCTGGCGCGGACTGTTGGCAGCCCTCAGGAGTTCCGGCTGGGTGGACCAGGCAGGTGCCCTGCTCGGTGCCTGTTCACTTCCCCCGGGCTCACGGGCAGGGCTGCGATGGTCTCCTGCTCCCAGGATGGCTGCTTTAGGACCTCCGCTCGACAAACACTCCGTGTGCTCCCCTACACTTCCCAGACTCCCTTGCGGGAACATATGGGGGTCACATGACCGATTCCAGCCAATGGGGTGCAAGAGGAAAGGGGCATGTAACTTCCAGAACCTGGTAGCTGAGAGCCAGGCTGTCTCGCTCCCCCTTTTCGTCCCCAGATACAGTGGAGGGCCAGTGGCAGGTGCAGACGCCTGGGGCCAGTGGCAGACGGGGTATGGAGGTTTCCCAGGGTCACTCACGCCAAGTCTGAGTCCCAGTGCCGGGACAGTCAAGGACCAGGGGTCCTGTGAACCCCACTTTTCTGCAGGTGCGACAGATTTCACAGCCTGTCTTTCTGGTCACAGGCCCAGGACAAAAGGTCCATTGAGCTGGGAAGTGTGAGAGAACCCTCACAAACCTCTGCCCTGCCCTGAGCCACTGTGGTGACTGTGGTCACACACGGGCACCCCGAGCCAGAAAGAAAACCGGCCCCCTACATAGAGGAACCCGGGGCTCCCACTTTGTGACGAGCATGGACAGAGGCCAGAGCTCGCTCGCTCTCTCTCTCTCTCTCTCTCTCTCTCTTTCTCTCTCTTTTAATCTTTTACCTTTTGTGCCTCCTCCCTGGGGGCAGGCGCAGTCTCAGGCACCGTGTGACAGCGTCGGAGGCGGAAACACTAAGAGAACGCATTCTTCAGGACTCCGTGACGAGAGAGAGACCCCTGCGGGCCGTGGAGGAGGGAGGAGAAGAGGAATTGCCAACTCTGCGTCTGAGCTGACGTGGGCACCAGCTGGTCTCCAGTGGAATGAGCATTTTTTTTTTCAAAAGGCAAAGGCTTGGAGAACTGAATGAGGATGTAAGCAACCACCCGGGCCCCAGAGAGGCCAGCACGTACCGAGTGGCACTGGGGGGAGAGGGAGAGACCCCGAGGACAAAGCAAAGGGCTGACGTCGGCAACGCTGCTCGCAGAAGGCAACACGGCTCTTGCTGTTTGAACTTGAACAGGTGCCGGTCTGCCCCGCCGGGTCCTGACAAAACTAAGGAACAAGCAGAATGTCCACACTGCAGAGGATTTTCACAAGCCCCAGACCCTCCCAACAAACTATCCAAAAAGTCCTGAATTCCTTGGTATACTAAAAACCAGGAAACTAAGCCCTAAACCAACGCTGAAGGGAAAACACAGACAATAGATGTTAACCCTGAGATGACCCAGATACTGGAAATACTAGAGACTCTCATGCAGGTATTGCACCTCACCCGTGAGATGCAGGTGGGTGTTCTTGAAGCAAATGAAAAGATAGAAATCTCAGCAAGGAAACGGAGGCTGTCAAAAAGAACCCGGTGGAAACATGCCATAGCAGCATCTTTCAATTATTGGACGAGTGTAACAGTAGATTAGAGATAACAGAGGAAAAGTTCAGTGAACTGGAGGCCACACCAAGAGAAATTTTCTGAGCTGAAGAACAGTGGTGGGGGGTGTGCAGTAGCTAAGATACCACTTGGGACATCCACATACCTCGGAGAGTGCTTGGGTTCAAGTCCTGACTCTGCTCCCGATTCCGGCTTCCTGCACATGTACACCCTGGGGAGCAGCAGAGGACGGCTCGGGTAGTTGGGTCCCTACACACGGAGACCTGAGCCACGTCCCCTGCTCCTGCTTTGGCCCGGCCCAGCCCTGAGCATCGTGGGCATCTGGGGAGGGAAGCAGCAGATGGGAGCTCTGTGTCTCGGTCTCTCTGCTCTTTGAATAAATTAATTCCTGAAATACAATGAACGGAACAGACTCTCAGAGACGTGCTTGGCCATGATAAAAGATCTGACTTTTCTATCCCTGACCAGGAAGAGTCAGGGAGAGACGCAGAAAACATATTTAAAAACATAATAATGGGGTCAGCGCCGCGGCTCACTAGGCTAATTCTCCGCCTGCAGCGCCGGCACCCTGGGTTCTAGTCCCGGTCGGGGCACCGGATTCTGTTCCAGTCACTCCTCTTCCTGTCCAGCTCTCTGCTGTGGCCCGGGAGGTCAGTGGAGGATGGCCCAAGTGCTTGGGCCCTGCACCCACATGGGAGACCAGGAGAGGCACCTGGCTCCTGGCTTCGGATCAGCGCGGTGCGCCGGCTGCAGCGGCCATTTGGGGGTGAACCAACGGAAAAAGGAAGACCTTTCTCTCTGTCTCTCTTTCTCTCACTGTCCACTCTGCCTGTCAAAAAAAAATAATAATAATGGTGGAAATTTCCCAAACTCAGTGAAAAAACATAAATATACAGATTCAAGACTTTCATTGATCCCCACGGATGATAAACCCAAGGAAACTGTGCCCAGACACAATGTAATCACTTCTGCCAAGCGTAGACCCAGGGAGCCTGGAGAAAAGGTAGCCACACATAAGGAGCAGCAGTTCAAGGTCTGTGGCTGCTTCCTCCGAAACCAGAGAGGCCAGGAGACACAGGAATCTTCCCCAAAAGGAAGGGATCACCAACCCCGAATTCTACACTGAGCCGGGATAGCCTTCCAATGTGAACGAAGACCAAGACCACGCTGGCCCAGCGCGTGCGCTCTGAGCAGAAGCCCAGGGGTTCTGGCCGGATGAGAGCTGGTGCCAGCGGGAGACCTGGCGTCTCGGGGGTCGGGTGCGACAGGAACGGCAGATGTGGGGGTACAGCAGGCTGCCACGCTCCCCCGGGCGCTCTACAGTGTGTTAAGGATGCAGTTGTCTGAGAGGTGTAATGCATGTACGTGTAACACAGAGGCTGACCGTGGCGTCAAGGCTTCTAAGATGTCTACATTTTATTTTTATTTATAGGTAAGATAGTACCCTAAGCAGACTATGCATGCAAAGGTAGGGATGTATATTATAATCCCTGGACCAATCACTACAAAATACTACAAAGAGATACAGTAAAAAAGCCAACAGAGAAACTAAAACAACATAGTAAAACATGTTTAAATAACCCAGTGGACAGAAAACAACAGAGATAAGCAAAAGGAGGTGATGTATGGGATATAGATGAAGTGGTGGATTGAATATGGCCACCTGACTTTACCTTCAACGTGAATGGTCTCAGTGTAGACTTGGAAGACAGATTCTCAGATCCTGGTCATGCTGTCTCTAAGAAACATCTAGAACTATCTCTGTGCAATAGCTATATATAGGTATTATATAGTTATTGTCTCTACATAGATAATTAATGTAATACTTATTTAATAATTTTAATAATAAATTTAATAATTATTAAGTAAATAATATACTCCAAATTTTTCCAGAATACATACTGTTCAGCTCTTGGCCATCCCATACTTACCAAAAGCCTGGTTTTTTTTTTTTAAGATTTATTTTATGTATTTGAAAGAGTTACAGAGAGATGTAGAGCCAGAGAGAGAGAGAGAGAGAGAGCGAGAGAGGCAGGTCTTCCATCCTCTGGTTCACTCTGGTTCACTCCCCAAATGGCTACAATGGCCAGAGCTGTGCTCATCTGAAGCCAGGAGCCAGCAGCTTCTTCTGGGTCTCCCACATGGGTGCAGGGGTCCAAGCACTTGGGCCATCTTCTACTGCTTTCCCAGGCCACAGCAGAGAGCTGGATCGGAAGTGGAGCAGCCAGGACTCGAACTGGCGCCCCTAGGGTATGCCAGCACGGCAGGCAGCAGCTTTACCTGCTATGCCACAGCACCGGCCAGTTTTTTGTTTGTTTGTGTGTTTGTTTGTTTTTTAAGGGAAAGAGTTTATTGGGGGAAACCCGACAGTCTGGAGGGAAGGCGCAAAGAAGGAAAAAGAGAGAGAAGGAGAGTGTAAGAGAGAGAGTGAGAGAGAAACCAAGAAACAGAGAGAGACAGAGAGATCAGGAGATGGAAAGAGAGCCACGTGTTCAGGAACAGGGTCCTTTGAAAACTTTGCCGGGGGCGGGCAGGGAAGTAGAGCAGCGAGTCCCATTAGGATGGGGGTGGGGCTGGCACCGGTGGTTGGGCCATGTGGCCACCTGAAAAGGTCATGCTAAGTGTGGCTTTCTTAAAGGGCTTACTCTCCTCCTCCAGACATCACCAAATGAGCCTTGGAAGAAGGAAGCCACGAAGGAACTCGTCACCTGGATCACATCCTGTTGTCTCCTCACCTGCCGCCAGGACTTCTTTGGCTAAGTTGCTACCAATGGGGCGAGTTCTGGTGCAGGGGTGAAGTCCCTGCTTGGGGCACCCACAGCCCATGTCAGACGCCTGGTTTGAGTCCTGGTTGCTCCACTTCCGATGCAGCTTCCGGCTAACGTGCACCCTGGGAGGCAGCAGGGACGGCTCAAGCACTTGGGTCCCTGCGTCCATTTGGGCGTTCTGGGCTCCCGGCTTCAGTCTGGCCCAGCTTGGAGTCCTGCAGTCACTCGGGAGAGTGGACTGCTGGAGGGAGCGCCACGCTCTCTCTCCCCATCTCTCTGCCTTTCAAATAAAATGAAAATTAAAAGCATCAAATTGCTCTCAACCTGTATTGAAGACTAGGGTGTGAAAAACACCTCCCCACACATCTTCAGGTATTTCACAAGTCTGTTCTTCTTCTTCTTTTTTTTTTTTTTCAAGATTTATTTGAAAGGCAGAGTTACAGAGAGAGATCAATTGATCTTCCATCCGTTGGGTTACTCCCCAAATGGCCATGATGGCTGGTGCTGGGCCAGCCTGAAGCCAGGAGCCAGGAGCTTCCTCCAGGTCTCCCACTTGGGTGCAGGGGCCCAAGGACTTGGGCCGTCTTCTACTGCTTTCCCAGGCCATAGCAGAGAGCCGGGTAGGAAGTGGAGCATCCAGGACTCAAAACAGCACCCGTATGGGATGCCGGCATTGCAGGCGCCAGCTTTACCCGCTACGCCACAGCGCCGGCCCCTTGTTTGCTCTTGAGTTGTAATGTGTATACATTTTGGGTTGAGCAGGATTTGTCTTCCCTGTTGTTTAAACTCTGATGTCTTCATGATTGACAGGTTAAGGATGGAGACTTGCTCTAGTGATGGGGCTGATGGGAAGTCTGGATTTGGGGGGGAGGGGGGTGGTGTGCCCTTGCAGGGAGGTTCTTGGATGGGGTTTGATGTTTCGAGTTCCAGTTCAGCCTAGGTTGTCTCTGCTCCTCTCTGGCTCACCGTGTAATCACTGTGCCTATTATCTACCATAACAAGGCCACATCAGACGCCACGTTCTGGGGCCACCCCACCCTGTAACCTCCACCGCAAATAAACTTTTCTTTCCCGGAGAAGTTCCTCTCGGGTGTTTCAGTTAAGGTAATGAAAAGCAGACTAACGCAAAGCGCCGTGCAGTGTCCTTCCCCTACCCAGCTGTGCGTCTTCTCACCAACACCAGATCTTCGTAACTCATCCGCTCTCCCCCTGGCTGCTAGGAAGCTCAGGTTCTCCCCAGCAATGCCAACAAGCACACCCACTGGTCTAGTAAGGTTAGGACACACAGGTCTAAGGACAGTTAGGTCAGTTTCTTTTTCTCTGCCTTATGTAGTCCTCGCAGTCACCTGGGAAGATGGTGCTGTCTTTATGGCAGATTGACAGAGGACGACACTGAAGTTCAGACAGCGTGTGCGTGATTATCCAGGATGATCCAGGACTGGGCAATCAGCTTCCAGAGAGAAGGTTTGCCTCCAACACTCCTCTCAGAACTTGTGGCAGAGTCAGTGCTGTGGCATAGAGGGTAAAGCCACCACCTACACTGCCGGCATCCCATATGGGTGCTGGTTCAAGTCCCGGCTGCTCCTCTTCTGATCCGGCTCTCTGCTACGGCCTGGGAAAGCAGTAGAAGGTGGCCGAAGTCCTTGGGCCCCTGCACCCACGTGGGAAATCTGGAATAAGCTCCTGGCTCTTGGTTTCAGATTGACCCAGCTCCGGTCATTACTGCCGTTTGGGGAGTGAACCAGTGGTTGGAAGACCTCTTTCTCTCTCTGCCTCTCTGTAACCCTGCCTTTCAAATAAATAAATAAATCCCCCCCTAAAAAGGAAGAAGAACTTTTGGCAAATCTCACACATGAAGCACGTGGTGGGGCGGGCATTCAGCCTGCGACTAAGACACCAACTCAGATGCTCGGGTCCCAGATCGGAGTACCCGGGTTCGACCCCCAGCCTCCCGGGAAGCAGCAGCGAGGGCTCAAGTGCTTGGGTTCCTGCCACCCACACGGGAGACCTGGACTGAGTTCCTGGCGCCTGGCTTTTGCTGGGCCCAGCCCCGGCTGTTGCAGGCATTAGCACAGTGAAGCAACAGATGGGCGTTCTCTCTCTCTCCATCTCTCAACTAAACAAAAATTTCAAAAACCATTGAAAACCCAGTGCCCAGCACAGAGAGAAGCGCCAATCCTTACAGCATGGGCAGCTGTCGCTTGTCTCAAGCCTGGCTTCACCAAAGGGTGAGACTTGTGGGCAGGGAGGCCTGGCCCTGACGAGGTCTCGGGGAGGCAGCCACCTCCACCTATAGACAGCCCCGCCCTTTCCAGACCCTGATGTGGCTGGGGCATTCTCCCCCTCCCCCACCCGTGCCTTGACTTTGAGCTTGGCCAAGAGGCTTGCAAGAGAAGAAGCTTGAAGTGGAGACTGTGGAGGGGACCCCATAGCACGTTTGACCTCGGGCGGTCTGCCGTCATGGGCCCCCAGAACAAACTGCCCAAGTCTCTGGCCTGGAGCTGAGCTGCCCATTTGAACTAGTTTTCTATTAATGGGTGAAGGCCACGCCCACTTATCACTCCCAAGTTGCTGCGGGGTCTCACCGGGAGGAAATCAGGGCTGGGCGGGGGCTGTGCTCTCATCCGAAAGCCTGACAGGGGAGAATCTGTTTCCAGGTTCACCCAGGCTCTGGGCAGCAGTGACTCCTTGCTGGCTGTGGGACAAGGGACACCCTCAGCTCCTGGAGGTGCCTCCACGTCCCAACTACGTGGCCCTCACACGTCACAGCAGTGTGTTTCTTTAGACAAGTAGATTTATTCTTGGGGCTGATGCTATGGTGTAGTGGGTAAAGCCACGGCCAGCAGTGCCAGCATCCCATATGGTCGCCGGTTCTAGTCCCGGCTGCTCCACTTCCATTCCAGGTCTCTGCCATGGCCTGGGAAAGCAGTAGAAGATGGCCCAAGTCCTTGGGCCCCTGCACCCGCGTAGGAGACCTGGAAGAAGCTCCTGGCTCAGCTTAGCTGTGGCCATTGTTGCCATTTGGGGAGTGAACCAGCTGATGGAAGATCTCTCTCTCTCTCTCTCTCTCTCTCTGCCTTTCTCTAATTCTGCCTTTCAAAATAAATAAGTCTTTTAAAAAAAGATTTATTCTCATTTGAAAGGCAGTTACAGAGAGGGAGAAAGAAAAAGAGAAAGAAAGGTCTTCCGTCTGCTGGTTCACACCTCAAATGTCCAGAACAGCTGGGGCTGGGCCCAAACCTGGAGCCAGGAGCTCCATCTGGGTCTCCTATGTGCATGGCAGGGGCCCAAGGACTTGGACCATCTTCAGCTGCTCTCCCAGGTGCATTAGCAGGAAGCTGGATTGGAAGCTGGGACTTGAACTGCAGCCCCTATGGGATGCCAGCACTGCAGGCAGCGTCTTTACCCACTACGCCTCAACGCTGGCCCCAGTAGCAGTGCCTGTCTGTCAAGCCAGCAGGCAACTCTCCCTCCAGGCTTGACTTACGTGGCCTAACACAAGCCCACCAGCGGCTGTCCCATCAGCGTTTCCGATGCCATCACATGTCGAGGCCCATCAGTCACAGATTCCACCGACCCTCAAGGCGTGTGCGTAGCCAGAGGCAGGAATCTTGGGAGCCACCCTGGAGAGCCACTTGCCTCCCCCACCGTCCAAGCCCACGCTAGCTGATCGTGGCTGGCCTACACACCCTGACCGTGAGATTTAGCTTCTGCAGCGGTGAGTCACTGAGCCCTGGACTCCTCGGGCAGCAGCCCTGTGACAGGAGCTGATGGGGACAGTTCTGTTCAGGCAGCACTGTCCCTCCCGCTCACACACTCCTGTCCACCGTGTGGTCAGGTGATTGTGCGATAGGGCATTCAGGATCAGTTGGGTCTGGGTTTGAATCTTGACTCCCGTGCCTTCCAGCCGAGGGGCTGTGGCCAGCGACTTCACTCCAGGGTCAGGAAACCCAGCACAGCGCCCTCATCGGGTTGTTGAGAGGACTGACAACGGATGTGCAGAAGCGGATTGCAAACACGAATTTCCTCTCCCAGCTCCACGTGCCCGTCTTTCTGGGCGTGGTGGTGAACGTCTTTCTGGGCGTGGTGGTGAACGTCTTTCTGGGCGCGGTGGGGGCGGTGGTGAATGTACTATGAATTCTTGAGGGGCCACTGCACTGCTGATGTCCTGGGTTGCTGGCTGGTGACACCACCGGATGACAGGGTGACCTGCAGGGCTCTGTCCCTGGGCCGACTCTGGAGCGTGAGCCAGTTGGCAGAGGGCAGCCCTGCCTGGTTTCTGTAGGGTAGAGACCCTGGACACCCACCCTCACAGACCCCTGCAGTATTAAAAGGTGGGGCTGGCACTGTGGCGTAGTAGGATAAACTTCCGTCTGCGGCACCAGCATCCCACATGGGCACCAGTTCACATCCTGGCTGCTCCACTTCCGATCCAGCTCTCTGCTGTGGCCTGGGAAAGCAGTAGAAGACGGCCCAAGAGCTTGGACTCCTGCACTCCCATGGGAGACCCAGAAGACACTCCGGTTCCTGGCTTCAGATTGGCCCAGCTCAGGCTTTTGTGGCCATTTGGAGAGTGAGCCAGCAGATGGAAGACCTCTGTCTCTCTCTCTCCCTCTGTCTGTAACTCTGCCTCTCAAATAAAAAATATTTAATAAAATGTGACATGGTGACCTTTGTGGAAGAGCTTGGTCCCCACCACCAGCTGGGTATGGGGCTTGGGCAGGTGACCTGACCTTTCCTTTCTGACCCTTGACCTCCTTCCCTGGGCATCGGGGTTAAAGCCCCATCTCGGGCTGTGACAGTGATGAGGGGGTAAAAGCTCCTCCCTAATCCGCTGGTGCGTGTTCCTAACGGGACTCAGGGGTCACCCCTCCCGCAGTCCCCTCCAGGTCCCGCAGGGACACAGCAGAGGGGAGCCCCAGGAACGTGTCCATGTCCCTTCTCCTGTCCCCCATGCGTCTGACCCTCAGGGTAGTGCTGTGAATGTGTTCTGGGGGGCAGTCCCTAGCGGCGTCCACTGGGTCTTGCTTCCCACCTGCCAGCCCCTCTGGGCTCAAGTGCAGCAGGACCACGAGTATGAGTGGGCGTGGCCTGACTCCGGTGGAATCCTAAGAGCTGGAGTGGGAGTCCCCAGAACCCTCCTTCCCGCCGGCTCCAGCGCCAGCGGTGCTCGGGACAGCGCCCTTCTCCACCTGCTGCAAGGAGGGCGGGGTTGCAGGTGACCCCGGAAGTGCATTGCTGCACACTGAACCCCCGGATGAGGATGTGAACGGTATTTGGAGACGGAACCTCTGGGAGGTCATTAGATGAGGTCATGAGGGTGGGGCCCTGCCATGGCATGAGTGGCTTTATAAGAGAGCAGAGTCAGCGCTTGCTGTGCCCCCTCGGGGTGTCCTCAGCCCCATGACGATGCAGCAAAGAGGCCCTCAGTAGATGCTGGTGTCACATTCTAGAACTTTCCAGCCATCAGACCTATGAGGCGAATAAGCACTGTTCCTCATAAATTGCCTAGTATCGGCTACTCTGTTAGAGCAACACAGCTGCTTGGGCAGGCGTGCCTTCTAAGTCACTTGCTTGTCACCCTGGAACAGCCAGCAGCCAGCGACTGAATGGTGTCACGGTACAAAATGCCCAGCCCCTCCTCCACCCCCAGCTGGGGCTAACACTGGTGCCGCAGCCCACACTGCGAGCTCTCTGTGGCACCGGGCTGAAGCCAGTGGCGGAGGTCGTCCCCTGGCTGAGCTTCTCCCCTGCCCTTCACTCCCTTGGCTCCACCAAGAATCCACCCTGCATCCGGCTCTGCTTCTAAGACAACGTGGAAGCTTCCTGCTGTCTCCACTTCCAGGTTCCAAGCTTAGCAACAGGACAGTCACGTCCCGGCAAAGAGAACGGAGCATGGCCGCCTCCCCTGGCACTGCGCTGCTCTCAGCTGCCCAACGACTCTTCAGTCCCAGCATCCTCTGGTCGAACGCCGAATAGACAACCATTGCACGGTCGGCACTGGGGGAGCCAGCAGGGTGCAGGAGAAACCCACTTCCTCCCCTGACCTTCCAAAGCAGGTCAGAACCCCCACCCCCACCCATCCCGCGTGGGGCAGCCACATAGCGATAATCCACTGAGCACAGAGAAACTTGCAAATGCTTTTAATTTCTTTTAATGTGTAACAGTTACGCCTGAGTTACAGAGGAAGCACGTACAAGCAGCAGGTAGTTAAAGCAAATACCAGTTTCTCTTCCTAGTGTACTACTCCATATAGCTGAATAAATTATGGTGCGATTATATTTAAACACACACCCACGCACGCACCCACGCACGCACCCCACTCACACGCACACACACTCGCTTCCGTGGGGAGGAAAATGGCTGGAAAACGCGGAAGCAGCAACGTGGTAGTTACAAGGAAGGAATGATCTAGAGAGAACTCTGTGGCCATTCCCCAGGCAGGGCGGGGCTGCGTCCGAATCAACAGAAGAAGCATCAGATACGTGGGGGTCTGGAAGCGTCTCGAGATGGCGGCTGGTGGACCCCATTCGCTGCTTCCCATTTTGCAAGGGGAGGGAGGCGAGACCTGCGTGCCCCCAAAAGCACTCAGTTCAGAAGGACACATTGGGGGGGTTTGGTGGCAGCATTGACCTGAGAGGCCCCAGTGACAACCGTGGAGTTTCATGGAGCCCCAGGATCCACAGTCCAGGTCTCCCCAGCTGCCTGGATTTGGGCGGGGCGGCCACAGTCAGGAGCCCGACCTGAGCTCCACTCGGGCCTCGCTCGCTCTCGCCTCCTCCCCGCCCCTCTTCTTCTCTTGCTCGTTCCTCTGGCCAAGGCACAGCCACGGTCCGCCAGGTGTAGAAGAGCAAGTGCTCCCACGCCTCACCCCGAGGCTCTTCGTCACGGCAGGAGGAAGCGACACGCCGAATGGAGACACAAAGCGACAAGACCGGAGGGACCCGGCCGAGCCAGGAATGTATACTCTGAAACGCACGATACGCAGAGAGGTCCCTACAGGTGGTCCCTGGCACTAACACGACACACACCGCAGGCTTTCCTGTTGTAGCGTGTGTGTGTATATATATTTATATATGTATAAAAAAGTCCACTTCCTATAAACAAACAGCACGTCACCACATTTCCAACTAATGTACAATGAACTCGGCAGAGGCCCCGCCCCCCTCGCCCCCGCCGCAAGCAGGACCGACAGCTACGGGCGATCAGTTGAAGGGAACATCTCTTATCTGCTATGGACTCTATGTACAGGGGTGGCTGAGGCTGGCTTCTGGGGTGGCCAGGCCTTCTGTTTCCGACTGTGGCCCCCAGCCCCCACTGAGATGGAGGCCTGGAGCCACTCGTCCAGCGTCGTCGCTGGTGAAACTGCCGGCTCAAGGTGGAGCTTCATGGACAGAGCCGGTCACACACATCAATACGGAAGGTTTTAGGGACAACCTGTCCGGGTCAAGGGCATCCTGCTGAGGAGGGCGGGGCTCCTCAGTCCTACTGAGACCGTGGCCTGGGACGGGCTCAGAGGTGCCGGGTGAAGCCGTCTGGATACGCCCAGGCAGGTGTGGGGTCCATTTCTCCCTAGGGGATAGACACTCGGCGTTGGTCCTAGCGTTGGAATGCCACCTTCTGGGGGGAGTCAGGGGTCGGGCTGCATGGTCCTGATGTCACCTGAGATCCCTGCTCCTCAGACACGTCCTGAGAAGGCCTCCAGGGACAGATGCACCATTCCAGGAATGCGGATGAAGTGGTTGGTCGTCGGGAGGAGCTCACCACGCCTTTTCTCTCGTCCGGAGCTTGGAGAACCGGGGTTCCTGGAGCTGGAGCCCCAGCTGAAGCCTCGGCTGACCCTGACGGGCCACAGGCGTCTGGGTGTCCACTGCGACCACAGTCTGTCCGGCCCCCACTCACTTGACCAGGCTCTTCTCAGAGATCTGAGCTGCTGTGGCCACGCCCAGGACAGCCGAGGACGAGAAGCAGGTGAGCATTTGTCACAGCGGTGATGTCCACGCAGACAAGCGACTTCGGGTCCTGCCCGTCCAGCCTTCCTGGAGACCTCGGGAGACACTGAGGCAACAGCCCTCCCCTCTGGGGGGCGCTGTGCTGGGTGGGGACAAGAGACATGGACTGAGCATAGGGCTGGCTTCTCGCGCCCAGGTGGGGACAATCGGGTCCAATGTTTATGCATTCAGTGCCGTGTGCACATCACAGGTGCCGGGTGCACAAGGCGGGTGCCCTGCCCTCCAGCAGCACTTGACAAAGGTGAGCCAAGGGCAGAACAGACAACGATGCTGACAGGGAAGACGCACACGACGCTGGCAACTAGACAAAGGTGGCGAGAAGCCTCGTGGGAGGAGTGAACAGGGGCTTGGAGGGCCCCCGAAGGGCCCAGCTCTTCAAGAGAATGGAGCTTGAGTGGTGAAGGAGGGTGCTTCTCCCTCGTCTCTGGAACCTTTGGTATCTCCCTCTGCAGGGGGTGGTGCCTTGCAAAGCGGCCACACGGACCGGACCTCAGCTCAGCTGTGCTGCGTCACGGGCTGGGCGTGCGTCAACACTGAACCGTGCCACTCTGCGAAGACAGCCACATGCCCTGATGCGAGGGGACTGGGAGGTCTTATCTGTGGGTAAGTGGGGGGGGGGACCCCTGCTGGGTGCAGGAGCCCAGCTCCAAAGGTCTTTGCAGCCCCCAGGGAGCCCCTTCTGAGATCAGGCATGTGTGGGCGGGGCTGGGGGCTCTGCCGGAGGCTTTGGGCAGAATCTCAGCTCCATGGGCTGTGGATCTGAAGGCTGCGAGCTGCCACCTTAGCCAACCAAGGCTCGCACCCCCAAGCAGAGGGGTCCTGGGTATGCAGGGTCCATCCTGAGCCTCCTCTCACCCGGGCCCCCTTCCCCAAGGAAGCCGGCAGGTTCTGCAGGTCCAGGCCCCACGTGGAGTAGACAAGTTGGAGGTGGGGCTTCAGGCAGAGTCCTCGGCTTCCAGGTGTCTGCTTTGGGGCTAACCAGCCCTGCCCCCACCCCATGTGGCCCCGCTCCCTGACAGAGCCTCTTCCTGCCTGGGCTGTGTCTCCCCCTACCCAGCAGGGGTGTGTGGGGAAGGTCCTGAAGCCCTCCTGATCCCTGCGTGGAGGCCAGACTGTTGCCTCGCTTACTCCCCGGGAAGAGCCCAGGGCCGGGTACCCCCTCTGCTGGAGCCCCAGTGCGCAGAGGCGGCAAAGGCTGTGCTGCCGACACTGGGCCACTGACCCACCTGGGAGGGCCGGCCCCCAGCACCTGCAGCTGAGAGCGGCCCTGGGGCCTTATTCTCCACGTCCGCCAGGGCACCCCCTGCACCCCGGCCCGAGTCTCAGGCACCATCCTTCTCCTCTGGGAGCCTGTTCAGGGTGAGCCAGAGGTGGCCCGGAGCCCAGGACAGGCTGCACGGCGAGAGCACCATGGGCTGGCCACACCCTCTGGGGAGAGTGCAGGGCGGGGGCTGAGAGGGAGAAACCAAGGGGGTCACTCTGGGTCCGGAAGCGCAGGGGAACACACACGGGCTGTGCACCTCCAGGGGCCGGCGATGAGAAGGGACTGGGCTCCCCTTGTGGCCTCCTGAGACACCAGGGGCAGGAGCGGGCTGAAGCGGGGAGGGGGCTGGGCGGGGCTGGGCGGGGGGCAGGTTGCCCGGGCCCTAGTAGGCTTGGCCGGTCTCCACAGGCAGCAGTCCCAGCACGGCGGAGTGCTCCCCCAGCTTCATGCGGCGCTGTGTGGACAGACTCACGTTTTTGGCCAGGTAGTCAACAGCAGCTGGGGAGAGAGAGAGACACTTGTAGAGACTGGTGTTCTTTCTTTGTCCCTCCATCTTCCTCCTCCTTCCTCCTCTCTGTCCATCCACCCAGCCAACCATCCCTCTACTCATCCTTCCATCCCTATACCCACCTGCCCACCCATATATCCACCCACCCATCCATGCACTCACCCACCTATCCATCCATCCATCCACCTACCTATCCAGCCATCCACCCATCCATCCACCCACCTATCCATCCACCCACCTATCCATCCATCCACCTATCCAGCTATCCATCCACCCATCCATCCACCCGCCCACCTATCCATCCATCCACCCATCCATCCACCCATCCACCCACCCATCCACCCACCCACCTATCCATCCATCCATCCACCCGCCCACCGACCCATACGTCCTTCTGTCCATCCATCCGCCCTCCCATTCATCCATCCTTACACCTCTTCCTGAAGCTCTTTCTTCCACTCCTCTCCAATCATGCAGCAAACGTCCACCAAACACTTATTTGCTCAGGTCCCTCAAGAAGTTCAGGCGCCCACCCCTCTTCCAGAAAGCCCTGCTACGGAGGACATCCGGCAAGTCCCACTGAGTCCAGGCCGTCGGGAGGCCAGGTCCTCTGCCCTCTCTCGGCCATGAGCTCAGCTCCCCCCGGTTGAGACAACGCAAGACTCCCGCTCCAAAGCCAAGGCAGCCTCAGCAAGTGGCCTGAGGGCTCCACGCAGAAGCAAGAGCCAGGCTCGAGCTGAGACACCAACACGCAGGAGCCAGGTCTGGCCACCCAGAGGGGGCAGACGAGTGTGTGAGGGTGTGTGCACGTGCGTGTGTGAACAGCGGGCACAAGACGACCTATGGAGTAATGATGAGTGTGGCCGTGAACTTCACCTGAGGGCAATACCTGCTCTAGCACATCCGTGTCTGCGTTGTGCACCCTCGGGAGAGGGTGGGACAGTGGGGATGCCTGGGCGGGCGCTGGCACCACATCTAGGCGAGCGCCACCCGAGCCAGGGATGTGTGCCTGTTTGGTACAGCCATGCCATGCGCTTGAGTGCGTGTGTCTTTCTTTCCTAACTGTGGCTTCTGCGGTCAGACAGAGTTGCTGCCTCCGAAGCCAGGGTCCGGTACTGTGGCCAATCCAACGCCCCAGGGCCTCGAGGACCAGGAGTGAGACAAAGGCAAAGACAACACCGTGCTAAGCCCACCACTCGCTCTACCGCCAGCCCAAGAGGGACCACACTCTAGATGCTTGCCCTAAGTGGGAGGCTCCCGCCGAGGGCAGGTGGGTGGAGCCATCAGGTGATAAACACCGAGGGTGGGGCTGAGAAAGGCAAGTGGGCAATGCTGGTCACCGAGCCACAAAAGGCATTACTGCCTCGCGGTCTGAATGACCTACGATCAAACCCGGGCCTGCCGCCTGTGGTTTGCAGTCTGGAGCACACCACCAGCCAAGCCTCAGTGTGCTAGTCTGTAAAGTGGGGATGGTCCCAGCAGGAGGCTGCAGAGCTGTGGTCAAGGGTCCACAAGAACCTGCCTGTGAAGGTCAGTGGCAGGTGCCTGGCACACCGGCGATGAGTTCAAGCCCCATGGGCTCAAACGCAGGGGGACCCCAGAGCTGGCACTGGGTAGACCAGTGGGACCCCTGATGAGGACAGGCAGGACAGGGTGGCAAATGGGAGGCTGGCAGTCCCAGCTCCTCCTGGCTTGCGTGGCCTCGGGCAAGCCCCTTTGCCTCATTAGGTCTGTTTCCTGGGGAGCCAGTTCCGGCTTCCTCCAAGGCCGCTGCTAACACCCTCATGAGAAAATGTTCTTCAAGGTGGTAACCTGAGAGGCTTAGAGGCACAACCACCTGGATTTCAAAAGCATGTGCAAATGCCCTGGGGTCTCTCTGAGGGAGGAGGGGGGTGTCTGGAGCTTGCCAAGCCCCCAGGTGGGTGACGAGAGCAAAGTTACAGCCCACATATGGCTGAGCTGAGCCCCAGGGGCTGCCGTCCTCTGATTTGCGGGGTCTCCAAGCTCCAGACGGCACAGCAGTGAGGGTTCTGGCCAGTCTTGCCTGGGGCCTGTCCCTAATTCCGGGAGGGGGTGAGGCACTTCCATCTCTGGTCTGGGGGAGACCTTGGGTCCCTGGCCACATCTCCTCTGCCACCTCAAGCCAGGCTCACCTGGGCACCAGGGTCCACCCCGCCCTGCTCTTGGTGGGGTAGCGGCCTCTGGCAGGGGAGGCCCTGGTATCCCCAGAGTTCGCTGGTGCCAGGCCTTGTTCTAAGCTCTTAGGGCACACCACAGCTCTATGAGGCACCAAGTGCTGACGTCCCCATTGTAGAGAGGTCAGAACTGAGGCCGTGAGCAGCTGCCCAACCCGCAAGACCACAAGGCTCGTGACCTGCGGAGCCAGGATGCCATCGGACGCCAGCTACTGCTCCCCCTGCACAGAGCAGCGCTGCGTGTGAGCTTTGGGTCTGACTGCTCCCATTGTATGGATGTGGAAACTGAGGGCCAAAAGATCACGGGAACAGCGTATCAGCAGGAGGAGCCGGGCTGGATCCTGCTCGCGCCTCTGGCTACTCTGTGTGTCCCCTCTTTTGCCTCTCTCAGTCAGCCCGCGGACCAGCACACAGTAGGCGCTTACCCCGGCCCCATCCAGGTGCCCAAGGAAATGCTGGGAAGCCCAACGTCACCGGTGCCCCTGCCAATGTCAAGGGCGCCGTGCGGAGCCCAGGGACTGGTGGGGGCAAGGCTGTGCTGACTCTCAGCATGGCCACTGTCAGGGGCCCTCCCTGTGCCTCTGTCTCTCCGTGTCTTCACTCCTCTGCTTCACACCCGCGCCCGAGCTCTACACATCTCAAATTAGATTAACCGGGAGGTGGCAGGAGATGCGGTGGTGATGCCAACCAGTAAACAAATCTCAGCCGTCAACGCCTCGCCAGCCCGCGGCCCCAGAGGACCCTTCTAGACACAAATTCTTATTAGACTTGTCAGATCTATTAAAATTCTTTTCACACTTCTGCGTCCTATCAGCCCCATCATTAGCACAGCCCCGGCCTCTGGGAACACCGGGGCCATATTAATCTGCCGGGTGCCCCTGGCCCTGGCCCCCTGCCCCCACCCACTGCAGGGACAGGGAGTGACAGACAGATGGACGGACAATGGCCGGGGTGGGAAGGAAGGTGTGAAGGTGCCCCCTGGCAGCAGCAGAGGCGCGGGGAGAGGGGAGGCCTCCGTGGCTTGCGTCTGGCCCACGTGCCTGTGCCATCCGGGCACACCTGGAAGGGGGCCCGCGTGGGCGGGGCTGCAGGTGCGGCTCTGCGCTCACTGAGTTCAAGGATTCTCGCTGCCGGGTGCCGTCAGGCAAACAACCGCTCTCGGGCTCTACTTCCTCATCTGTGCAATGGGCACAGCCACGTACACGGAGAGGCCGAGACGGCGGAATGCCAGACCCGGAGCAGGTGCCGGTAAGCGGTTCCTTCACCCACAGTGTATGTGTGTAGGACTTAGGTGGCTGTGCGTACACTCTCGCGGGCCAGGGCTCCCATCCGATCCACCTCTGTGTGCGTCGGTCCGGCTGCAGGTGCACCTACGAGCACCAATCCATGCGTGGGCGGGTGCCGCCGTCTGGCCTGAGTGTCTCTCACTCTGCTCTGTGACTTGGAGTCAGGGGGCACGGAGCCCACCGGCCCTGGCTGCGGACTCCGGGAAAGCTGCCCGGCTCCCCTTAACCTGTCGTCTTTGCACCTGCGCTACGCTTATCTGGGAACAGTAACTTTGAAGTCATGTCAATGGCCGGCACTGCGGCTCACTAGGCTAATCCTCCACCTTGCGGCGCCGGCACCCCGGGTTCTAGTCCCGGTTGGGGCGCCAGATTCTGTCCCAGTTGCCCCTCTTCCAGGCCAGCCCTCTGCTGTGGCCAGGGAGTGCAGTGGAGGATGGCCCAGGTCCTTGGGCCCTGCACCCCATGGGAGACCAGGAGAAGCACCTGGCTCCTGGCTTCAGATTGGTGCAGCGCACCTGCCACAACACACTGGCCGTAGTGGCCACTTGAGGGGGGGGTGAACTAACGGAAAAAGAAAGAGCTTTCTCTCTGTCTCTCTCTCTCTCACTGTCTAACTCTGCCTGTCAAATAAATAAATAAGAAAGTCATGTCAATGAGAAACACGCTAAACTGGTGCCCAGGACAGAAGTGAGCAGGTGAGCGGCCAGGCTGGGCGTGCCCCAGGCAGTGTGGACGCACAGCTCCTGCACACATGCTGAGGGAGCCCGGGCCCGCGGCCGTGGGACACACCTGTCCTCCAATGACAGAGGTCAGGGAGATGGCACAATGGAAACTGGAGGTGGTGGAGTCTGGTCCCCGAATGCCATTTCACAGATGGGAAGACTGAGGCCCAGAGAGGCAAGTGTGTGCCTCACCCAAACAAGCAGGTGGCAGAAGAGCAGGCTGCCCTCCGGGCCCGGCCAGCCCCAGCCCACAGCCCAGTCCCTTTGGGTAGGCCTGGAGAAAGCGGCCCAAGGGCAGCTCTAGCTCTCCCTGGAGGAGCTGGGGGGCGAGGGGAGGGAAAAGTTGAGGCAGGAGGAGCTCCTGGCCTCCCCACGCCCCACTCCTCCAGCAGTGGGAACAAACGCGCCTTTCTCGCCTCCTGGGCCCCTTCCCTTTTTTGATCCCCCTCCCCCAGCGCCCCATGCCGGCTGCGGGGTTAATTTTATTTCCGAATCGGGCAGGCGCCTCTGGAGCAGGGCACGGGCTCCGGGTGTGACTAACGCCCGCCCCAGGCCGGCTGCCGCTCTGATGAAGAGCATGTGTGTCCCGCGCCACGCTCGGGCGCATGGGCGGGGTCAGGGGGGTCGCCGGGGCCCTTGGACACTCGCCCATGCACACGTGTGCACCCTCTCAGACACGCATGCGGTCCCACAGCCCTGTGGGGCACACAGGCATGGCACACTCACACCCCCTGCTGCTGGTGCTGCACTCCTACTGACCCACAGCCCACAGGGCACCTGACCTTGCACACACAGCCCCAGACACACACCATGTGCCTGCCTGCACACACACGCACATGTATGTACTCACGCACACACAAGCACGTGTACACACATCCATATGCACATGCCGGAATGCACTGTAACCATACGTGTGCACACACATTCACATACAACCACACATGTGCATCCTATGTGTGCTGTGTGCTATTGTGTGTGTGTACAGGAATGGCCCTGTGCACATTCCTACACACGGCTGTCATACTCACACACACACACCTATATGCCAAGACGCACGCACACACACACACATGCTAAAATACTCAGACACACCCCACACACAGGATGCGTGCACGGCCACACACGAGTCATCACACATCCGGGACAGCCACCTCCACGCACATGTGCAAGCGTGCACACACGCACGGAGGGTCCACGCACACAGCTGGGAGGCGGAGGCCCGCACAGCTGGCTCTCATTTAGCCATGGAGGCCAAGGTCATGTGAGGAAGAGCTGGGGGGCGGTACAGGAAGCAGAGGGCAGAGAGGCCAGGCCAGGGCCGGGGCGAGGGCAGAGGGTCCCTCGGGCTCAGAGGCCCCGCCCTCTCCCCCCGTGGGCCCTTCTGATTAGTTTGACACCAGCAGGTGAGGCCTCTGTAGGGAGGTGGGGCAGGAGGGGAGCCTGGCGACACCCTGCTCCCTGCCCCCGGCCCAGGGCCTGCCTTGCCACTGGCCCCGTACGGAGGCCTCCTCCAGCCGTCGGTCTGGGGGTCTGCGGGTCCTAGCTCCAGGCACGTGGTGCCAAGGGGACAGTGGCCACTGCACACACAGTCCAGGGAGATGGAGGTGAGGGAAAGAGCTCCAGGCTTGGCTCCCAGCCACACCTGGGGCGGGAAGGGTGAGCAGCCCCTCGGCCCCTCGGCGACTGAGCACAACTGGGAAAGCAAACTCCAAGTGTTTGTTTTACATTGATCTAATTTGAATTTTAAAGCTGGCCTTCAATTTAGCTATTTCGTGGTTGGGAAACTTGGAATTCTATTTGGAGCAACTTGGGTGTGCAAATCTACTTTCCTGATTGTTAAGTTTATACAGTTTGAGTATTTCCAGCGAAACTTGCGGTGTCTGGATTTAAAGGGGCTGTACCTGTAAAACACGTACTGCTTGTCACAGACACTAAGTCATTCACTCACTCATTCATTCATTCACCCATCCAGCACAAAAAAGAACATGAAGTCTCCCACTATTTTACATGGAAACAATCCTCTTTTGGATATATGGGATTAAATAAAATACGTTAGCAAAAGCGATGCCACTTGTTTCTTTATACAGTTTAAAATGTGGCGACTGAAACTCATGCAATGACATCTGTGGCCACAGAAACCCAGGTGGAGGGGCTGGGGCCTGGTCACAAGGTCAAGGAGACAACCTTGACTGATGCCCGGCTTAGCGTCCCCTTGGGCCAACCCTGTCTCCTTTCTGGACTTGAACTCAACCATCTGTGACATGCGTGCCCACACCCCAACACCATCTTGCCCTCTCTAGAAACACATGGAGGCCCCACAAGCGGCAGTGGGAGGAGGGGAGGGGAGGGGAGGGGCACTCACTCTGGCCGTACTGGCCGTACTGGTAGCCAGCCACGGGGTCCACGCTGTAGCCGGTGGTGCTGTAGGTGGGCGGGCAGTAGGACTGGGAGGTGGGTAGGCTGTCTCCCGGCTTGATGGAGTCCGCCCGCTGGCTGCAGCTGGCCGAGATGGAGGTGGCCGAGTCCAGGCCGCCGTGCAGCGGGGACAGGGAGAAGTCGGCCTGCGGCTGCGGGGCCACCGCGCCGGGGTTGCTCAGGATGCTCATCACCTGCGGGGGACAGACGGTCAGTGTCGCCGGCAGGACGGCCCTGGGGGAGGGGCGCGGCCTGTGCCGGTTCCTCCCTGCAGGTCCCTGCAGCGTGCCGTGGGGCTGCGGTTTATCTGCCTTGCGCGTCCCATGCCTGAGGAGGTTCCCAGTCTGCAGCATTTCTCCTGCGAAGTCCTGACCCCAGGGCACAGGGCCTGATCACCCCATGCTCCCCAGGGACTGGCTCTGAGACGCACCCTGAACTAGTGAATGAGTCTACGCACGCGTGAGCTACCCACATAGGGGCGCCTCTCCCATCCGCCCGGGGGGCTCTGCTAAATCAGAACCGTGCCTCCTCCATCAGACTGGGGCGCCCCCACCTTCCAACACAAACACGCGAGTACGCTTCTGGATCTGCCCAGCTTCATGCCCCTTCCTGTGCCAGCCTGGCTCTGCTCTCAGCGTCTCTGGACTTGGCGCCTCCTGCCCCACAGCACCAAGTCAGAGCCAAAGCTTTCCAACCGCCTCCTGTGGCGCTGCCAGCCCCCGACGCCCGTGCCCACCCCCGCCCCGCCTGGCCCGGCTCAGCAAACAGGCCCTCCCCATCAGGACCAGCGGGCAGCCTGCCAGGAAGAAGCCCATCTCCAGAAACTCAGCTCAAAAACCAGGTGCTTGGGTCGCTGGGCCTTCACTTACTCATTCAACAAACATGCATGGGTGGTGACTGTGTCCCCAGATGCCAAAGAGCAAGCCACGGTCCCTGCCCTTGGCCGGAGGGGGGTGGGGAGGGCTGGCAGGAAGGGAGGGGGGGAGCCCGGACCTGGTCGGGGAGGACCTAGCAAAGGCCCAGAGCGATGCAGGCCACGAAGAGGCCGCTCACGGGGGCACTCGCCCATCCTGTGGGTCCAGAAACGCATCCGCGGGAGGGGCCATGTGGGCAGCAGGAGTCCCTGGAGACTGGGAGGGCTCGGGGCCTGGGAGTCCAGGGGAGGCGGGCGAGGGCAGGGGCGAGGGGCAAGTCTTTGCGGGGCCCTGGTGACCTCCTGGTGATGCCATTCGTTCCACGAGGCAGTGCAGGGGGGAGGCCCCGCTGGTCACCTGCCCAGCCTGAGCTCCAGACGCACAGGGCAGTCCCCACCAGGCACGCGCTCTGCTGCCTGCCTTCCCCAGGGCCGCCAGGAGACAGCCAGCCTCGGCCGTGGAGACACGACCTTTCCGCTGCCCCCACCCCTGGCACAGGCACCAAGGCCTGGCCACAGACACGGACTCCCCAGGGACAAACCCCCGGTTCCTGCGGGACCAAGGGCGGGGTGGGAAGAGCAAGGTCCCTTAACTAGCACGCAGGGGGAGAGGGGATGCCGGTGGCTGGGACTGAGTCGAGCTCAGCTTGGAATCGCTCAGGAAGTGCCTCCCCTCCTCCCTCCCTCCCCCTCCTCTTAGCTCCCTCCTGTGCCTCTCCCAATCCAGAGGCCCAGGGAGCCGCAGGGGCAGAGCTACAACGCCCATTTCTCTTGTGTAAACACTGAGGCCCGCAAAGGGCCCTTGGCTTCCCCAGATCTCGCGGCAGGCCTGCAAGGGAGCAGCAGCTCAGGCCCCGTTCACCTGCCTGGTCAGAGCTGCCTCTCCAGGAAGGCCCTCCCTCCAGGGACCAGCAGCCAACATCTTCCCGGGCGGCAGGTGGGATGGGGTCCCTCACCGGGGGGCCTGGTCCCTCTGGAAGGCCGGGGCAGAGCCCCCCACTGACTTCCGCCTCTGGGTGTCACTCTGGGGCCCTGAAGTCCCCTCCTTTATCCTTTGCCTCCCAGAGGCGTCTCCACTTAGCGGGTGGGATTTAGGCGGATGAAGCGGCATCGCAGTCCCATGCAGCCGGCACAGGTGCACAGGTAGCTGTCTTGAGTTTTCCAGAAGGAGAGAGAAGCCCAGCAGGGAGGCAGGAGCGGCGGGCACCGTGTGCGTTACTCTGGCCATGCCCAGTATCGTGGGGAGCAGAGGCCAGCAGCGGGGAGCAGCTGCGACCAACTGCGACCATCTGGGTGGGAAGTCCTCGTGCTCGGCCCAGGAATTTGCTGCGGGGGACAATGGGGAGGGGGAGGAGGGCATCCCAGGGGGGCATCTCAGGAATCTGATTCCACCCTGAGGGTTAGGAGACAGGTTCCCAGGCTAGACCTCCCTTTCCACCTACAGTGAGAAGCCAGCACGCACGCCAAGCCCCACCCCACACAAGCATGGACGCTGCTCCCTGTTCGCAGGAGGCCCGGGCCCTAAGAGCAGACCTAGCAGCTCGGGGAGAACGTGCGGGTCCCAGCTTCCGGGGCTATGGCAGGTGCAGGACCCCCAGCCCTGCTTCCGGCCGTCCCTGCTGCACGCCATCCAGATGCGACGAAGGTGGCGGGGGTGGGGGGTGGGGAGAGGACACAGGTGCCTTGGACAGGCTGAGCGCTCGTCCTGTGAGACGACAATATGCACAGAACTGCGGCAAACCTGACCTCATCTCTCGGGAATTCTCCACGGCCCCTTGGAACCTTCCAGCAAAGGCTTCCTGTGATCCGACCTCGGCCCCCTACCCCGGCTCCCCCCACCCCACCTACCCCACACTCTATATCCCAGCTACACAAAACACCATGCGCTTCCTGCACTCGCTCACGTATTCATTCAACAAACAAATCTCACCGGGGGGTACTTGTGCTGGGCCAGGGGCAGGGCGGGACCGTGAGGACAGCACAGAGCTGGCTTTCAGCCAGGCCTGCAGCCTCGGGGCCTGCACTGTGTCTGTTGTGTGCAATGGGCTCCGAGCAGCTCTGCCGAATGCGTGCGCGTTCACCGCATCGGTGTTTTGGAGCACGTGTTATGCACCAGTGCCCTGGTTCCGGGAGCTCTCAGGCTAATGCAGGAGCTGAGAGCAACCAGATAAGTGACAATTTCCGATCCTGATAAATGCTTCGGAGGAAAAACAAGGGGATATGGATTGGGGGGGAGAGTTGGGCAAGGCTTCCCCAGGGAGGTGATGGTCAACAGGGCCAGAAAGAACCAGTCATGGCAAGATACAGCAGACGAGCTTTCCAGGCAGGCAGGTGAATCAGCAAGTGCAAAGGCCCTGGGGTGGGAACACCCTGCAGGCTTAAGAAATAGCAGGAAGGTCAAGGTTGAGAGCAGAAGCCCGGACGCCGCAGGCCTCCTGCAGTCCTTTGTTCACAGGGGCTAGCGAGGCGCCCAGGGGCTCCAGAGGCCTTGGACCCTGGCCGTCACCAGCAGCTCAGAAACAGCTCGGCCCAGGAGCTTTTCCTGTAATGGGATTTGCTCAATGGGATTCGCCCTGGAACATCCAAGCAAATCCACATCTGTGGCTCTTCTGAGTCCCCGGAGGCCTGAGGACCAAGGACTTGCCTTGCATGGGACACACACACACGCACATGCACACACTCGCACACACAGATGCATGGACACACATGTGTTCACATGTACACGCACGCACACACATGTGCCTGCACACTCATGTGTGCACATATGGATACACGCGCTCACATGCACACACATGCACTCACATGTACACATGTGCACACGCACACATACACTCACGTGCACACACAAATACATGCATGCACACACTCGTGTGCACACACACACTTATGCACACATGCACACTCCCACGTGCACACACACCCCGTCTCCAGGCAGGGCAGCACCACGCAGCTGCCCTGGCCCCTCCTCAAGTCCTCAAACCGACGGGCTGATATCGCTCCTGTACTGCAGACGGGGAAACTGAGGCACCGGGCAGCGGCCAGGCTCACCTGAGATCAGGCCGCCGAGACGAAGCGGGGCCAGGCGCCCTCTCTCCCCACCACGGCCCCCCAGCACGCCCACAGCCCTGCAGGCCCACGGGGGGCCCACACCCGCAGCCCGGCTGGCCCGGGGAGTTGGCGGTCCCGCTCGGCACAGATGCAGGAAGCACTTGCCCACGGGGCGGGGCCCCGCCGAGGCCTGGGGCCTGCAAACTTTTGAACTTGAGGAAGTCCCGGCCTGCTGCGGTCATCCCCCCCCTCAAGAATGCTCAGGCCTCTCCCCGGGTGGGTCCCCGCGTTCCCGGTGACCTTGCTCTCACTAATGTATCACTTCTTGCTACGTTACCGTTACTAACTCAAAATCAATACCGACCTCCACATCTGTAAGGTTTTATCTGAAGGCAAATCTCAGGGCTGTCCATCAGGCTGACTGACAGCCATCCCTTCCTCTCCCCCCGCCCCTCCCCCACCCGGCCCCCAGCCTCTTCCTCTCCCTGTGCTCCAAATCAGTCCCAGCCTCAACCAGACTAAACCAACGAGGGGCCAGCCCCACCCTCCCTTCCGCCCGCCCGCTGGGGAGAGGCTGGCAGGTCTCGGGGGTGGGGCCCCCCTTCCACAGCCTCCGCTCGCCGCCGCGCTCCCCTACTTTAAAAGAAGGGGATGGGGAAAATGTAATTAATTCCCTCCGTTCCTGAGCTGGCCCTGAGGGCCTGGGACCGAGGAGGCTGAGCTGTGAGATCTGCACCCTCTGTGATAACCCAGCGCGGCTTTGGGGGCACTGCAGCAATTAGAAGGGGCGATCGCCAGCATGGGGGCTCCGTGGCAGGGGCCGGGTGGGTGGGGGCCGCAGCAGGGTGCGGACGGGAAAGGGGGGCGCAGGGGCTGGGCGCCAGGATCAGCTGCAGGTCAGACAGCACGCTGCCTGGTGTGGGGGAGGGACTCCGAGAGGACAGCAGAGGACACTCGGCCACGCCGTGCAGCCTGGGGGCCCACGCAAGCGTCCGTACTCTGCCACTGACCCACTGGGACCCTGGCCCATGTCTTGAAACTCTGTGCCTCGGTCTTCTCATCTGTGTGATGGGGACTATAATAACTGTAGGTACCTAACTGGGCTTCCTGCAGGGGTAAAATGAGCCCCTAGGACCCTACAACAGTGCTGGTGCAAAGTCTGCTCCCGGTAAACGCGAGGTCCCCTTTCCCCTCCTTCAAGGTCTCTTCTACCTGGATGAGGAGGGAGGTGGGGGAGAGAAGGGGCCCGGCGCCCTGGCCTGACTAGAAAATGATCGCTGAGGAGCAGGATCGGGGGTCGCCCCAGGTCGGGGGTCATCCCTCTTTTCCGTTTTTCCCCAGGGCAGTGGGCACCCCGGGCACACAAGCCCCAGCACGCCCGGCCTGCAGGTGCGCATCTCCCGAGCGGAGGGAGCCGCCAAGGACATGGTGCCGCTGGGGGTCCATGACGTTCCCTGTGCAAAGGCAGACGCACCCAGCTCCGCGCCGCACACGGCGCCGAGCAGCACGCACCCAGCACCACGGGACACGCACGCCGGGTGGCTTTGCACCAAAACCCCCACCAAGGGTCACGATCGGCCTTCAAGTGCACACTCCCTTTTCTTAAAACTCACCACACACACACACACACACATATGTACCTGCACACACACCCAAGACCGGGGAGGCGACTTGTAGGACAGCCACAGACACAGGGGGAGTGACAGCAAACAGTGCCATGTGGCCCTGCCTCAGTCCCCAGCTGGTGTCTAACAGGGCCCACCCACCCGGCACGCAGGTCCAGCTGGGGCCCTGGTTCCCTATCTCTCTTGTTCATCCCCTTGGCTTCCACAAGAGTTGGGGTGCGGCGTGACCTCCGGGGGGAGCCTCTTTCCATCACTGGGGGTGGGGGCAGCTTGCCGAGCTGGGAATGCTTGTCTGGACGGGGTGGGGAACTGTCCCCAGCCTGGGGAGTCGGCCAACACCGCCCAGCTCATAGCTGGCTCTGGCTTCTAAGCGCCCGGAGCCCGTGGGGCCAGGGGGCCGGGGCCGCTCCACGGCCTGCACAGTGACATGGTCAAGTCCCCCAGGTAACTAACTGCAGACAAGTCTGACAACCACGGCTTTCAAGTCATCATGGTTGCTATATACACACAGTGGGTGCACACATGCACACCCCAAAGGGCCAAGACCAGCGCACACAAGACGGCCGCACAGACACGGCCACTCACACGGCACGGTGGGAACACTCAGTGAACCGCACATCGGCCACGCTGCAGTGGTCATCCCACTCATGGACGCATGTATGTTCACGGACACCGCAGCCTCACAATGCCACAGCTCACCTGCCTGCCCAGATCCAGCCCGTGCAGCCCCCAACACCCCCCCCGCCCCCCCCCCCCGCCTTGCCGGTCCTCCTGCCGGCCCCAGCTCCACGCTGGGATTACCGCAAGCGGAGAAATCGCCCAGCCAGCCAGCGGCCACCACCGCGCCCCGGCTCTGCCTCTCAATTCTGCACTAAGAGGATCTGGGCCCCTCCCCTCTGCCTGCCCCCTGTGGACAGCAGTAATGGGCTTCGGGTGCTGACTTGGAGCTTCCAAACAAGATTTCCTGCAGGGCTCCAGCCCCCCCCCCCACCGCTGCCGCCTTCCAGCTCTGCTCGCAGCCTCACACCCCATCCCTGCACTGCCCACCGCCCCCACCAGCCAGCCCGGCCACCACATGCCGCCCTCCCCTCTCCTCCGTCAGCCCACCCGGCTGCTGCGGCTCCCTGCACAAACTCAGCACCCCCTGGAAGCCGTTACCCCACTGCTCAGATGGGGAAACTGAGGCCTATCTACAATCACCTAAGGGATGAGCGGCAGGACTGGGGCAAGAACTCCGGACCCTGACTTCCAGCCCAGGGCTCCCCTCGTACCCAGCTGTGGCCTTCATTTACCATAGACGGCTCAAAAACTGTGTGTGCGCAGTTTTCACGTGTGAGCACATGGAGTGTGCATGCGTGTGCACATGGCACTACCGTGTGTATTTGTGTGTGCTGTGTGTATTGAGTACCTCCCGCGTGCATGTGTGAGCACTGCCTATGTGTGTGCTGTAAGGGTGCATCTGTGTGTGTGCTTGTGAGTCTGTGTGTGCATGAGGATTGCGTGGGGGGTGAGCGCTGCACACGCATGAGGCACATGTCCTGTTTGTCCTTCCAGCCGAAACTCTCACCGAGAGCACGGGTGGGCTCAGGCCCTCGGCAGCTCGAAGGGGCCCGGGGAAAGCCAGGTCACCGACCACCATGTCTGATTAGCACGGGGCTCCCCAGAGCCGACTGGGGAAGACTCCTGGGCAGGCGCTGTGCCAGTCTGCAGCAGAAGGGACTCGGCTCCCCTCGGTGAGAACCTCCGGGCGTGTGCAAAGACCCAGAAGGGCTGAGCGCAGAGACAGCCCATCCCTGGGCTGCAGCCCCGCCTCCAGCTGATGCAGGCTGACCCTAACCCGGTGCACTGCTCATGAGACGAAACTCACACCCACACATGTATTCACATACTCCTATGTGCACACACCCACACACGCATGCACACCCACAACGTGTTCCCTTGTGGACTGGGCCCGGGTGCTCGGGGCAGACTTGTCCTACTCTCAGTGTCTGGCACATAGTAGGTGCCCAACAAACATTTGCTGAGTGCGCAGACTGATGAATGAGTGAGAAAATGAATGAGCAAATTCATGAATGAATGAGTGAGCGAGCAAATGTACGGATGAATGAGTGAATTTATCTGCAGATCCCCAGCACAGGGCCTGGCCCACGGTTGGCTGAGTGAAAACAATGAGCTGAGGGGTCCTGTGGCATGCTCACAACCCCTCCCCAACCCAGTGGATTTCAAAAAGCCCCTTCCCCACCCTGGGGGTCCTCAGAGGCTTTTAGTTAAAGGTTGCCTGCAGGTGGTGGAGGAGAGGGTGGACAGAATGGCTTCTCACTCACTAAGAATCTCACACACACACACACACACACACACACACACACACTTCCAATGTTTGGTCTATAAGGCGGCAACCTCTGAGTATCTAGAAAAATCTAGAAACATCTGAGACTTTTGTGCCCCCCCCTCCACTCCCCAGGCGGATCCTGGGTTGGCCCCAGTCTGAAGACGCCCACCCGTGCCAGGATGGGTCCAGGGGCTCTGGGCCCCCGACAGTTGCTGGAGCTGGTGGGATGCAGGGGGATTCAGAACCCATCTCTGATGGCGCGATAAATGGCAGCCGGGGGATTAGAGCGACTGGAGCAGCGGCGGCGCTGGGGACGGAAGGGGCCGATCGCCGGCAAAGATATGACTATTTAAAGATAATGATTGCATAAATTTAATTAGCACACTTTCACGCGGCAAATGGCCGTTTTGTAATTAATGTATCTTGCCTTACTAAGCATGAAAGAGCCCGTCTCCCCCGCCCTCCCCCACTCCCCCTCCTCTGCAGCCCTAATGAAAGACAGAGAGCAAGTGACAAAAACAGTTTGTCAGCGGCTCCAGGTGTCAGGGGCCTAATTGACTGAGTGGAGGCGGGGGGGGGGGGGTCTCCTTGACTCTGGCCCCAGCCCAGGTTGGGAGAGAGGAGGACCAGGAGGCCTGGGCTCACAGCCCCCCCACCCCGGGCGTGGGTGGCGGGAGGGGGTCCCGGCTGGTAATTGTCGCAGATGAGGATGTAGATTGGCTGTGGCAGGGGCTGAGTGGTGGCAGGAAGGCCTCGTTAGTGCCTGGGCAGACAAGCTGGCACTTATCACAATGCGTTAGGGACTCCTGGCCATGATCGCCCAGGCCCTGCCGGCTCGCTCCAAGGAGCAAAGTCCATCCGCGCGTGGGCCTCAGCTTCTGCGTGTATGAACTGGCCCCTGGCTACTGAGATGTTCGCATGGAGAAGTCACAGGTTTCCGTTAGTAAGCACCTACTGTGTGCAGGCAGCACCACCAGCTGTCTAAAAGCCACTGGCTCAACGACCGACGTGTTCGGTCCCTGAAACGAGGATGCGCCGTGCTTCCGTGCCCGGTGCTGGCTGGGCGCTGGGAAGCTGGGGAAAGGCTCCTGTCCACACCTTCTGGCAAAATCAAGAAAGGGCCAGCATCAAACCGTCCCAGATTCAAGGAACGTGGGTATAGTGAAAAGTGCTCCACTCTACAGATCAAGAAACCAGGCTTTAGGATACAACACAGTTTGTCCCACCCGCACCATCAGCAAGTGGTGGGGTGGGGATCAGGACTCGGAAGGTGTGACTCAAACGCCGATTCTCTTGTCATTGACCGGAGGGACTCACTGCGGGGCCGGCTCAGCCTCCTTCCCGCCCCCATGGTACCATCCCGCACAGGGGGACCGAGAAGCCGAGTGGCTCCACTTGGCTGTCAAGTGCAACGCTGTCCCTCCAAGTTGAGGCCACCTGGCTTTCCTGCAAGGTGCCCAGGTGACAGAGTGGACAGGGTTTGAGCTGCATGTCCACCTCCCGCACCAGGGCCATCCTGGGACCACGCCTAGGCTGGCCCCGCATAGCCCTCCACAGTCGCCATCAGCTGCCTCCACTGCCCACTGCCGGGCTCAGCCACAGGAGCCCTCAGCCCCTTCTTCTCTGAGGCAGGCAGAGCAGGGAGGCCTGGAGCCAGCCTGGGCTGCAGGAGCAGGGCCCGGCCAGCCCTCTCCCGGACCAAATTCAATTTCGAACCTTAATGACTTTGCAGAGCAGCGCAGGAGCGCGCTGACGCCACTCCTTTGCCGGCTGGGTGGTTCCCGGCCGGGCCACCGAGTGCGCAGCGGCCTGAGCCGGGAGAGCCCTGGGCCCCATCGAGAGCGGCGGGGGCGCTGAGCGAGTGAAAAATGTCAGAGCAAATTGCTCTTGACAGCGTTAATATCTGCACCTCATAGCAATAATTACATGTAAATAAATAGCAAAATCACACTCAGCTGGAGGCAGCTCGGGGAAGACAGGCGCGGCTAAGGACCAGCTGGGGACCCGCATGGCTCTGCTCCATTCTTCTCTCTCCTTCTTGGAGTCTCCTCCCCTCTCCCCCTCAACCAGGGGAGGATCCACAAGACCCTGGCTGCTCAGTTCAAACAGAAGGGAAAAGAAACTACGTGGGTCCCCTGTCCTCGCAAATGGTGCCATCCAGGGTCCCCCCTACTGCAAATGGCACCATCCAGCTGGGGGGCAATAGCAACAGCTGGACTGAGCAGCCCCCCAGCCGCTCCCTTCCCTCTTTTTTTTTTTTTTTTTTTGACAGGCAGAGTGGACAGTGAGAGAGAGAGAGAGAGAGAAAGGTCTTCCTTTGCCGTTGGTTCACCCTCCAATGGCCGCCACGGCTGGCGCGCTGCAGCCAGCGCACCACGCTGATCCAAAGGCAGGAGCCAGGAGCCAGGTGCTTCTCCTGGTCTCCCCTGCGGGTGCAGGGCCCAAGCACTTGGGTCATCCTCCACTGCACTCCCTGGCCACAGCAGAGAGCTGGCCTGGAAGAGGGGCAACCGGGACAGAATCTGGTGCCCAGACCAGGACTAGAACCTGGTGTGCTGGCGCCACAAGGCGGAGGATTAGCCTAGTGAGCCACGGCGCCGGCCATGCTCCCTCCCCTCTTTCCCTGTGCCCCTTGCTCCATCTCGGGTCTCTGCAGGGCAACGCCTCAGAAACCCGCGCTACCTGGGCATCCCTGTGACTCCGCCCAGCCTTGCTCTCCAAAGAGCGACCCCCGATGCAGGTCTTCCCCCGCTCCCCCCTTCCCCCGCTTCCATCACTGCTCCACCTCCTCATCGCGCAGACCCTCGACACCCCTGTCATCCTGGCTTTCCCCCTTCATTCCTAGCAGCCAGCTGGCCGTCGTGGGCCATGCAGTCACAAACGAAACATGGCGCAACTTCCTGGAGAGAGTCACGTGACGCGACGCTCACTTGTCAGATCATGATTAGCCAACACAGAGGGCTCCAGGCGGCAAGGACCCCAAAATGCACTCACATCTCAAAGGTGATGCAGGCAGCCCTGCGCCTCTGGTCCCCAAGCTCAGCCACCACCAGGGTGCTTGGAAGCGCTGTGTGCACCAGCCTGGAGAGCATTGTGGGGAGGAAGCTGCTGGAGACGCTGTCTCCGACCAGTCACCTCTCGCGGCCCCACTCGGGGGCCTGGGGGCTCATCAATTCCACGAAATCCGCCAGTGGAAGCTGCTCCACGTCTGGACCCCCAGTACCTGGCAGCAGGACCCCGGGGGGAGTTTGAGGAAGGGAGAAAGGAAACGAAAAGGAAGCAAAAGGCAGGCAGGGAGGGAGGGAGGGAGGGAGCCAGGGGAGGAGGCGGCGGCTGCTGAGCCCAGGGAGGCGACACAAGGCAAAAGGAGCCCAGTGCTCCCTCCCCAGAGCCGGCTCAGGGTCTCAGCCCCTCCCCAGCTGGAGCCAGGGGCCCCTGGCGCCCCTGCCTGCGAGGTGCCACAAAGGAGGCACCGAGGAGAGGCCACAAGGGAAGCCCTGGGAGAAGGAGCAGAAACGGCCCTTCCAGCGCCGCCGCCGCCCTGCCTGCCTGGCCCGCACAGGGCAGGGAACGCGGGCGCCATTCTTTGCGAAACAAGTATCTTCTCTGGAGCAGCCCCCCATCCCACACCTTCTGTTTAGCTCACTGACTAATCCACTTATCGAGGATAAAGCGCCTGCGAATCCCCATTTGATAAAGAAAGCTACAAAATTAACAAAACCGTGCCCACGGCACCGACGCACCAAACAAACAAGGCTGTGGACGCGCACAGAGATGCTGTCTTGTTTCAGTGCCCGCGCCCGGGAGAGATGCGGGAGGAGATAGCGGCGTTCTGCTGGGGCTGGCGCCGCAAGCGGGGAAGGCGGTGCCGTGGGTTCCACGGGAAGGGAAAGGGCCCGGGAATGGGCCCCTGCGCGGTCCTGGAGTCCACGCAGCCCTCCCCAACCCGGCCTCAGCTCCGATCCCAGCCTCACCTCCAGACACAGCGTTTGCAATCATACCCCGTTTCGGGTCGGCTCCGCGCCAGCTGGTGTTGTAAGCACTTGAGCCGTGAACCCACCTACTTCTCACACACCCCGGCAAGCAGGTACTGCTGTTGGCCATGTTTCAGGAGAGGAGCAAACGGACGCACAGAGAGCTCAAGTCACCTGCCCAAGGTCACACAGCTGGGAACCACGGCCCCCAACTTCAATAATTCTCTCCAATCCAACATGACAGATCTCACTCTGCACTCCGTCCTCAGTCTGACCGCGGTGCCACAAACAGCAAGGATCTGGTCTCCACTATCCACGGTCCCCTCCTCTATCATCTGCACGGCTCCCTGCACTACTGACAGAGTCCATGTTTGCAGCCCACGTGTGCAGCCCACGTCCACCCTTCGTGGCACCCTCGTCACGGCTCTGTGGGCTCCCCAGATGCCCCCGCAGCCTCTCTGCTTTGCCCCTGGTGCTGCAGGATCACCAACACCACCAGAGCCCAGAAGGCAGAGGCTGCAAGAGCTGTGGCTTTGAGAGTTCTGCTCTCGGCTTCCGGTGGCCAGAGGAGGGCGTGTCCAGAGGGAGGGAGGGCGTGGCCAGAGGAGGGCGTGTCCAGAGGGAGGGAGGGCGTGTCCAGAGGAGGGCGTGTCCAGAGGGAGGGAGGGCGTGGCCAGAGGAGGGCGTGTCCAGAGGGAGGGAGGGCGTGTCCAGAGGAGGGCGTGTCCAGAGGGAGGGAGGGCCCGGAGGGGTCGTGCTTTACCCCTGTGCTGCCCCCCCCCACCCACCAGCCCTGGCTTGGGGAGGAGGGGCTGGTCCCAGGAGTGGCGGGCTGGGGACATCAATCACAGGGGAGCACCTGTCAGGGTGGCATCCGGGACTAAAAGGAAACACTTGGCAGGACAGGACGTCTCAGCCCAGGCTCTGGGACCAGCCACCGCCACACCAGGGGGCAGGCCAGCTGGGGTTCAGACCCGGGCAGGCCCCTTTGCCATGGACACCTGGACTCTGAGTGCAGGAAGAGGCTGAATAAGGGCGCGGAGGGGAGCGGCTGTGCCAGGTGACTGTGTGGGGGACAAAGGGACCTTTCCCCGGGGTGGGGAACCCAAGGCCACAAGAGCTGGGAGCCCGTGGGACTGGAATCTTCCAATCTGGGTTTTCTGACTGCACAGCTGTGACTGGATCCCCCGTGTGGAGCCCTTGCACCCATTCTCTGCACCTTCCCCGCAGCTCAGGGGTCGCCCCCTGCCCCGGCGTGCACCCCAATGTGGCCTCCGACCCTCCTTGCTGGCCTCCGCCTCTCCCTGCCGCTCCGCTCCTGTTTCTGTCCTGCCCCGTCTCTGGGTGCCCATTTCTCCCATTTCTCTGTCTCTGGATCTCCCTCCAACTCTCTCTCGCCCTGCCTCTCTCTCTCCCCCCTGCCTTCACGACTGTATCCATCTCTCATGTCCCTGACCCTCCTGAGTGTGGGCATGGCGCCATCTGTCCCCTCCCCACCAGCACCTCACCCCTGGCTCTCCCCGGGCCTCTGCCCCAGCCCTGCCTCCCTCCTGTGGTAGGCACCTCCCACACGGGCCCAGGAGCACGTCAGGAAGCCAGGCCTGTCCCTGGTGCAGCCGCTCGCCAGTGTGGTTTGGACACTGCAGGCTGGAGGAGCCCTTGGCTGCCTCCAGGCCTCAAGGCTCCCCCCGCCCAGGACTTTTCCCTTCTGCATGCCTGCTGTCCGAGCTGGTGCCCTCTGCGTCACAGCAGGGAGCCCACGGGACATCTGAGAGCTGGGAAGGAGAGCCGGGCATGAGAGGCTCACCCCAGCCGTGCTTCCCGGTGTGCCGTCAGCCACCTGCACGCACATCCCTGGGGGTCTTCTGCCCTGCACCAGACCTGCAGTGGCCGGGGTCGAGCCCCTGCCTCTCCTGACTGCAGAAGGGCACGTGGTCCCTGCACAGACCCGGGCCTGGGAGCCTGCCGCTGTCCCTTGCAGCTCATGGCGGGCTCTGCTTCTCTTGAGTCTGCCCAAGACCTCAGGGCTCAGCAGGGGTGAAACAGAGAATGGGAGCAAAGGCGCTTCATTGACCACGCGGCTCCGAGCTAAGGGGTACAGACACTGCTATTGCGTCAGCCAGGACTGGGGCCGGACAGCAGCCCCCCCCCCCCCGGCCCCGTTGGGGGTCAAAGCAGAGTACGACCCCCATGGGGACAGCTGCTTCATCCTTGAGACCAAGAGAGGGCAAATGGGGCTGGTTGGGTCAGCAAGCTGGGGAGGTAGGGGAGGGGAGGGGAGCCCCTGGGCGGAGGCTCAGCGGCTTCTGCGCTGGGCATCACGTCTCAATTTCAGCCTGGACACGTCCCCTTTGTGATAAGACACTTGCCAGGGCCCTCGTGGGACCTTAATCCTCTGATGCCGCTGGTCAGAGACCCCGGGTCTGGTCACAGGGTCGCATTCATTTGGCTTGGGGCCAGCTCCACCCGGCAGTCCTCAAAGGTCTGGGGAACCGAGCGCTCTGAGTCCTCAGGCTCTCTGCTGGCCCCTGCAGCGACAGCCAGCAGGATGGGGGGACAGCAGCAGAGCCAGGTACGGCTCCCCCGCCATCAACACCTTTCCCAGGTCTCCTCCCTGTGCGGCACCGGCCGGTGCCTACACACCCGCACGGCTGCCTCTCTTGGATGTCGAGCCCGGGGAGCAGAGGCAGAGAGGAGCGCAAGTTATCCATCGGCCCCTTAAGTGGTGAGGCCACGGCCACAGCCACCCCGCCCTTCCTGGGCCGTGGACGGGTGCGGCCTCTGCCAGGACCATGAAGCGGGGTCATTTCCCGAGGGGCCCCCAGTAATGAAAACAGACCTTTCTTTATAAACAATCACTTTCTTTATAAAGGAAGGAGGAGCAAGGTTCTGATGCTATTGGGGTGCACAGGGATCCCCGAGGCATTTGAAAGGCTGGTGAGGGCAGGCAACAGGGCCTCAGGTTCTCCCTGGGCGAGGTTCACAGGCCGGGAGGGGCCTCGCTTCGCGGCGCTTCCAACACACGGAGCCTTGACTTTGAAGCACACAGCCACAGCGGTGGGCTGCAGGGTGCAGCCTGGGCACTCAGATTTTTGCTAGACTTTCCAGATCCTTCTGACACAAGGTCTGGAGACTGCGGACCGTGACTGCCCTCCCTCGAGGAGGGCGCAAGGTCCTGCAGGCTGTCAGCTGTGGTCAGGAATCTGCTCACAGCAGCCCGTAGCCCCCAGCCCCCAGCACCACCAGAATCCTGACCTGCCCTTGACCTCTGACCCCTGCAGGCCCCCCAAACCCACTGGCTCTTGTCAGATCCCAACAGCGCCCCAGAGCTTGGAGGTTTGGGGTGGGAGCCCATGGACTCCTTTGCCACCTCACTTTGCCACTCCACAATGAACCCCACTTGTCAAGGACAGGGGTCAGAGGGCAAAGCCATGCCTCCAGGTGCCCTGAGCAGCCGCAGTACCCAGGCACTGGGGGCCACAGGACCACCCCCCGCCCCACCTTTGCCAGGACAGCCCCTCCTTTCCGGAGTCTCCTGACCCAGGCTGGTCTGCTTGCTGTCTGTGGCCAAAGGCACTGGAAGGCTCTTGAGGCCAGGGGCCAGGTAGCACACCTGGGACCCTCGGTGCAGCTGGCAGGGGAGAGAGGGGACGCCAGGAGGGTCCCACGGAGGCCCAGGTGGGCGAGGCGGCCCTCACAGGGCGCCGGGGACACCAACCCCAGGCAGCTTCCTGCTTGCTTTCTAGAGGGAGTGCTCAGAGGCCCAGCTGCTTCCCCGCGGGAGGGCAGTGCTGTGGCCCCCAGACTTGAGGAAGCGACCCAGGAACTGGGAGGAGAGGGGCGGGAAGGCTCCAGGCCAGGGAGTGTCCACTGCAGGGGCCAGCGGGGCAGGATGAAGGGGTGGGAATGGGGAATGGGCCCTGCCTTCCCAAGGAAGCCAGGGAGCTCGCGCGGCCTGGCCGGGGCGCGGACGGTGGAGGCGGCCCCGCGAGCGGCCGCGCGCGGCTCCCCGACGCCAGGCCTGGGCCGCGGGAATTAAGCGGCCGCCGAGCCGAGCGCGCCCTTATCTCGGGGAGACAGTTGTTGGGAATCACTTTGACTGAGTGGTTTTGTCTCCCTGCATTTTCCACTGTCAGGCGGCCTCGGGCCATGGATCAAAGGCGCGGTGGCGGCGGCGGGGATGGCGGCAGAGCGCGGGGAGGGCGGAGCACAGGTCCCACCCGGCCCAGTCCCCCCTCCACGCCGCCGCCTCGCCTCCTGCACCCTGCTCGGCCTGGCCTGGGTCGCCGGCCGCGGGCCGTGGAGTAGAGCAAGCGTGGCGGCCGGGAGAGGCCCCGGGGGGTGGGGGCGGGGAGAAGGGGGACAGGAGTGGGAGGGGTGGAGGAAGAATGGGGGGTCGCCGAAAGCAGGCACAGGAAATGAAGAATTGAGGTGCTGCATATGAGCCAAGGGAGAAAGAGGGAGGAGGGGCAGGCCTGGGGGAGGGGAGGCGAGGACCCCACCTGACCAGGTGTAGGGGATGATGTGGAAGGGGTGGTGGGAGGTGGGGGAAGTAGGCGTAGGCAGCAGAAGGGGGAGGGGACACACAAAGCAGCCATCCAAGGGCCTGTCCCATCACGGAAAGTTCTAGGTTCAAGGGCAGGACTGGGAGGCAAGCATGGCCGGAGGAGAAAGTGGAAGGGCCCGGCTGGGGCGGTGGCTGACCCCTCCCCTCGGAGCTCCTGGGGCCCTCAGGCCTGCCCCAGCAATGCGGGGCTGGGGGGACAGCCGCCAGCTCCCCGGGTTCCTGGAGCCCCAGGGGAGGCACTGCTCCAGCTGTTTCCTCCCGAGCAGCAGCCAGTTCCCTTGGCACAGCTTCCTGGTTGGGGGGGACGGGGGGCTCACACCTGTGCCCACTGACAAAGGTGCCAGGAGGTGGCAGCTGGGGAGAGGAGCCAGAGAGAGGAGGACCAAGAACCAGCCGGAGCCTTGGGGCTCAAGTGTGGCAGGGAAGGCACCTACGGGGGGAGGCGGGGAGGCAGGGAGGCGCAGGGGCCAAGACTGGATCAGGCTGGTGGAAAGACGCTGCCGGCGCAGAGGGGCCGGGGAAGACGCCCTGCACCAGGAGGCCGAAGCCCTGGGCCTGCACCACCTCCCTGCGACCTTGGCCCGAGCCCCAGAGCCCCCACCCCAGGGTGTACACATGTTCGTACCCCGTTTGTCTGTACGACCACACGCACGCCTCAGACTGGCTCCGTGTGCTGCCGTGTGCTGCCGGCAGCCCCCTCCCCGGGGCCAGGGAGCCGAGGCCGGGAAGAGCTTGTCTGGAGTCGCACAGGCGGGAAGGGACCGTGCTGGAGTTGGGCCCCGACTGCAGGAGTCTACAGCCTGTGTCTTGGTCTCTGCTCTCTTGCTTCTGACAGGTCCTGGGGGTGGGGATCAAAGAGGCACGCGCGGGGACCCCCAAGACCTCCCCCAGAGGGTGGGAAACACCGCTTTACTGATGCACACACTGGCTGAGAGCACAGTGTCATAGGTCAGGCAGGCTGGGTTCAAGGCCAGGCCCCGCCACTCGTCAGCCACCGACCCAGGACAAATTATTTAAAATATCTGGTGCCTCTGCCCCCAAACCCCGATTTAGAGACAGAAATAATTCCTCCCCCAGGGCCTGTCGTAAGGGAGCTAATCCACACAGCAGGCTGTGCTCAACAAGACTGAACCACTATTATCATTATTTAATAATAGTTGTCAGGTACTTTTAATATACTCATAAAATACGGCAAACGCACAGGCAAGTACAGCTAACCCACCGCAAGGCTTCCAGGAAGTGGCTTAAGTCTTAAACAGTAAGGCAGGGCTGGGTTTGAGAGGACACGGGGAGGTGGAGACAGTGTCCCAGGCCAAGCCAGCAGCAGGTGCACAGCTCGGAGCCAGACCCTCACACTCGCCGGCGCCTCTCTTACCTGCAGCCTTGCCCGGCCTCCCAGGTCCAGTTGCCCGGCCGTCCCAGCCAGCCTCCCTCCCACCAGGGACCCCAGGGACGGGCCTGCGCCGCGCCGAGTCTGCCTGCGGTATTAATTGCTAATCTCCCTCATTTGCTTTCCCTCTATCTGCCGGGCCTGTCTCGTTTGGAGCCCTCGTGCTAATCAGAAAGAAGAACAAATCCGCTATCTGAATTCTTTCCCAGAAAGCCAGCTCTGCACCGCTAAGCCCTGGCCTGCAGGGGAGGGCCCCAGGAGGGCAGGGAGGAGGTTCAGGACGTGGGCCTGGGAGAGCCGGCCCTGCCCACAGAGCTGGCAGCTGGGGCTCCCGTGTGGGCCCCAAACCCGTGGCATCTCAGGCTCTGAGAAGGCAGGCCCTTTGTGCCCAGGCCGCCTCTTCCATTGCACAGTTGGGGAAACTAAGGCCCGGAGCAGGGAGGCATCTCCGAAGCTCACACAGAGGGCGAGAGGCACAGCGGGGAGGGAACTCAGACCGCTTGACTTTCCACCCTGTGCCCGGCCCTGGCCTGCAGGCTCGGGAATGCCCCGGGCTGGGCAGGGAAACCTAGCGAGACCTCAGGAGTTCAATCCCTCTTCCGGGCACGGATTCGCAGAGAGGGGAAGCCGGTGACACAGGAGGCTCCGTGTGCCAGGCGCGGTACCGGGCGCTCACCCAGCCTCAGCGGCTGTCACAGCGCCACAAGGTGCATGGGGCAGGCCCCAGTTTTCAGTCGAGGACAGCAAGGCTCCGGAAGCTCACATCGCTTGCCTGGGATCACACAGCAAACAGGGAGCAGAGCGGGATTCGAACCCTGGTCTACAGGGTCATTCTGCGGCGTCCTTGATGCCGCCGAATCTCCTTCTGGCCCCCTTTTCCAGGAAGCCCTCTCTTAACCACGGCCTGGCTTCTCCACACCTGCCCTGCGCTCCCTGAGCGGGGACCACAGCAGTTTCTGTAATCCATCTTTTGGGATGCGGGGGTACGGTCTCCCCAGAATGCACCACGTGTGTCTGTGTGCAGCCTCCCTGGATGCCGTGGAACCGAAAAGGGACCCTGCGTGCCGACAGCGAAGCGCACCCCCGGCAGTCCCCGGCCCCCGAGTCCTCACCGCTGTGTCTCATCAGGGCTCGCCGACAGCTGCTGCGGGCCTACTACGTGCCAGACACCGAGTCATGCGTGTCACCAGAATGTATCGTCGCACATCGAGTCCCGTGGTGCAGACTGAGCACTGTGCCCCGCCCCAGCGGGCAAGACATGGCAACGCCTTGACCGCGCCCCCTGCCCCAAGCAGTCTCCCTTCCCCTCCCCCACCCACGTGCCGGGGCCTTCCCTCCGCCCACACCTTCTGCAGGTGCGGGGTGGAGTGGGTGCAGGTGTCCCAGATGTACCAAGGAGACCCGTGTCTCCTGCTCAGGCTCGGGGAGGTGGGCAGACAGGAGAAAAGGCCAGGCTCCCGCTCCTCCTCCTCCTCCTCTTCCTCTTCCTCCCCCCCCCGCCCAGCGTCACCCCAGAAGCGTGGGCAGGAGCTCCAGAGCCTGGAAAGTTCCCGATCCCAGCCCCGCCCTCTGCCCGCCGCCCCCAGGAAAAGGGGGTGAGGGAGGCAGAGACATAAACAGGGCTCTGTTTTCACAGCGGCTGAGGCCGGAGCGGCGCCCTGATTGACACCGGCAGGTGGTTTTGTTTGGTGAGGAGCCGCCGGGGGAAATAACTCAGCTTTTCCCACCGAGGGAGGCTAAGCGTGGACAAAGGCAGGGCGGCTTCCGGACCAGCGTCTTGGCAGGCCCCGTCCGGACCGGCTCAGGGAGCCCAGGCCCGGGGACTCAGGCATCGCCTCTGCCACGGGCAGCTCCACCGGCCAGGCGAGAAAGGGCAGGGGCCTGGGGAGCGGCCGTGTGCCCCCTTCCCCGCCGTGGGTGCCCTGCTCGGGGCTCGGGCGAGGGTGGGAGGTCTCTGGGCCAGGCTCTCGCTGGGCACAGTGACAACGGCTGGGGAACGCAGACGCTGAAACTGCCACTGGCCTTTGCGGCCAACGCACCCCGGGCCCCTCCCCCCCAGCACCCCCACGGTCCGTGGGGGTGTGCGGCCGTGACTCAGGTTTTTCCTGACCCTGGGAAAAATCACTCAGGGCTCGCTCATGGCCTTGCAGCCTGAGCCCAGCCCAGCGAAGCTGCCCCTCCCCCACCCCATGGCCCAAGGGCGGGGACCTCTGTCCCTGCTGCAGCCTGGTGCCACCTGCGCCCTGGCACCCTCTCTTCCCCAGACAACCCTGCATTGCCCAGGCCGGGAAACCAGCTAAGCCTTTCCCAGCGGACCGGAGACAGTAACAGAGAGAGAGGCGGGGGGGGGGGGGAGTTAGGGGCCGGGGCCAAGATGGAGGGCACAGAGGATGCATATCCACCAACCACCTGCTATGCGCCAGGCGCTCAGACTTCCCCTTGGTCCTCACAGCGCTCCTGAGAAGGTGGGGTCATCACCCTCATTTTCAGAGGCGGAAAGGGAGGCTCAGAGAGGGTAAGCAAGCCGCCCAGGGTCACACAGCAATTCAGCTCAGTGCAGAACCAGGACCCCCGACTCCGCCGCTGGCAGCAGAGGCTTTGCAGTTTCTCTCACTGCAGGCTTCCCCCAAGGCGGGGCCCAAGGAGACCCTGCGAAGGCCCAGGGGACTCCAGCAGGCGGCAAGAGCCTCGCCCAGGGAGGGAGAAGCGAGGCGGGCCGGGCGGGGCACAGGCGAGCGCGCGGCCCGGGTTAAAGCCCCGTGTTCCTACAACCCGCTAAGCCGGAGAAATGAATTCTGATCCTTCCAAAACCCAACCTTGGAGAATGTGTGCGAGAGGGGTCTCATTCAGGGGGCAGGAAATCCTCCGCGCCTCCTCCCGACGCCCCGGTAATGCCAGGATGTCCCCAATCTGCTTTGAGGAATGCAGAGATTAAGAATAATAAAAAAATTGCAATAAAATATGTGTGAAGGAGGGGGTAATTGTGGACAAACGCAGCATTCAAATTCATTTTTCAGCTCTTTTACACACCATTTCAATCTTATTTTCTGCTTGTTAATGAGATCTTGTTGCCTGGGCTAGGCAAAACCTTCCAATATCACGACGTAATTGCACATAATTTTCTCTCCTACCAGTGATTTGCATCAGTTTTTTAAAAATTCTGGGCTATTTAACACCCCTCGGTCCCCCTCCCCGCCTTCCTGCCTACAAATCTCTCGCTCCCTCCTCCTTCCTCGTCCCTGGTCCAGCAAGACTTATTTTAAATGCTTATTACAGCCGCAGTGTCGCCCATCAAGGGGCGGGAACAGAGGGGAGGTGAGAGGGGGCGGAGACTCGCCCGTGCCCCTCTTGCCCGCCTGGCGGCTCCGAGTCAGAATCCGGTCCCCGCCGCTCACAAGCTCCGTGGCTTCGGCGAGTTCCTCAGCCTCTGTGGGCTTCCCCAAGTGTGGGGCCTGCGTGACCTGCGAGACGGCAGGCGGCAGGTGCCAATGCGGCCCCGCCCCCTGGGTGCACAGGGGGTGGGGGCGGGGGTCTCCCCTCGCTGGGCGGACTCCGGGAGGTCTCCGAGGACGCAGGGTGGCAGTGCCGGGCCTCTGGCGTCGAGAGGCACCCAGGAGTCCCCGCTCATGAAGACACTCAGTAAAGCTTTGCACTTTCTCCATTCTGGTCTCAGACACGGGGGGAGTTTGGTGCGCGCGGAAACAGGCTCTGAACCCAGCCTCGCCGTTCCTGCCCGTGGCCTCGGTCCTCACCTGCCCTGTGCGGGCCACTGAACCAACCCAATGGCAGGGTGGCCTTGGGGGCTGCACCGTTCCCACCCCAGCGCTGCCCCTTTCTAGAACCTTCCATGGAGCCTGGCCCATGGCACCTATCGGTCTGACGGGCAGATGACCCTGGACAGGGCAGTTCCCTGATCCGTACAGCAAGGATCATGAGATGGCTGTTGAGATCCAGTGAGTGAAAGGGGCGCAACCTGAGGCCCTGTGGGTGCCAGCCCCGGCCGGCACCCACTCCACGGCACAGGAGAGCGGGGGTGGGGAAGCAGACAGGAAAGGCCTGTTCATGGGTCTGAGCTGCCCACTGAGCTGCTGCTTCCCTCCCTTCAGTGCGCATGCGCCGGGAGGGGTATACGCATGGGCGTCCTCCCCTAGGGGCCCGCACTTTGATGCCAGAGAGGAAGAAGGAGACGCTGTGGGTGAGGGACGACGAGGAGCACGCGATGGCCGTGGGAAGACGGGGAATTCCCCTAGCACCACGCAGCTCGGGAACCCAGGGTGTGGGGGACCCGGAGCCCTGGGGACCTCTGACCCGCAGTGTGAATCTAGAAAAATGTCGGGAAACTGGGCCCTCTCTAGGCCTCCGTTCTAAAAGGGGCCAGCATCGTGGTTCAGTGGGCTAAGCCTCTGCCTGCGGCGCCAGCATCCCAAATGGGCGCCGGTTCTTGTCCAGGCTGCTCCTCTTCAGATCCAGCTCCCTGCTGTGACCTGGGAAAGCAGTAGAAGATGGCCCAAGTGCTTGGGCCCCTGCACCCACGTGGGAGACCCAGAAGAAGCTCCTGGCTCCTGGCTTCAGATCTGCCCAGCTCTGGGCTGTTGCAGCCATTCGGGGAGTGAACCAGCGGATGGAAGACCTCTCTCTCTCTCTCTCTCTCTCTTTGCCTTTCCTTCTCTCTCTGTAACTCTGCCTCTCCTGGCTCCTGACTTAAAACATTCACATGACAAAGTGCGTCTTTTGTCCTAACTGGCTTGAGCTGCTCTCCAAGAGCCATTTTGCAAGCACTGAGGGGGCGGAGGGGGCGGGGGCGGGGGTCTGAGTCCCACCCTGGGACACACCTCTGCCCTGCACCTCTGCAGGGGAACCAGTGTGCACGCTGGGGTCACCTGTGGACTGTGGGTGTGGACTGCGGGCGTGGTCCCCGATCCCAGAAGGCTGCGGTGTGGGGGCTGCAGGGATTACGGGGAGACCCAGCTTCTGCCCTGTGACTCAGCTCTGCCCACCTGCCCCTTTCTCCCCCGCGGCAAAGACTGAATGAGCCCCTCCCTCCACCGCGGTGAAAGGTCAGACACGCGGACTGTGACTCCTCCTAACCAGAGGGCAAGGGCAGTGTTAGGATCCCAGGCTCTGGATCCTGGCTGTAGCCTCTACATGGGGTACAAAATGCTCAGGACAGGGTCTGGACGTCACCAGGCTCCCGGAAGTTGAGCTGTCCTGTTGGCTCTGGCGCTCCACGCCCTGTGTGGACGGCTCGGCGGTGGTGTTTACCGTCTGTGCTTGAGCCCCGCGAGGGCGGGGATCTTCGCCTCTGACACACAGTGCACTGGGTAAATATTTGCAGGGCGCGGAGCTAGGGGAGTGCTGATCCGTGGGCAGTCTCTCCACGGGCCCCTGAGGCTCGGCGGCCTCCACTTCCCAGGCTGGTCTGAGACAAGGGACTGGGGTCGCCCTGCTGCAGGGGGCACGGCTTCCCCACGGGCAGCTGCAAGCCACAGTCAGGGCTCGCCAGGTGCTCTGAGAACCCCACTTCATGTCCCCAGAAGGGAGGGCGTCCCTTCCTGGCTCCGGCTCTTACAAGAACAGAATCACCCTCAAGTTTCAAGGGCCAAAGCTATCCCGTGACACAGTCGGCCACCTGCAATCCTGGGTGAGGGGCCAGCATGCAGACTGCGTGCCCTGTGCTCCTAACGAGGAACCCCCACTGTCAGAGAGGCCACAGGGTGGGGGAAATTTCAACCTTGCAGGCCTAGTCAGTGGCCAAGGCCAAGGTCACCCCCCCAACACCTCCTGTTCCTGAGACCACAGAAACGTGCCTGCCTGCCAGAAAGAGGAGGGAACGCGCCAGGGGTCGGCTGGGACACTGTGACACAGGCAGGACCTTGTCCCCTGGCTGCACCTTCCCAGGGGTACCCCCGCCCAGAGGACACAGGCCCCTCCCCCAGCAGCTGCTCGCCTCCCGGGGTCTCCTCCTCCCCCGCCCGACCTTGCATCTGTCCTCGAACCTCGGATGGGAAGCTCTCGAGGGTCCCCAGTCCATCACGTGCTGCCGGCCTCTGGAAACCCCCATAGCTCACCCCGGCCTCTTGCTTTTAGGGTCAGGGAGACCCTGGACCAGGCAGGGGTAAGGGTCTCACCCAGGACTTTCCAGCAAATCAAACACAGCCCCCAACTCCGAAGCCTGCTAAGCGCAAGGTCCGAAGTCTCCCCCTCCATCCGCCTGCTCACAGCCACAGGGCGGTTTGTCCTCGCCCCTCTCCCTTCCCCCTGTAATCTCACTCCCAAACCCCACTCTGCAGGCCTGTGGCCCCTAATCTGCACTCTCGCCTCTCCCAGGGACAAAAGTCCTGCTTTGGGGACAACCAGCAGCGAGACAGGCTGGGCTGGGCAGGGTAGCAGCCAGGTGCAAGGTGCCCCGGACAGCTGGTTCTGGCCTGGCCAGTGAGGACCAGGGCCTTGTCCGACAGGGACCAAGCTCTCGAAGGCTGCCCCGGCACTTGCTCCGTACCAGGAAGCCAGGCCTGGGCTGCGTTCTCCCGTGTGGGCCCTCGCACCCCGAGATCCTGTTGTGTCTGATTCCTGGAAGATTAGCTTGGCCAGTTCTTGAACTCATGACTCAGAGACCAAGTAGGTGCCGGTGGGAGAACACATTGGCCTGCAGGCTGTGTTGCATGGGCAGGGCTTTGCTCTCCTGGGATACCAGTGAGAGTGGGCGTGGCCTGGGGCACCAGCCCATCACGCGGACCTCAAGAAGCCTGGTGCATGGCCACTGGGAGCCTGCACAGAGCTGCTGACGTCTCCCAGGCACCCTCTCAGCACCCAAGCTAAGGGCTTTACCAGCTGGGCGCATTCAACCCTCAGGCGCCCTTGCTCCATTCCAGGAAGGTACGGAGGGAGGGAAGTACCAGGAAGCAGGGAGGGGCTGAGTTGTATTCTGGGGAGGAGAAAAGCGAGGCCCGGAGCGGAAGAACTTCCTGAAGGTTTTTTCCCGCCAGTCAAGGAAGAACAGAAAGACAGAGGGTCTTTGGCTCCATGGACTCACCCTGGCAACCAGCAACGAGCCCAGATGACCCAGCAGAGGAGCGGCCTGGGCGGGGTTTGGCACCAGGGCTTCTCTGTAAGGCTCAGACAGTCTTGTGGGCAAACGGTCTCGGAGAACCACTAGTGTGACGGCACAAAAGCATGGCTGTGTGCCAATAAAACTTTATTGACAAAAGCAGGTCACTGGGTGATGTGGCCTGCGGATGTAGCCAGCCGCTCCCACTGGACCCCCTTTTTATATGTAGGTACCGAGTCTCCTGTATGAGTTATACTGGAGGACAGGACAGCTGACCTGTCACCTACTTTGTGCCGGGCTCAGTGCTGGGCACCCTGACTTGTTAGCTCATTAAATGAGGCAAACACCCATCAGAAGAGGTGTTCAGTGAGGGGGGACAAGCCGAGGCCCCAGACGCCACCTTGCTGCTGTCACCCTGAGCAGCGGAGCTGGGATTTACCCACCCCCCAAAGCCAACACCTTGTCACCTCGCGTGGCGAGGTTCAGACCAGTCTGCGACATGGGTAACGTGTTGCCACTGCACAGGGATGGAGGGAGGCGTCTCGGGGGGAGCGGACAGAAGGGGGAAGTCTTGGAGTTAATTTCCCTCCCCCCAGACATTAGGGAACCTGCTGCAGCTACACAGATGAGCTATCGCGTCCTCAAATTCATCACCGCCTCTGTCCCCCAAGTCCATCAACAACCCCAAAACCCAGCATCATCCTTCTGACTCCTGCACAGCTTGGCGCCGCACCGACAGCCAGGGAGTGGCTCAGCCAATCACACCAGTCGGAGAGGGTCCTGTCTGCACGTGTCCCCACCACCAGACGTGGCCCCGCCTTCCGTGGATTGGTCCCTCCTGGAAAGGCGGAGTGTGGGACGCGGGACAGAACCCAGGAAGGACTCCTGGTTGGAAAACAAATCCCCAGACACAGTCAGCGCCTGTGGGAAATGGGGCGTGGCTGAGGGGGCACCGGGCCAGTTCCCGCGAGCCGAGAGCAAGTCTCCAACACGACCGCTCTGCGCGGCAAAGACGACGGCCATCCCCTCCCCCACCCCAGCATCCTGCTCCGCAGCTTGAGGAAGACAAACCCCAGGCGAAAGACCCCAGAAACTGAACATCGAAGGCCAAGGGGGCAGCCCCCAGCCTGCTTAACCTGCTTCAGGCACCAAGAGCCAGGGGCCAGCATCACGGCCCAGGTGGTTAAACCTCTGCCTGCGACACCAGCATCCCATATGGGAGCACAGGTTTGAGTCCCAGCCGCTCCACTTCTGATCCCACATCCTGCTAATGTGCCTGGGGAGGCACAAAATGGTCCAAGTGCTCCCCACGTAGGAGTCCCGGATGGAGCTGGCCCAACCCTGGCTGTCGCATCATTTGGGGAGTGAACCAGTGGATGAAAAAACCTCTCTCTCTCTCTCTCTCTCGTCACTCTGCCTTTCCAACAGATAAATAAGTAAATCTTTTTACAAAGGTGTCAAGAGCCAGTGGTTCTATGGAGACCGCCTGGGTCGCCGGGTGCCCTTGCTGGCCGGGCTGGCAGCGGCGCGTGGTGGCGGGACCCAGGGCGGAGGGGAGGCCACCTACCTGGGGAGACAGGCCGTTGCTGACGGGGTTCATGTGGTTGGAGGGCGCCGCCGGGTTCATGAAGCTGTCGGAGTAGCTGGAGAAGCTGTGGCGGGCTCCGTAGGCAGAGCTGCTGTCGGCGGCCGCAGCAGCCGCAGCCAGCCCCCCCTGGTGCATGGTGGACGGCGGCAGAGGCTGGGGCCGGTGCACCGTGCTGCCCCCGTCTGTGGAGAGACCCAAGAGAGGTCCTGAGCATGCGCGGCCCCGCCTCGGGGCTGGGCCTCTGAGAGGGGCTGGCGGGGGGCAGAAGGAGCCATGGTCCCAGCTACCTGGGCAGGGACAAGCTGGCTCCCAGGCAGAGCAGTGGGGCCTGGCCAGGTCCACGGTGGCAGCCGAGCAGCAAACCCTCTGGGCGACTGCACACTCGGTGTTTGGCACACAGTAGGTGCTCACCCAGAAGCCACACTCTGCTCATCTACCTAGGCCCGTGCTGCCAGCATTGTGGGCATCAACCACCTTCCAGGGGCTTTTACAAATATACCCCGAAGGCATGAAGCAAGAACATGAGTCCCATTTTACAGATTAAGAAAGAAAAACTGAGGCTGGGTGGGGTAGGTACACTTGCACAAGTTGCCAAGACCAGCGAGAGGTGGGGCCGTTCCTGCTCTTGGCGGCTGTTCTCCCACAGGGCTCCTCTGCTCAGCCACTCTCTCTCGGCCTCCCAGACTCCAGCCAACCCTGCAGGGAGGCACCACGGGCCAGGCGCCCCGCAGTGACGCTCCTGCCTTGCGCTGGGCGTGGGAGGGCGGACAGGGCAGGGTCCAGGGCGGGAGGGAGCCCTACTCGGGCTCGCCATCCCCAGGCCCCTCCCCGCCCAGCCGCCTTCCTCCCAAGGAAGCCCACCCTCTTCCAAGGCCAGCCCGGCATTGGTACTTCAACAAGCCCAGCCCAGGCTAGCCCAGGCTAGCCCCGCCCAGAAGAGGAAGGAGAAGTGGGACCCCGCGGCCCTGGGGCGGGGGTCTCTGAGGAAGCCTCTGCAGGTCCTCCGAGGACCCTGACCTTTATTCTGTCTTGGGAGATGGATCTCTCCAGAAGGGGAGGGAAGGGCAAAAAATGAGACTCCAGATATTAGTGAAGCCTCTTTGTGAATTCCTATGGAGCATAGATTAGAGGCCAATCTAAAGTAACTATCCCGATATCCTCCCAGCACGCGCGCACACACACACCACCGTCCCTCTCACTTAAAAACATGTCCCAGCCATTGCTGCGGCTCAGTGAGCTAAGCCAATGCTGCCAACACCAGCATCCCATTTGGGTGGGAGCCAGACCAAGTCCCGGCTGCTCCACTTCCGGTCCAGCTCCCTGCTAATGCACCCGGGAAAGCAGTGGAAGATGGCTGAAGGACTTGGGCCCCTGCCGCCCACGTGGGAGACCCGGATGGAGCTCCTGGCTCCTGGCTTCAGCCTGGCCCAGCCCTGACTAGCGCATCATTTGGGGAGTGAACCAGCAGATGGAGGAGCTCCGTGTGTCTCTGTCTCTGCCTTCCAAATAAATAAAAAGTATTTGCTTCGATCAAAGGCTGTGGCCACACACAGTCCTGCCGTCCTTGGAGAACATTCCCTCTGCCACTGGTCTGCTCGCCACCTCGGGCCGGCTGCTCGACTCCGCACTGCTCAGAGCACTGCCCGCGGGCCAGCAGCTTGGGCAGCACCAACGAACTTGGCAGAACCGCGCTCCCCTCCCCCGCCCCCAGAACAGCATTTCAGTACGACCTCCGATTCCCCGGAGATCCTGGGCGCTCCACAGTGGGTGCAGCCCGGTGCACACAGGCGCTCGGAGGCCGCCTTGCTGGCCCCTGGGAGGCTCCGTGGCAGAGCCATGACCTTCAAGGGCGGGGCTCTCACGAGAGGCAGCGAGAGGAAGGTGGGCCCGGGCAGGGCGGGGCGGGCGGCACTCACCCTGGGAGATGGTGGAGGTGGGGTAGGCAGAGTCCGGCAGCTGGTAGGGCGGCAGCGTGGGCATGCCGCTGGCGGGGAAGCCTCCTGGCAGAAGGTGGTTGAAGGCGGCCAGCTGGTTGGCTCCTGCCTGCTTACGCCAGCGGGCGCGGCGGTTACTGAACCAGACCTGGGGGATTCAAAGTGAGAGGACAGGACCCTCAGCCTGGCTGAGGACACAGGGGGACGAGTGCCCCGGGCCGACGGCCTCCCTCCCAGCCAGCATCCTTCCTGCGGGGTAGGCAAACCCAGCCTGGTGCAGCCCGGATGAAGCTTCACAATGCTTCCGTGAACGCCACCCCTCTGCCCTTGTGGCCACACAGTGAGGGCTTCTTATCATTACAGGTGGGGAAACTGAGGCCCAGAGGAAGCAGGGGTTTGGCTACGGACAGAGCAAATCCCTGGCTCGGTCCAGAGCTCTGCCCACTGCAGAGGCGCCGATGCCCGCCTGACCCCACGTGCCTCAAAGCTTCGTGCCCCGCCTCCCCCAGGAAGCCCCCCGGAGGAAGCTGCACACCCAGAACTCTGGAATGAGACGCAGGGTCTGTGTGGAGCCCAGGGCCTGACTCTGCTCACACGGCGCGAGCCCCTTGAAGCGGGAACCACACACACAAGGGTTTAAGCAGCAGCAGTAGGAACAACCCACCTCCCCTGAGTCCCCACGGGCAGAGGCTGCGCACCCCGGACTCCCTGCCTGGCCCTCCCTGGGTGTTCGGTGAATGAATGAGTGAACGAGGGAAGGCAGAGATGGCTCTGGTGTGTCTGCTGGGGCTGGGGTCAGCTGGAGTGCCTTCCTGGGCGGACCCCACACCAAGATGGGGGAGCAGTCTCAGCTGAGTGGAGGCCCTGATGTCACGCACCTCGCCTGGGTCCTTCCTGGAGATGGGGAAAGCTGAGTGGACAGAGCCGCGGCCCTGACCGCTGTATTCACAGAGCAGGGGTGGAGGTGGCCACACCTGGAGGGACAGGCAGCTCTCCTCATCAAATCCAAGTCCTGCAGCAGGGACGGACCCCGCCAGGGGCAGGCTGCCCGAGCCCGGCTGCCCAGCTCGAATGCCCGAGCCCGAGCTGGCTCCTGGCCACCCGGGGAGGGGCTGCGCCCGCCTTGGGGTTAAGTCAATGCTTTCCAAAGGGCATCCGAGCCACATCCCAGGTGGTGAGCAACAGAGACAGGAAGTCACCCCGAACCCAGGTGACTCCGCCTGCCTTCCAGGCCCGCTGGGCTCAGCACAGCAGGGCTCTGTGCTCCACTCCTGCAGGCTCAGACCTTCTCACACCTGCGGACCCCCTGTGCACTCGGCACCGTCTTCCCGCCAGCCTGCAACCGCCTTCCCCTGGGGGCGGGGCTTGCAAGTGCAGGAGCCCAAAGACTCACGGGAGAAGACGCGACCAGGAAAAAGCTGCGCCTGGACTTCGCGTGTTTGCTCCACAATAAAGTTAACCGTTCAAGTCTGCTTCTCCACGAACTTCCTGAAGCGCCCTCTTACACTTCTCTTTTAGACTACACTGACTCTGTTAAAGGTAAGTAGTGAGGGGCCGACGCTATGGCGTAGCGGGCGTCCCACAGCGCCAGTTCTAGTCCCGGCTGCTCCACTCCGATCCAGCTCTCTGCTGTGGCCTGGGAAAGCAGTAGAAGATGGCCCAAGTGCTTGGGCCCTGCACCCACATGGGAGACCCAGAAGAAGCTCCTGGATCCTGGTTTAGACCAGCTCAGCTCCAGCCATTGTGGCCATCTGGGGAGTGAACCAGCAGATGGAAGACCTCTCTCTCTCTCTCTCTCTCTCTCTAACTCGTTCAAATAAGGGAATCTCTTCAACAAGCAGCAGGCAGTTGCAGCGTACACGCTGGCGCTGGCTGCAGTGATGAGGCGTGGGCGGTGCTGCTCTAGGTGGGGGCGGTGTCCTCTCTGCGGCCCCTCCCTCACAGAGGCGGGTCTTCCGCCTCCCCCCCCCCCCCCCCCCCGGCCTTCCCTGCCCTCTCTTCCTTCTTCACTCCCTCCCTTCTCATCTCAGACCCCGGCTGGGATTCTGGGCTGAGAAAGACACTGAGGGGTGAGCTATGGCTACGTCTCAGTCCAGCATCAAGCTGCCCGCTGCCTGGACACAGGGCTCACAGCTGCTGCAGAGGTCCAGTGAGCTCAGACTGCCGCGCAAGCTACTAGGAGCAGACTGAAGGAGGGGCTTCCAAGGGCACCTCTCGGCATCCAGGAGGACTTCCTGGAGGAGGGCACACCCTTTGCTGCAGATACATCTCTTCTTCCCTCCACATCCTATGTCCCCAGCCCCCCACCCCACCCCCCACGGGCAACACAACAGTTGGGAGCAGGGACTCGGCAGCAAACTCCTGGGCTTGAATCCGGCCTCTTGACTGCTCCTACCCCGAGACAGGAAAACCCTGCTGCCAGCGTCTCCTGCAAGCAGCCCATTTAACAGATGGGGAAGTGGAGGCCCCAGGAGAGGCGACATGGGCCCCAGGGCCCCGGCCAGAATCCCTGGTTGGGGTGGAGCTCTTTGAAAGCAAGGGCCAGGTTTTATTTTTCGTTTGTGATTTTTGGGGAGCAGGGCCGCATAGACGCTGCCTGTTGCTGGAGCTGGAGGTTTCTCCTGGGGCGGCATGGAGGGGGCAGAGCCGTGGGCCTGAGCCCCAGCACAGCCAGGTCTGACTGCGTCCCCAGGAAGTCACTTCCCCTCGCCACCTCTCAGTTCCTCATCTGCAAAAGCAGGGAGGACCAGATCCCGGGACGGCTATGGAGAATAGCGCCGAGTGGCAGGTGCTGTGTCCGGCACACACCGCCTGCACCGCCATCTAAGCTGCCAGGGGTGGGTGGCCTAGGACTCCCATGAACCAGCTCCTCCGTGCCTCCCAAATGGGATCTCTGCTCAGAGAAAGCATGGGCGAGGGAGTCCCAGTCGGCTCGGCATCCAGAGCTGTGGCCCCACTGCCCAACTCCTGGGCGCGAGACTCCACGGGCTGACCCGGGCCTCAGTCTATGGCCCCTGTTTCTAGGAGAAACTCAACAGGCTCGGGACCGTGGCGCTCACAGCCCAGGCATCCGTTCCCCTCCCAGGAGGATGCACGCAAGGTTGGGGTGGGGTCACCCACAGTTTAAAAACGGACATCCCTTGGCCCGCACCGTGGCTCACTAGGCTAATCCTCCACCTAGCAGCGCCGGCACCCAGGGTTCTAGTCCCGGTCAGGGCGCCAGATTCTGTCCCGGCTGCCCCTCTTCCAGGCCAGCTCTCTGCTGTGGCCCGGGAGTGCAGTGGAGGATGGCCCAAGTACTTGGTCCCTGCACCCCATGGGAGACCAGGAGAAGCACCTGGCTCCTGCCTTCGGATCAGCGCAGTGCGCCGGCCGCGGCGGCCATTGGAATGTGAACCAACGGCAAAGGAAGACCTTTCTCTCTGTCTCTCTCTCTCTCACTGTCCACTCTGCCTGTCAAAAACAAACAAACAAACAAACAAACAAACAAAAAAAACAGGCGTGGGTCTCCTGCCCAGCGCCCCTTCCCGGCCCCTCCTGTGCCTGGGAGGAGGTTCCAGGCCCCAGCAAGCCCCGAGCTGGAGGGAAGCAGGAGGAGGCGATCAGGCCGGCTCCGGAGCCCCACCCTGGCCGGGCCTCGCGTCTACAAGCTTAGTTTCTGCTGGAACACCTGCTCATGGTGGCAGGCGCCCAGTGGCCCCGAAAGCATCAGGCACACAGTGAGGACCCCGCGAAAGAGCGCAGGGGCGCGAGGGCGGCCAGCCCAGGAGCCGCGGGGAGCAGGCTGGGACTCTGCAGGAACAGCCCCTGGGGACAGTGCCTCTGTGCGCCAGAGCCTCCGAACTTGGCGCCTGTGCGCCTGCGCTGAACCACTGCTCAGAGCAAGGGACACGTGCTACGGGCCTGTCCATTCTGCAGATGGGGGGACTGAGGCAGGCCAGCGAGGAAGCTGGTCTGCTCTGAACCACTCCCCTCACCCCTTCACCTCCCAGGGCCACCGGGACGCACGGGTCCCAGAGTCAAAGACCAAGACCCAGGCCGTACAGAGCCGCGAAGCTCAGCGGTGCCCCGGGCTGTGAGGACCCTGCCCCGTCGTCTGCACAGGACCCCTCTCCCCAGCATCCCTGGTCCAGGTAAACCCATTTTGGCTTGAACACTTTAGTGACGGGGATCTCACCACCTCCCAGGCATCCCTGACAGTCACTAAGGACGGACCCTAGAACCTTTAAGGGCTCTTGGCGGTCACTTCTGCACTTAGTGGGACGCTAAGTCAGAAGAAGGAAGTCGGTGACATCATAGGAACCCGCGGGTGCTGCTGGGCGGCACGCGTTCCCCTCTCCCCCCGGCGCACCCCAAAACAGGCCCCAGCTCTCCCTTCCCCAGGCTGAATGTCCTGACTTCTGCTCTCGGCCGGCCCTTGTTCCTTCTGGAAAACTCTACGTTTTCTGTTTGCTTCGCTACTGAGAAAGCTCTCAGGCTTAGGCAGGAGCCCCTGTGCTGCCCTGGGGAGCACGTGGCCCAAGGGCAGAGCCGGGGCGTGCCCTGGGGAAGCCCCGCTATGATGGAAGGGGGTCTCCGCGGAGCGGGGGGTCAGCCTCGGCCCTCAACCTGCCTGTTCTTCCATTCCCAGAGCCCCTCCCTCCCTGGACCTTGAGTGACACCTGCTTCTGCCCCTGTGGGCCAATAAAAGCCCCGGCCTGACAGCCAGGACATTTTACAAGGAGCAGCCAGGCCTCAAGGTGGTGGGAAGGCAGCCGCAGCCGCCAGACGTGGGAGTGAGAAAGCGCCCAGGAATGTGCCCGGAACAGCTGCAAGGGGACCGGAGGAGGGGAAGGGAGGCTGGGGGTGCGGGCGGGCTCAGATGTCACCCTCCAGAGGCAGGGAGGGGGGCGACGCTGCCTGCTGCAGCTGGGCCCCCGCCCTCGGTGTCTCCCTCAAAGGCGGCCATGGTCTGGTCTGGGGGTGGGGGAGGGGAGGGCAGGGGGCGAGCACCGGTTCCTGGAGGGCTCAGCGCCAGTCTGTTTCCAGCGCTTCCCCGCTTGCTTGCTTGTGCCGGGTTCTGAGCCAACCCTATCCTTCCGGGCACAGACGGAGCCACCGTCCAGCCCTGGGCCCCGGGAGGCCGTGCTCCCAGCCTCAGTTTCTACACCTGGCCACTGTGGGAAGCCCTGAGCACAGCTGGCACCAAGGAGGAGCCCAGGAAGCCCATTCCCCTGGGAGAGGAGCACCCCCCACCCAGAAGCAGCCAGGGGCGGAGCCTCTCAGGCCCGACGCCCCCATCGAGGGAGAGGACTGACCGGAACGGGCTCCCAGGAGAGCCACACATCAGGGGCTTCTGCCCCGCCTCCCTGCACAGGCTCCAGGAATCTGAGGGCTCAGCCAGAGGGGAGGGGAGCGAGGCCCAGGGCGGGGGTGGGGATGAGGGGTGATCCCTGCCCCCCAGCAGGCTCCACTCCCTTTCCTCAGCCCCTCTGATGAGGAGCCACACGCAGTGAGGGCAGAGGGGACGTCCAGGTCTCCAGTCTGCCCACTCTTCCCTGACGCTTCGGACCTACCAGGATGCACCTGCCCCGTCTGCTCGCGCACCTCCCTAACGCTCCTAACGGGAGCCTTGTCAGCCACCCGAGGACACCCAGGCAGTCAGGATGTCTCCCTTTTCCCATCAGGCACTTGGAGAACCATACACTTCCTCTTCTGACGGGACGGACGCCCTCGCTTCCTCCCTCTGCCCTCCCTTCCTCCCTCTGCCCTCCCTCCCCCTCCCCCGGGCTGTATCCAGCAAACACGTGCACTGGTGGTACTGCCCATGTGGTCCCCGGAGCACCTGCTGCAAGCGTCGCCCAGGGAGCACGCACTGAGCGCCTCGGCAGCACACCTGCAGTGTGGACCCCCCGCGCTGCCCCTCACCTGGACGCGCGCCTCGGTCAGCTTGGTCCTCTGCGCCAGCTCCTCGCGGGTGTAGATGTCAGGGTAGTGCGTCCGCTCGAAGGCCTTCTCCAGCTCCTCCAGCTGCTCGGCCGTGAACGTGGTCCGGCTCCGGCGCTGCTTGCGCTTCAGTGGGAGGTCGGGTTCCGACTCCACGTCTGAGCCCTCGTCCAGCCGGTTCCCTACAGCCAGGGACAGGGAGGGAGAGGCGGGGGGGAGGAGCTGGTGAGGCTGGGGAGCCGGGGTCCGGGGCGGGGGAAGGCCCGGCGGCACGCTTGTGCCTTGGGACCGAGGACCTGGTCCCTCCTGAGCCGAGGCGGAAGGATGTTCACCGCGGCGTTGTTTATCAGCCTGGCAGACAGGCAGCAACCTCCAGGTCCAGCCCAGGGGCTGATCCAATACTTCCTGGCGCAGCCTCCCCTGTGGTTGGGCATTTAGGTTATTTCCATGCCTCTGTCACAGGTAGGGCTGGGGAGGGAGAGGATGGTTTCACGGGGGAATGTTTATTTATGTTATGTTGTCAGAATTCATAGAACCACATTCTCCAAAGTAGCATTTTATGGTATGTCCTGTGCGCCACATCACCAGGGAACCGTCGGCAAGGGAGCCGTCCCCTCTCGGCTGCCCTTCTCATCCCGAGGGCAAGGACCCCGGGTCAGACCTGCCTCCTTCCTCTGCTCTCTCCCAGCCAGGGCTGCCAGGTGCCCGGCCTCCCCCGACCGCATCTCCAAGAGGAGGCTGCAGCGGGCACACCGGGCACTCCGGGCCCGTGCCTGGCACATCTGGGGCTCTGAGCCAAGCTCAACTCATCCCAAGGGTCCAGTTCCTGAAAGACTAGCAGCCCTGGTTTTCTGACGGGGACAGGGAGAGTGAGCTCTTGGGGCTTTTAGGGGGAGCAAGCAGGCCTTGGCGGGCAGGCAGGGAGGCCAGCCCAGCAGAAGGGGACAGGCACCGGGCTGGGTGCCTCCAGCGGGGGCCTTGGAACTCAGATAGGAGCTGAGTGCAGTGGGGGCAGAATCCACAGGCGGAGGCTGTCCTCAGAGCCTTGAGGCCGGAGCGGGAGGGGAGCCCCAGTCTGATGGAGGAGGCGCAGCTCTGTCATGGGGGCCCCATGCCTTGAGTCCTCCATTTAGTTCCAGCCCGGCGCTGTCCAGCAGAGCTGCCAGGCCATTCAACACAGGTGGTGCTGGTCACCTGCGCCAAGCACTTACGATCACCCCCTGCAACCGACGAACTGAACTTGCCGTTTTACTTCATTTAAATTCCAGTGTGGAGCCGGCGCCGTGGCTCAATAGGCTAATCCTCCACCTTGCGGCGCCGGCACACCGGGTTCTAGTCCCGGTTGGGGCGCCGGATTCTGTCCCGGTTGCCCCTCTTCCAGGCCAGCTCTCTGCTATGGCCAGGGAGTGCAGTGGAGGATGGCCCAGGTGCTTGGGCCCTGCACCCCATGGGAGACCAGGAAAAGCACCTGGCTCCTGGCTCCTGCCATCGGATCAGCGCGGTGCGCCGGCTGCAGCGGCGGCCATTGGAGGGTGAACCAACGGCAAAGGAAGACCTTTCTCTCTGTCTCTGTCTCTCTCTCTCACTGTCCACTCTGCCTGTCAAAAAAAAAATAAATAAATAAATAAATTCCAGTGTGCGCAGCCGCAGGGTTGGCACTGTCCTGCTGGGGGTTAAGCTGCAGCCCGCGACCCTGGCAGCCCACAGAGGAGAGCTGGCTGCTCTGCTTCTGACCCAGGTTCCTGCTAATGCCCCTGGGAAAGCAGCCAAAGACGGCCAAGTGCTTGCTTCCCGCCACCCACTTGGGAGGCCAGAACAGAATTCCTGCCACCGGGCTCTGCCTGGCCCAGCCCTAGCTATTGTGGCCATTTGGGGAGTGAAGCAGCAGATGGAATATCTCCATCCATCTATGTGTGTATGTATCTATTATCTATATCTACCTATCTCCATCCATCCATCCATCCATTATCTCTGTCTCCCTCTCTCCCAGCCTGCCTTTCAAATAAACACATGCATATTTTTATAAAGTAAAATAAAAATTTTATTTTAAAAACGTGCATGCCACATGGGGCTGGAAGGGCACAGTCCTGGCCAGCATTCAACACAGCCGCTCTCCCTCCTTAGCCGAAGGGGTCAGGCTCACGCTCAGGGGTTCCAGTACCCACAGCCTCCAGCCAACACCCACCGACGCTGCTTTCACGCTACTGTTTTCTGATTCCCACCCACAGGTATCTCTGGACATGACCCTCACGTTCCACATCCAAGCGCCCGTTGCCTTGAATTAGGCTTTTAAAGCTGCTTTTGTCCCATGTGAAATATAAAGGCAAACCTAGGATGGGCTCTCGGGCTGGGACCAAAACGCTGAGCGCAGTGAGCGAGGGACCAACATTTGCTTTCTGTTGACCCAAAAACAAAATTCAGGGTGGTGGTGCCAAGGCCCCACCTTGTCGCCTCTGGTCCCCCCGCGACTGTGCTTTCTGGATGCATGCGTCACTGAGCTCCGGGTCCCATTGAGCCCAGGGTCCCTGTCCCTCCCCTCCCTCACTCAGCGGGGATCTGGAGAGCTCCGTGGATGCAGCCACGCCAGCCAGAAGCCCAGACTGAGGCGGGCGAGGCAGGACCCTCAGGTGTGTGTCGCACGCAGGATCTGGAGAGGGCCTCTCAGACCTGGGGTTGCCGTAACGACCCTGTGGATGCTGCCCACGGGGTTCCAGAAAGATCTCAAGAGAACAGGGCTGCGTTCTGCAGGTGACTGCAGCCCCCGGGGTGGGCGTGGTGGCGCAGTGAGCTGAGCCACAGTGTGGGACGCTCGCGTCCTATACTGGAGTCTGGTTTCAGTCTTGCTACTCCGCTTCTGATCCAGCTTCCTGCCAACGAACCTGGGAGGCAGCTGACAACAGCTCAGGTCCTCGGGGCCCAGCCACTCACACTCAAGACCCCGATGGAGGTCCTGACTCCTACCACTGCTCAGCCCCTGCTGCTGCGGGCACCTGGGGAGTGAGCCAGCAGACAGAGCTGCTACTCTCGCTCTCGCTCTCTCGGTACCTCTGCCTCTCAAATGCATAAATAAATCTTAAAAGACAAAAGAGGCCAGTGCCGTGGCTCACTAGGCTAATCCTCCGCCTTGCGGCGCCGGCACACCGGGTTCTAGTCCCTGTCGGGGCGCCAGATTCTGTCCCGGTTGCCCCTCTTCCAGGCCAGCTCTCTGCTGTGGCCCGGGAGTGCAGTGGAGGATGGCCCAAGTGCTTGGGCCCTGTACCCCATGGGAGACCAGGAGAAGCACCTGGCTCCTGCCATCGGATCAGCGCGGTGCGCCGGCCACAGCGCACCGGCCGCGGCAGCCATTGGGGGGGGGGGTGAACCAACGGCAAAAGGAAGGCCTTTCTCTCTGTCTCTCTCTCTCACTATCCACTCTGCCTGTCAAAAAAAATAATAATTAAAAAAAAAAGACAAAAGAGCCAGCAGCCCAGGAGAAGAGCCCCCCCCCCCCGCCCCGTTCCAGGAGTCTTTTCTGCAGTAGCCTCGTGACAAGCCTCTGAATAAGGAAAACGAGACGCAGAGAGGCTGAGCCACCTGTCGGAGCCACACCGCCAGGAAGCCCGTGCTCCCTCGCTGGAGAGCAACGAGGAGGCAGGGACAGATCGGGAAGGGGTGTGAGGGCCCTCTGGGACAGCCCTGGTCTCGCTAGCAGCTCTGGTCTGAGGGGACCTGAGATCCGGGTTCTGGCTCCGTCTTTCCCTCACTGGGTGGCCACAGACAAGGCAGTGGTGACTGCAGAAAGGGAGGGGCCGGGGGACCGGCTGCAGCACCACGAGAAGGGCCACCAAGGGCCCAGGGCACCACCACCGTGTCTTCCTGCCAGCCTCCTGCACCCCAGCCCTGGGGGCTTCTTTTCCGCTCCCCACCCCAGGGATTCCCTGAGCCTCAGGGACAAACTCATCAACAGCAGTGGCTGGAACTGGTTGCGGGAGACCCTGCCGGCCGGCTGGGTCCCCCACGCACCGCACGTGTATGGCCAGTTGTTTGGTTCTTTGGGTGGAGAGCATGGGGAGGCGCAGCCATGGGAACAGACATTAAGCAGAGGCCAGATTCGAGGTGGGCAGCGAGGAGCAGTCCCGGGACGGCCCGGGCTTCTGTCCCGCTGTGTGACGGGACAGCCCCAAGGGGGTGGGGCAGAGCCGGGGTAGAGCTGAAAATGGTCCCCAGATGGGAGGGGGGGTGGTCCTGAGAGGGCCCCTCTCTCCGGCTTTCTGCATCCTGTCTCCACTTAGCGGGCAGGGAGGTTCCCTGAGCACAGAGGACACCCAGTCCCTCCCGTGGGACCCTGCCAATCTCATGATGGACAGGCAGCCTCTCTGGTTTAAGAAGCTCCCCGTCTGGTGGAGGAGGTGTCCCAGTCCAACGGGGTGACAGGACACTGGGTCTGTCACAGTTGGGGGTCAGAGGGAGGGCAAGAGCAAATCCTGCCCAGAGCAGGTGCCGGCCAGGCTGAGGGTGGTGGCTGGCGAGTGGCAGGGCAGCTCTCACTGTCTCATCGCCAGCCTCGGGCTCCGGCAAGCCTCCTCTCAGAGCCAAGGCTGATGGCCGGGGAGGGCCAGGCGGCTGCAGCTACACTGAGAAACCCCAGCACCACGGGTCCTGCTCCGTGTCCACACAGTTCACGATTCCACGCGGTTCCCTGTCCTGCAGCTGTCTCCCGCCGTCCACACCCATGAACACTGTGTCCTCTGCTTGGAGTTCCCTCCTGCTTCCCCGCCCCCCACACCCTTGCTCACCCCTGCTCGCCCCAGACAACCCAGAGCGTGGGCAGCGTCCCCCAGCACAGCGTCCTGGGCCCGCCCGGAGGGTTCCACGCCCCGCCTTGGGGCTCTCAAGGCTCACAAGAGACACTGAGCTCGCCTGACTGTGCACCTGCCGGCATCACTGGGCTGGGAGAGCCGTGAGTACGCAGGGTCTCTGCCAGGCATCCAGCAGGTGCTCCGTAAAGGCCTCTCAATGAGCAGAGCTTGGCAGCACCCAGGTCATCAGGGTCCTTTCTGAACTCCACCACCTGTGTGTGGCACCCCACGGCCTGCAGGCTCGTTGCTGGCCCAGCAGAGCCCCACACAGCCACCTCGGGGGCTGAAACAGGTGGCAGCAGCCCCATTTCACAGATGCTCGGTGGAGCCCCAGGGCCGTGAGGCTGCCAAGAGACCCCCAGGCCCATGAGAGGCAACCTGGCTCCAGTAAGTTCCTGGGTGACCGAGACTCTGTTCTGATCTCCCTCCACCCGTCTCTGGCCAGAGGGAGAAGCCGTGAATTCAGACGGTCCCATTTCTGGACATTTCCACCTCACGCGAGGCAGGAAGGAGCTGACTGATCTCCAACCCCGAGTCGGTGGAAGCCGCAATGGCCCTGAGGTCTGGGGTCCTCCTCTCCGCCCTGCCGCCCCCTCCCGCGCTCCCTCTCCCACAGCCTCCCAGCCCAGCCTTTATTACAGTTTAACATAGGCCCGGCGTGGAGCTGCGGCAGAGAAACGAATCACATAATAGTTGATATGCGTTTTAATCAAGTAATTCGGGCAGAGCCGAGAGCCGGCGAGTGTGGGCCGGGCGTCCCTGAATACCAAGCAGGCCTGGGCGCCGGCCTTGGAGAATGGAAAAGTCATCTACAGCTCAGCTGGGGGCCTGCAGAGCCGGGGCCGTGGCGGCGGGCGCCCTCCCGGCCCCTTCGTGCAAACCGCTCAACTGTAACTGGTGCGGTGCACCTGCTCAGGCCGGTCGGCGGCAGCTGCCTGCACGCGAGGCTGGGGCAAGGGCTTGGGCCCCAGGCAAAGCCTCCCACCCCTCACCGGGCACAGGACAAGGGGCAGGAGGAAGAAGCGGCCCCGCCTCGTCTACCTCTTCTGCTCACACTCCTATGGGTCCCATCTCTGCTCTGAGCAACACCACCCAGCCACACACGTCCTTAGTCCCCTCTGCACCCGCTCACGGCGCATGTGCAACCAGCCCAGGGCCAACACCAGGAGAAACCGCATCCCTGTCAGGTGGGGGGATCGCCCCACAGCCCATCCCTGGCCCTGTCCTCCCCACCTCTCCCTGGACTCCAGCAGCGGCCGCCCTCCCTCTGCAGGTCTCTGCAGGCTGTGCCCTCCACCCGGGGCACCCTCCCCAAGCCCCTCTTGTCCTGTAAGCCCCCACAGTTGGCAGCATCAGGGTGCACAGGCTCCAGGCTGTGCCGCCTGCATCCTGCAGACTCCTCGTGCACCAATCTGGGTCATAGTAAGGGCTGCCCCTTCGCACAGCACATGTCACCATCAGACGTGCTAAGAAGTCCCTTTGATGTCCGTTCCCGACACCGCTACCCCACAGCAAGCTCCACGAGGCTGGGCGTCCTTGTCTTTTTGTTCATTGCTGAATCTCTAGCACTTGGCACAAAATGAGTGCCTGGAAGATTTGCTGCACAAATGAATGAATGAATGATGGAGTGAGCATCTTAAGATGCAGGAAACAGTGCCCAGGGTGAGGAAGCCTCCCCTGCAGTGTCCCCCTCCACCTGGGTCCAGGTTGCCAGCCTCTGTGGTCACACTGCCGAGCCAGCACAAACCAGACTCCTGCGGACTCATCTCAGATGTGTCAGGGCACCCACTCTGTCCCCAGCGCGTGGGAGTTCAAAGGCAAAATGGACCCAGCCTGGCTCTGGAGGCAGCAGGCGAGGGTGGAGAGGCGCCAAGTGCTGGAGCATCCCCCGGGGCTGACTTGTTAGCTCTGCTCTCGGTTCAGGCTCTGCCTGACCCTCTGCCCGTGTACACACACACACACACACACACACACACACACTCTCCCGTCCTGGGAGCCGGGACCCTGGCCAGGTGCCCTGCCCCACCCATATAGGCTACACAGCCCTGGACCGAGTGTGGGGTCCAGGAGCAGGACGAGTCCACAGTGCCTCCTGAGACCCCTCCCAGGCAGACGGGGTCTCCAGCAAGTCCCCAGGCCCCGCCAATCCTCTGGTGGCCCCACGGCCCTTGTACCCCATAGGAGCTACTGTCCCGTGGCTGCAGGACATCGGGGGAGTCTGTGATCTCTGACCCTTGGGCCAAGGCTACAGAGAGGAGAGGAGGAACCCAAAGCTCATGCCCAGGGCCTCAGCCAGAAGGTGGCAGGGCCTCGACAGCCAGGCAGAGTTTTCTGGAGCCGGGAACCTGCTTCAGGCTGCTGCCCCCACCCTCAGCAACTCCCTGGGAAGGAGACAGGGCTAGCTCTAACCCAGGAGGGGCTAACCCCGCCCCTCCCTCCAACCCAAGCCCAGTCTCAGCCAGGGTGAGATTCCCCCATGCTGATGTCTGAGGGGCCTCACGGACCCAGAACCAGAGCCTAGGCCTCCAGGCTCTCTGCCCGGCGCCCTCCCGCCCTCCCGCTTCCCCCACAAGGCTTCCCTGGTGGTGGGAGGCACTGGCGAGGTGGGATCCACACGGGCTCTGTGCAACTCTGTATCCCCCGTTACTTCCTGATGACCGAGAGACGTTAACGGGAGAGTTTCTCTCTCCCAGCTGGGCAGAAAGCAGGGAGCAGAGCGTCCTTAGGAAGCCAGAGCTGCGACTCGCACCTGTTCACAGCCTGAACTTGAGACACCTCCTCCTTCCCCAGGAAGTCCCCATCTAACCCCGGCAGGCTCTGCGAACTTCTGAGTCGGAGGTACAGACTACAAAACCTGGGCCCTTCTCTCCCCAGATCTCTGTGCAGACAGCAGTGCCGTTCTTCACTAGAGGGCGCTGTGCACACATCCTTGCCAGGAAGGGGCATACGGAGGAAGAAGGAAGTAGCACCGCGGGCGGCGGCACTGTGTAGTTGAGCCTGGCGTTCCCGTGGCCGACTGAGGGCTCTTCCTTCTGCATCAAGGCGTGAGGCACGCCCAGGTTACAGATGGGACAGAAGGGAGGGAGCGCAGAGGGCTGGTGCACCTGCGCGAACGGGCTCTCGGGCGGGGAAGACTTTCTGAGTGCAGAGCTCAAACCTGAGGCTCAGCTGCCTAAGGCCAAGGCTGAAGCTGCAGAGGCCAGCAGGACCCAGCTGGGTCCTTCTGACAGGCCGACGTCACAGACCTGTGAGGTGGGGGAGGGGCAGCGCTACAGACTGGGGCGGGGAGCAGCAGAGCTCTTGTTTTAAGACTTATTTTCTTGAAAGGCAGAGTCAGAGAGAGAGAGAGAGAGAGAGAGAGAGAGAGAGAGAATATGAGTATCTTCCCTCTGCTGGTTCACTCCCCAATGGCCACAATGGCTGGGGGGAGCCAGGCTGAAACGGGAGCCCAGAACTCCAGCCAGGTCTCCCGTCTTCCACCGCCTTCCCAGGCACATTAGCGGGCAGCTGGGTGGGAATTGGAGCAGCCAACCCGGAGCAGGCGCTCTCTGATACGGGACACCGGCGCCTGTGAGCAGGCCCCAGGCCGCGCAGCGCGAGCAGACACCTGGCGGCAGGAGCTGAGCTCAGAATCTCTGTTTCCGCTCTTCCATCTTGAAAATAATGACCAGCTTCCCTCCACTCTGTCCTTGGGTTGTTTCATTCAATGACTCATCAAAGTCACCTAATATGCAGGCAGGGGGCTGGCGCTGTGGAGTAGCAAGTAAAGCCGCCGCCCACAGCGCCGGCGTCCCATGTGGACTCCTATTAATGTCCTGGCTACTCCACTTCCAGTCCAGCTCCCTGCTAATGTGCCTGGGAAAGCAGCAGAGTGGCCCGAGTCCTTGGGTGCCCGCTACCAGGTGGGAGATGCCGAAGAAGTTCCTGGCTTCAGTCTGGCCCAGCCCCAGCTATTGTGGCAATTTGGGGAGTGAACCAGAGGATGGAAAATCAATCTCTCTCTCCCGGTGACACATGAAGCCCCGCCACCCGTTTGTGCCCCCCCAAAGTGCCTGTGAAAGGAACACGTCCTTGAAAAGTCAAACCTTCAGGACCCTGGGGAGTGCCCTCCCCACCCCCTGCCCTGCTCTGCTGGAGCCCTGGGGAGCAGAGGGCTTGAAAGTCATCAAAACAGAGTGGCCCTGCCTCCTGTGTCCACCCCGCCCGGGCCTCCCAGCTCAGCACTGAAAGCTGGGCATTTGCCAAAGACAAGAGCTCCGTGGTCATGGGCAGCCTCTCCCAGCGGGGCTGGATGAGAAGGGCGCAGGAGTACACGTCTGCAAACACGCATGTGGATGTCGCTGACATCACTACGACCCCAGGAGCTATGTGTCACTGCTGGCCCCATTCTTCAGGTGAGCAAACTAAGGCTCCAAGGCACTGAGTGGCTCAATGGCAGCGCAACAGGAAGTCCCGGCCGCTGGCAGCCCCACCTTGCCTGTCACGGTGTCACCTGTGAGCCTGACCAGGGCCCGCCTGCACCTGCACAAGCAGACCCCACCTTGCAGGGCCACTGGCAGTCTGGGACGCCGCCACCTGCCCCGTGTTCCCAACCAGCGCTCACCAGCCACCAGGCTCGTGGGGCTGTGCGGCTGCCACCCCTGGGCGGCCCCATGGGTTCCCGTAGCACCAGCCCTTCGCGCCACACCCTGAGCTCCTGGTGTCCACTGCTGCCCGAAAATAGGAATTATCTTTCTTATTTTCATATTATTTGAAAGGCAGAGAGAAGAAGGATCCCCCATTCACCAGTTCCCTCCCCAAATGCCCCCAAACAGCCACGGCAAGACCAAGCCCACACCCGAGCCAGGAGCCCGGGGCTCGATCTCTGTGTGAGGTGGGGACAGGGGCACCCCTCCAGGGTGTGTGGCAGCAGGAAGCTGGAATCAGAAGCGGAGCAGACGCTCAACCCCAGGCACCCTAATATGAAATGTGGGCCCCCCATAAGGCGTCTTAGCCACGGCACCAAACGCCGAGAATTAGCTTTGAGCGAACATTAGCTTTTGTTCACCAAATACCAGGGCACTTCAAAAAGTTCATGGAAAACAAAATTAAAAGCTGTTTACTTTGGTCAAAAAATTTTTGAAACCCATACAATGCATTTTTGTAAACTTTTAAAAGACTCAGTCGATGCATGGATTTCAAAAACTTGTACCAAAATAAACTTTTGATTGCATTTGTCCACAGAGAGACAGAGAGAGAGAATCTTCCATCCACTGGTTCACTCCCCAAATGGACACAATGGCTGGCGCTGGGCTGGGCCGAAGCCAGGAGCCAGGAGCTTCTTCCTGTCTCCCACGTGGGTGTGGGGGTTCAAGCACTTGGGCTGACCTCCAATGCTTCCCTAGGCCATTAGCAGGGAGCTAGAACGGAAGTGGAGCAGTGGGGACTCGAACTGGTGCTCATATGGGATGCCGGCACCGCAGGAGGCTGCTTTACCCGCTGCGCCACAGCGCCGGCCCCCGTCTGCAGCTCCTCGGACACCGTGTGATGCAGGCCCAGGAGCTATATCTGAACTTCCTGCCGGGCTCCTCCTCACCCCGGGACACCCCCCAGAGATCCTGGCTTCACAGGGGACGGGATCCCTTCTGTCACGCTGAGTGCGACCCCAGGGCAGGGTGACGGGGAACAGTGCGGTGGTTCCCAGAATTCTAGAATCTTCCTACACAGGAACGCACGCCGTCCGTTACACTAAGGACCCGGGGGCCTCATCACCACAGACGCAGACGGGAGCTCACCCACACCTCCCGGTCCCACAGCTCCTCCCCCAGGCTTTCTCATCCCTGGGGACTCGCCTCCGCCGCCCCCTCCCCCAGCCTGCCTTAGGGACTCATGGGGTCAGTACCACCAGGCCCCTGGGCGGTTAGGACACCTGCATCCCACAGCCGAGCACTTGGGGTGCTGTCCAGCCCCGGCTCCCGACTCCAGTTTCCTGTCACCTGCAGATCCTGGGAGGCGGCAGTGATGGCCCAAGCAGCTGGTGTCCTGGCAGTCACGTGGGAGCCCGGGACCAAGTTCCCAGCTCCTGGTTTCAGCCCTAGCTCAGCCCCGGCCTAACCCAGCCATTGTGGCATCCAGGGAACGAACCAGCAGATGGGAGCTCACTCTCTCTCTACCTCTGTCTCTCTCATTTTTCAAATAAATACATTTTAAATTATCAATAAATAAGCCTTCGAGAAAACTCCAAAACCCAGCATTCTGCTGCATACCACGGTGCACAAAAACAGGTGCACCTGCAGGATCCCGGCAGGACCCCAGCGGGGGAAGGGCAGGCGCCCCCCCCCCCCCCCGCCTCTGGAGCATGTGGCTTTGATGCAGGCCCCTCCTCCCTCCCCTGTGACCTGGGCGCCCAGCTGGCAGCACAGACCCCACCCTCGCTGGTGCCACACCACGGCCACCAGCCAACCGGAGCGGCTTCTCTGCCTCCTGCTGCCTGCGCAGCTCCAGACTGAAAGGCAAGGGGGCGGGGGCGGGGGCGGGGTGCAGCTAGCAGCCACGACGCTGGTTAAAGGGCAGATGCTGTGGCACAAAGAGTAAAACTGCCCACTGGGACGCCCGCATCCCACATCGCAATGCCAGTCCGAGGTCCGGCTGCCGTGCTTCCGATCCAGCTCCCTGCTCGTGCGCCTGGAAGGGCAGCAGAGGGTGGCCCAAGTGCGTGGGCGCCTGCCACCCACATGGGAGACTGCGAGTGCTGGGTTAGAACTCCTGGGGCCGGTCCCTGACTTTCCCTCCAAGTTGCTGTGCACCCTGTGGCAACTCCAACCCTCTCTGAGCCCCATTTCGAAACCCCGTCCTTAGAAACAAAGCCCCCCTCTGGTTCCCTGGGATCAGGGAGTCTGGGCTGCAGGTGATTTATTCTTGACTTCACCACCACAGCCCAGCTCGGGCCCCCAGGAGGGCTGGCTTCCCAGGCAGCACCTGTTGCTGGAGACGCCATGACTGACAGGCGGGTCAGCAGGACTTCCAGAAGGTACCAGGATTCTAAGTTGGTGGTGCAGAGCCACTTGCCCACCCTGAGCCCCCTGAGCCCTGTGGGGGAGGGGAAGGACACACTTGATCACCCTCACACTCTGCCTGGGGCCAGCCCAGCAGTCCCCTCCCTTCCCCCGCTCCCCCTCCCCTCCCCCGCCGTGCCCCCCGCCCCCCGCGCCTCCTGTGCTGCTGGGCCGCTCGCTGGGCAGCAGAGGCCTTTCATGGTGCATTCTGTGGCTGCCCCCTCCCCAGCAACCCCATCCTGTCGTGCCCCCATCAATCTACAGCCACCCAGCCCTCGCCAGCTGGCCCGGCCGGGCCGTTCCCAGGCAGAGCAGGTCCACAGTGGAAGGCGGTGGAAAAATGTGGACAAATTTCTGATTTGCAACACTCTGGGACAGAGTTTATTGCCATTGTTTGCGGACGAGTGTGTAAATAAAGCAAGGCGAAGATTGCAGGGGGAGGCTGATGAAAGGCAGAAAACGAGAAATTTTATGGCCATAAGAAGCGTACTCTAATGGTGATTTTTGAGGCACTGGACCATGGTGGTTACTTAGCCAAATGATCGCTGTGAAGCTGGGTAAGGCAGCTTATTGCTTAATTACTGTTACGTATTATGTCAGGCGGACACCCCAGCCCTGGAAAACTTGGTCCTGGGAAGATACACACCGCCCTGGAGCCAGGTCCCAGCGCTGACGGGCAGCTGGGGGTGCCGAGGGAGAGCCGGCACCTGCCCCCAGCAGACTGGGGGCCCCTGGACCTGCCTCTGCCCGCCCCCTGCCCATGCGCTGGCCATGGAGGAGAAGGGAGAGACTCCAACTTGGGCCGTGCCTTGTGGGTCCTGATTTCTGGCGCCCAGTGCAGCAGCAGCCGGGGTCCGAGCCTGCCGTGGGAGGGACGGCAGAAAACTGATGGACTTCAAAGCTGTGCGCAGAAGGCAGTCGGGGGCTCCCCGGAGGCTCCCAGCACGAGAGCCTTCACAAAGCCGCTCAGAGGGCCCCGCTGGTGGTGGAAGGAGGCAGCCAGAGTGCTGGGAAGGAAAGAGATGGCCCCCACGTGCAGCGTCACCCAAGCCTGGGACGTGGCCTGAGTCTGTTCCTGACTCACTCGGAAAGAAAAGGAGGTGGCAGCAGCCAGCACTGCGGTGCAACAGGCTAAGCCACCACCTGGGACATCAGCATCCCACATGGGCACGGGCTCGAGTCCCAGCGGCTCCACTTCCGATCCAGCTCCCTGCTAATGTGCGGGGAAGGCAGCAGATGATGTCCCAAGTGCTTGGGCCCCTGCACCCTTACAGGAGACCCAGACGGAGTTCCAGGCTCCTGGCTTTTGCCTGGTCTAGTCCCGGTCATTGCTGCCATCTGGGGAGTGAACCAGCAGATGGAAGACATCTCTCTGTAACTGCATTTCGAATAAATAAATCTTGAAAAGCAAACCAAAGGGGGCAGCGACCCTGGGATAAATTGTCCCTTGGGGGCTGTAGCAGCTCGTGGCTGTGTGATTCTAAGAGGCCATGATGCTGTTGCTGTCGGAGCTGGTGAGGTGGATTTTGCTAAGGGGATGGGCACGTGCCAGTCAGACACCTGCAGCCTCTTTGCGTGGTTCGCTCCTGCCAGGGAACTCAACACACGTTCCCTCCTTTCATAGGACCCTCAGTATAATCTAGGGATGCCAGGATTCTCTGCTACAGGCTCAGGGAGGCGTGGGGGCTGGCTCAGCCAAGGCTCCAGGGGAACCCAGGTGAGCTGGGCACCAAAGCCAGCGACTGCAACGTCCAGCAAAGCCATCTTCCAGACCAGCGGCTCTAAGCCTTCCCCGCCGCGGAATCAGCAGGTGCACCCGTGGGGACACCCAGGATACCGGGTCCCACGTGGGGGTCCCTGAATCAGCAGGCAGAGCTGAGTTGTTGTTGCTGGGGAGTGCTGGGAGCCACTGCTCTGCAGGAGCTCAGAAACTGTGCGGCTCTGTGACACGGAGCAAGCGCCCAGGGTCGGCACCCGGCTCTGCTCACCTGTTTACTGGCGTGTGCAAGGGGACAGTGCTTGCCACAGTGTCAGGACAGTCCTTTCAAAGGCTGACGTCAGGGACCACACCTGGCACCTGCCTCACCCACACCTGTCTGGTAGCCTCCTGGCCTGAATCGTTTCCATCCCATGAGGACAAAGATTTTCTTTCTTTTCCTTTTTTTTTTTTTTTTTTTTTTTTTTTGTATTTGACAGGTAGAGTTACAGACAGTGAGAGACAAAGAGAAAGGTCCTCCCTCCGCTGGTTCACTCCCCATGGCTGGCGCTGCACCCATCTGAAGCCAGGAGCCAGGTGCTTCTTCCTGGTCTCCCATGCGGGTACAGGGGCCCAAGCACTTGGGCCATCCTCCATTGCTCTCTCGGGCCACAGTGGAGAGCCGGACTGGAGGAGGAGCAACCGGGACTAGAACCCAGCACCCATATGGGATGCCGGCACCGCAGGCGGAGGATCAACCAAGTGAGCCACGCTCTGGCCCCAGAGGACAAAGATTTTCTCTGTTTTGTTCAAAGCCTTTGTCCCCAGTGCCCAGAAAGGGGCGTGGCCGATGGCAAGAGCTCCACACACACTTGCTGAGTAAGTGAATGAAGGAATGAATGAATGGCCTTCTAGATGCAGGGATCTGTGCAACAGCTCGCCTTGTTTGGATAGAGGCTTGCAACAGTCTGCTCTCGGAGCCAGCGTGAGTGCTGATGAGGGTGTGAGGACCACCTTGTATAAGCATCTCATTAAAGATGTATTTATGCGACGCCAGACACCTGGCCCATGCTGAAAAGCCCCAGACAGCCAGCTGAGCAGGGCCAGGAGGTCTGGAGGACCGGCACTCCAGAAACCCACACACAGACACGCCACCGAATTCCCCCAGCTGCAGCCAGATGTTGGACCCACTCAGGGCCCCCCACATGCACACGGGGCGCCTTGGTGATCGGCTGCCCCTGCCCAGGGCACGCCCCACCCGCTCACGCCTCAGAGCCTGTCCCCGTGAAGGGCCAGGCGTCTTTGGAAACGACCTGCTGGAGGGAGCCACTCTTAAAAGGAGTTAAAATCCAATTTGATCCTGCTGCTTACGCCTTTTCTAGTTTGATGTGTTTTTGATAAAAAGATTTTTTTGATCAATAAAAATAAAATCTGTTACTCGCACCCTGGGGCAATTACTGCTCTGAGCCCAGTTTGCTGAACTTGATAGAATGAATAATGTTATTTTCCCAAAATGTGCCAGCCACAGGTTTAGTTACATTAAAATGGCGGGAGACGGTGCAGCCTGGTTGCACACTGGGGCTGACGGTGGAGGTCCTGAGTCCCCCTGTTCTGGGGTTTAAGGAGCTGGGGTAGGGGTTGGGACAGGCAACTCTCTCCCTGGAGACACAACAGTGATGGGGCTCTGGGCTGCCCTCGTCTTGTGTCAGGTACTGCACTTGGCCCACATCTGGCACCTCCGCCGGCAGCAGAGCCGGTGGGTGCTGATATTAACCCGGTTCTAAGATCAGAGAGGGCCCGAGACTTACCCAAGGTCACACAGCTGTGCGTGGCTGTTTCAGGACGGGAACCCAGCCCAAACCCAGGGCACAGACCCATCTGCCACTTCGCCTCCCTTCCACTAAGGGAGGGTCACGAAAGGCCACAGAAAGCATGGAGCATGCGCACCAGATGCTGCCGCTCCGGCCCTCCTTTTACAACCACCGCCCACCCCCGGCCGAGCCATCCTGTGCTCACTCCGCAGGGCCCTCAGAGGAGCTGCTTACGAACCAGTGCTCTGGGGCCAGCACTATGGCGTAGCCGGTAAAGCCGCCACCTGCGACACCAGCATCCCATATGAGCACTGGTTCGAGTCCTGGCTGCTCCACTTCTGATCCAGCTCTCTGCTGTGGCCTGGGATAGCAGAAGAAGATGGACCAAGTCCTTTGGTCCCTGCACCCACGTGGGAGACCCAGAAGAAGCTCCTGGCTCTGGGCTTCGGATTGTCCCAGCTCTGGCCATTGCAGCCATTTGGGGAGTGAATCAGTGGATGGAAGACCTCTCTCTCTCTCTGCCTCTCTCTAACTCTGCTTTTCAAATAAGTAACATAAATCATAAAAAAGAAAAAGGCCAGTGCTCTACGGATTGGGGCGGCGTTTGATGTGACGGATGCAGCATCCGAGGCAGGGATGCATGCGGTGGGCAGGTGCTGTGTCCTGCATGTAGTGAAACAGCTGTGCAAGCTGTGGGGCTGCGGCAGGCACAGAGCATGGGCGCGCGTGCGCGTGTGTGTGTGTGTGTGTATGTACAATGCCAGGGGTGTTTATTCTATAGTCTGAGCAAGCAATTTGAGCTTCTGTTAAAAGAAATCCGGTGTTGAGGGCTGTGTTGTGGTGTAACAGGTTAAACTGCCACCTGCCATGTCAGCATCCCATACGGGCACCAGCTGGAGTCCCGGCTGCTCCACTTCCAATACGGCTTCCGGCTAATGCACCTCAGAAAGCAGCAGAGGATAGCCCAAGTTCTCAGGCCCCCGCACTGATGTGGGAGACCATAAAGAAGTTCCCAGTTCCTGGCTTTGCCCTGGCCCAGCCCTGGCCATTGTGGCCATCTGGGGAGTGAGCCAGTGGTTGAAGACCTCTCTCCCTCTCTCTATCTCTCCCTGTCTCTGTAATTCTGCCTTTCAAATAAATTTTATATCTGTCTGTCTATCTATCATCTATCTATAGGAACAGGTGCATCCTACAAGAGTTTAGGGGGCAGGGGAAGAACAGCTGGTGGCCTCAGAGGCTGGGCTACACCTGACTTCCCAGGATGCTTGGCATCTGCCGGCTGGGTTCAGGGAAGCAGCGGTGAGAAGGGCAGAGACGGGGAAGGGGGGTCCTGGAAGCAAGGGGTCATCGCCTGCGCCTGGGACGAGGACAGGGTTTGCGCCGGAGGCCAAGACAGTGACGAGCACTCGCTGAGTGTCCAGGAGGGGTTCTGCCCGGCACACGTAGCACCTCTCGTGGTCCCGACAGACTTTTAGTGTCTTCGTGTCTCATAGACACTAAGCGCCCAGGCACTGGGTTCACTCCCCAAACGCCTCTGACAGTCAGGGCTGCGCTGGGCCAGAACCAGGAGCCGGGAAGTGAATCCAGGGCGCCCATGTGGTAGCAGGCACTGAATACTTGGGCCATCACTGCTGCCTCCCAGGGTCCAGAGCAGAAAACTGGAGTCAGCAGGCGGAGCTGGGAACCAAACCTAGGCCCTCCCACATGGGACGACGCCATCTTAACCACTGGGCCAAACACATGCTTATAGCATCCCTATTTGTAAATGAAGTACAGGGGGCTAGTGCTGTGGCACAGCGGGTAAAGCCCCCACCTGCAGGGCCGCATTCCACATGGGCGCCAGTTCGAGTCCCGGCTGCTCCACTTCCAAATCCAGCTCTCTGCTATGGCCTGGGAGAACAGTGGAAGATGGCTCAAGTCCTTGGGCCCCTGCACCCACATGGGAGACCCGGAGGAACTTCAGATCAGTGCAGGTCCAGCTGTTGCGGCCATCTGGAGAGTGAACCAGTGGATGGAAGACCTCTCTGTAACTGTGCCTTTCACATAAATAAATAAATATTTAAAATAAATAAATAGATAAATAGAGTACAGGAGGCTCAGGCTAAGGCACTAGGCAGAGCCAGGATCCAGGATTTGGGCGGCTGGGCCCCGGTGAGGCTGGGAGGGAGAGCATCAATACAAGGTCCAGCCTGCACCCTCGTGGGTCACCTCGGGCCCCCAGCCCCAAACCCCAGCTTCCATCCCTCCCCAGGCTGGCTGCCTACCCTCTAATTAGATTCCCTGAAAATAAGGGTGCATTGTACACTCCTGCGGAAGGCAAATGGATTTCCCAATTTCTTTTCTTTCTTCCTCTTTAATAACTCGTAATGTCTCAAGGAGGTTTTACTTAGGGCCTGCATACTGGAAAATTACTCCGTCTCTCCTGCGCTCATTTTTCCTCGTGAGGAAAATTGAAAACTGGATTTTTTCCTCTATCACCGGCCCCTCCCTCTGCCCAGAATACTCGAGTTCTTTCCCAAACTGCCAGCCTGCCTGCTGTCTACCTGCCTTCCTGCCCCATAGCTCGGAAAGGCTGGCAGACCCTGGCTGATCTTGGGCACGGCGAGGGTGGGGGAGGGGCAGCACGGGCCGGGGGAGCAGACCGCTCCGCTCCACTTGGAGACGCGTTGGCCCCCGGAGCCCTGGCCTGGCTCCAGCACTCAAGGGCAGGAGCTGGAAGAGCGTGGAGCCTTTATTGGGCCCATCGGGTTCCCGTTAAGTGTCAGGGGGTAAATCATAAACAAATGGGCCCCATTTCCATTTCTGAAGGCGTCCCCAGCCCTGCCCAGCCCTCCAAGGTCCAGGCTACATCCTCTTAAGTAGTGCCTGATGGGACGAAGCGCCAGGTGTGCAGTGTCACACAGGCCCGGGCGGCCTCCTGCACCGCCGGCGGCCCCTGCTAGCCGGCTCACACCCGCCCTTCGGGCCCTGGAGCCAGACCAGCCAGGTTTCCCGTGTGAAGGACGCACACGGACAGACTGTCAGGGTCCCGGTCCTGAGTCGACAGGTTTCATGAATTAAGGGTTGAGTGCTCTGGCCCAAAGGGAAGCAAGAGGGTGGAGGAGGGGCTGGGCTGGGCGTGGCCACAGCTGGGGGCGGGGTGGGGGGGTGAGAGGATGGGAAGGGAGCAGGCAGGTGCACCGGGCTGGGCACTCACAGTGCACAGAGCAGAACGTCTTTGGCACCCTGAGCGGGACAGCCAGAAGCCACCCCACCCCTGCACTCTACTCCCGGGCTGCTTCTGCCCCTGCTCCTGTGATGGGCTTGGGAAAGAGACTCAGCCACACCCGTGCAAAAAATAATTGATTTTACAACAACTGGGGCCATCTGCCAGGCTCCCAGCCACAGGCGCTTATTGTCTCACTTAATCCTTGCAATAGCTCCACGAGGTAGGTACCATTATCCCCACGCTAGACACAGGCGCTGGAAGTGCAGAGGAAGCCTTATCAGTGATAATTACAGCTCGCAGGAAGCTCTGCCACTGTACCAGGCCCGGTTGAGGGCTTTTTGGGGATTAGCTCATTTAACCATTGCAACAATGTTGCAACTAGTGCCCTTGCATTTTCAGATAAAGCCCTCAGAGAGGCTAAGCTACCTTCCCTGTCTGAAGCTTCTAAGCAAGCAGCATACAGGGTTGAAGGCGAGGCAGACGCCGGCACCAGCGTTCCTATCTGGGATGGCCTCGGTCTCAAATATATGCAGTCCACACGGTCAGTTCAAGTGGGGAGCAAATGTAGTCCTAACTCATTGTAGTCCAGGTGAGAAAAAATGAAAGCCAGAGAGAGGCGGTCACTTGCCAGAGGCTACACAGCAGCCCACTGGGGAGCCTGGACTGGTCCTGAGGCTCCTGTCTAGTCCCAGACATTTTGGGGGTATGTCACCGTCTGGTGGAGGCAGGGTGGTCGACAAGCAGGTCTCACCAGATAGGCATCTGCAGAGGAGCCACCGGCGTGACCACTGTGTACACGGCCACGTCCTCGGGCCACAGGCTCAGGAGTGAAGAGGCTCCTGCCCGCCCCTACAGAGCCACTCGGAGTGGGGAGAGCAGCTGAGCCATGGGAACTGGGTGGTGACAGCAGGGCTGGTGACCGGTGCCCAGGGCCACCGGTCACTTGGCCTCTCTGAATCCCAGCACCCAGGAGGCACAAGGGTGTGCAGGCAAAGCCAGTGTCTGAGAAAGTGCAGGGAAAAGAGAGACTCCCCCCGCCCCGATCCCCTCCTAAGGG